>NC_065443.1:242328312-242644145 GCF_917563875.1 Diabrotica virgifera virgifera | reverse complement strand
ATCATCACTAGGATGATGATTCATTTGTATTGAATTGTACATTGCAATTCTCTGATGTTTGGGAAAAAGGGCTTAAGTCAGAATTGCACATCGATAATGTTTTGATGATTTCTGGACCAGAAAAATCGGCTCTTTTTATTGGTACATACAGTTTAAGTCTGCAACACTTTTTTTATGGTCCAGAAATCATCAAAACATTATTGATGTGCAATTCTGACTTAAGCCCTTTTTGCCAAACATCAGAGAATTACAATCTGGTCATAACTGACCAATGAGCAAATTTAATTTAACCTAAATTACTACTGTTCCTTAAAATGAAGAGCTTACCCCATAGCGTCTCTTATCTAATCTAACAAGATCGTGCACTATTCTAACATACACAGGCACACAAGCACTACGCTCTGCTTTTCACTATCACCTATCACTCAAACTAGTTCAAAAGGCTTTGTCCTCTTCAATCTTCTAGTTTGTCCAGTAGTAGATATCGAGGCGTGTGGATTTCCTCAATATTCTCATACTTATGAAGTTGTTGTTGCTCATGACTTCCTGCTATCTTCTTGATGACTATATTATCCAGGTTCCATTCCTAGGTCTTGATATTTGTTTATAAAGTAATATCTTATTATGCATCGACAATGTGGAGTTTCTTCCAACTAGTCAATACACTTTTTATATGTAGCTTTCTTTTGCCTTTCATAGCCACAACAAGGCTATAATACGTTTCCTTCCTGGTTTTTTTGTAGACCACTTTCAGCTGATTCTAAAAAATTAAAATGAATGGTAATTTTCTATTCTTTACAATTAAAAATCAAAAGAAATAGGTATGTACTACTATTTACAGGTAATAATATGCATAAATAATTCGTTTCCTAAAGAATACAGAAAATTGAAAACGTTTTTATAATACTTACATAATTGTTTAAACAAAAGAGACCCAGCCAGAGCAAAACGCAAAACTAACAGACAGAACTGCAAAAAAAAAGCCACTAATTTCCATTTTCCCACCCCCTTATCTTATATGCATTTTCCAATCAAAATTTTTAGGTTGTCATGAACATGAAAGACTCAACCTCAACAAATAATAATAAACAAAAAGCTCTACTTCCACTTCCCGCCAAATGGACACAGGTTGGTGACACTGAATTCACGCCAAATAAATGAAAATATAGAACAATTTTCTTTTTCTTCACGTGAAGTTTATAACGAACAAACTTAGATGTCAAAGTGTGCTTTAACACGTCAAATTTGGCCTTGAATAACTTTGTCAATTTATTGTTCAATTTATTGTTGATGTAAAGTGGACTTTAGACTAATACCCATTCTTTATTTCTAACAAACATTGTACTCTATCGCATCGCATCGCATTGTAATCGTCGGCAATACCCTATCGCATCGCATCGCATTGTAATCATCGGCAATACCCGATGCTATATGCAAAACAGTAAAATCAGACAACAGTGCTGTAATAAAAGGCACTGGTATTTGTAGTTTTGTACTGCATAGTATGTGCTGAGGCATGAAAGTCCAGAAAACGTTTTATTTTAAGAGGCTACAGTAGCGATCAACAGGTAGCAACAAACGCGTTCCAAGATTGCGGCTCTAATTTTGAATATTTTGTCGAGATATTTGGTACACATATACGTAATATAATAAAGAATGGCGGTACACAGCCCAATTTCAGAAATATGTTAGTACGTGGAAATTACTCTATAACTAAATAAAATATTGAAAAAAGGAGCATGTACCCCCATTAAGAAGAAAACAAAAATAAACTTTCTTTAAATAAACTTTTTTATCCCATGCCTAGATTTTGTGTAATCCTGGAACTACTAAAATTTTTTATTTCTAACAAGAAATCGAACATATTATAACTAAATAACTAATTAGGCAACATAGAGAAATTATCACTGTTATTTTGACAAACCTGCGTCAGATTTTCTCTAATCTGTTCTGTCATCTTTATCGATATCTGTTCAGTGCAGTAGTCTGTTAATTTAAGAATTCGTTTTTGTTGTTTAATGGAAACAACAGGAAAGTAGTGTTTATTGATAGGTAATTTATTACATATATTTGTTGTTGTTGTATAAGTTGTTGGCCTCTTTGAAAGAATAGTTTGTGGTTAATTGTGAGTTTTAGTTATATGTAGGTAGGTAAGTATATTTTACGTAAAAATATTTCGAATTCTAATGCGAGTATATAATGTTTTAGGAGGATTTTTTATTCTAAAAATATTATCAATAGTTTAACAAAATGGAAAAATAAATCAAACGAAAAATAAAGTGAAACCTTCCAAGAAAAAGTCCATTAAAAACCGTGCCAAAATTATGCGAAAATCGAAATTTGTTTCGCTTCACAACAAAAAATGATTTTTTATTATTGGTTTATTATTAGATATTTCATGCAAACACCTTTCTAAATACCTACCTTAACATAAAATTTTCACCCATTTTTATAAATATCTATTTATTAATAATAAAATCGTTTTCTACTACTTCCATTTAGCGCGACTATGATATTGTCAAAATATTAATCTTAGATAATGTCAAAGATTACCACTGTTGTCAAAGTTTATGATACTATCTCCCGAAGTTATATTTTGTTGCTACCTGTTGAGTGTTGATCGCTACTGTTTACTCCTTAATATTATTTTGTTTCATTGATAAGTTATATCTGGCAATTTTTTTTTTCAAGGTTTGTCTAATAGGTAGATTTTTTTATTAATTTATCGTGAAAATAAAATTCAAGTCTATATCAGAAAATTTTTTAAAAAAACAAAAATTCGTGCTATAACGGGTTACAAAAAAGATGGGGTGGAGGTTTTCGTAAGTAGCATCTCGAATAAATTAGTGCCTTCACTTACTGGATCTATATTGTCTATAAAGATCAACAAATATCAAAACAGGATATGTATATTTCTATAAACAATATTAGAATGGAGAATGTTAAACTTAAAAATTTGTATATATTGATAAAAAGATAATTCCAATCAAACCGCTACTTCAACACTATCTGACAACGCCTTAAAAACAATGGGTTCCTAGAAAATTAGTTTCTCCAGCAAATTATCTGTAATTGGGTAAATACACTTGTGACTATAAATAATATATTATTTTATTTGTCTAAACGCACAAGCTATGACAATACAGATTTGATACGCCAATATGTCGGTAAAGTTATCATATCCATTTTATAAAACCGTATTCAGACTAAGATAAACAAAAAAATTATTGCTAATTATGTATTTGATGTTCGAGAAGGAGTTTTTAAAAAAGTATTTTATTTTTAAAATATAAATTATAACTATTTTCGAAATGTGAAACAACAGAAGTGTTAAACAAAACTGAACAAAGTTAAGCAAAAGTTGAATACAAGTAACAAAAAGCTATATTGATATGAAAGTCTCTCTATTTATAAGGTATTATTGTGCAGATTCTAGTATCCTAGAATCTGCAGAATCCAGTGGCGTAACTCCTCCCTCACTGAGACCGAAAAATAATAGAGTTATTTTTGGGATGCTGGTTGCTGGTTGCTGGATCTTCTTCTTCAAAGCCGAAATCTTCTTATAATTCTATTTCATTCTCGTTCCGTTGCTTTGGTCTTCTTTGTTTAATAATAATATATAGAATTATCAGGATTAGGATAACTGCTATGACTGAGGTTGTCACTAATGGAGTTGTATGCAATGTAGTGTTTGTTTCTCTTATTGGTACTAATTGTTTCGCGATATTATTAATTGCGTAAAGATTTTCAAAATCAATTTTGGTAATATTATGGCTTTGGAATTTTTTCGTAGATTTTCTGTAGAAAAATATTTTATTTTTGGTAAAACTAGAGCTCTCCCTCTGTGTATTTTGATATTATTATTGAATTTCAATTGATTGATTGTCACTTCAAAATTTTCTGGTATACTGATGAGAGATCGACTGTGGACTTCGAAAATTTGGTCTCTCTTGCACTTTGATTGGACTCGTTCAGATGTGGATGGCATTATCAATACTTCATTATTGGTTACTTGTTCGATAATGGATTCTTGAAGAGTGACTTCTGTGGTAAAACATTGGGTTGAACTTTGACCATTGAGGAAACGTAAGGTACAATTGTCTTGTAGTATGGTGTCTTCTTTACAATAATATATTTCTTCTAAAATTGGGCATTCGTCTTTTTGTAGGTGCATTTCGTCGGAGGTTCGTGCCAAATAAGGGTATGTGGGAGTATACATTTTGTTCTTTTGGATTATTGGGTATATATGATAAAAATCAAGGACTTTTGGTTTTAGGATAGGAATGTGAGTAGCAAAGATCAGTTTTGAACTTGAAAAAGTTACTTGTGTCCCTAATAGCATGTAATATGTTAAAATATTTGTAAATTTTGGGATTTGAGAAGGTTGATAAATACTGTGCAAATTCACTCATGTGAATTTGGGCACTCATGTGAATGTGAATCGGCATTCAATCATGTCTTGAATTTCCTTACTTGAAATAATTGAACTATGCAATGAGTTTAATTTGGAGAACATAATTCCGTTTGCGATATTCTCAATAAAATCTATCATATTTTGGCAAGCTAAATTTATCTGACTTATGGTACCTTGAAAAGTAATATAGTTTCCTAAACTATTTATAGTGTTTTGGATTTCTAACTGGAATTTCTGTAAGTTACGTTGCAGTTTTTCTTCGTTTTGCCAAAGTGTGGCTAAAGATTTGTTGTAGTGACCGATTAGTTTTTTATACAAAGATATTTGTAAGTTCGTCTCATGGATAATATGTTTTTGATTATTTTCCAGGACTTCTATCGCTTTATCATATCTATCTCCGTCATCTGAATCTAAGTTTCCAAATAAATATTTATTAACTTTACCTATGCCATCAATTAGGCCTCTTTTTGATCGAATATGGGGATAGATATTTTCTAATTTTTTGTCTAATGTATTAATTAAAACTTCTGGATATTTACAGTTTTTTGTATAAAATGGGGTATCATTAGTTAAATCTATTTTATGCTTTATTTTAATCGTAAAACCTAGGGCGTTCCGAGTTTGTATAAATAATATCTGTCCTTATTACATAATTTACTTATGGCTTCGTATTCTTCGTTGCAATGATATTTCTTGAAGTCTGGTCTAGAACATTTTCATGATTATATATGTTTCTTTTGTTTTCATTATATCTTCTATATGTTCTTCTCGTATTTTTGTTACATCGTCTATATATTCTTCTTTTATTTCCATTATACCTTCTATCATTATTATTATAATATCTTCTTCCATTATCGTTATATTTACCATAATTTTGATTATATATTCCTGCATTATAATTATTATACCCTCTATATGTTCTGCTTTTATTTCCATTATTTCTTCTATGTTGATTTTTGTTGTATCTTCTGTTCTCATTATTATACATTTCTTCTCTTATATTATTACTCGTCATTTTGTGATGATATAAATTAATCGGTATCATTACATTGTTGTTATAAATTAGTTTATTAGTTAAATCTATAACTAAATTCATTCTCATCATATCTTCTAATCCTAAGATTCCATCAAAATATTCGTGAAAATCATATAGGATATAATTGATATAAAAGTCACTTCCGAATTCTGGAAATGCTGGTATTTCGGCTTGATATTTGATAGTCTTACTATTAAGAACAGTTTTTATATCTACATTTGACTGGTAGATGCAATTAGGAAAATATTTGTTGGCAATACTTGGTCGTAGAAAGGACCTGGCACTACCGGTATCAATCAATAATTTTATTTTTGAATTTCCTACTTCAATATATGGTAGGGGATTATTGAAATATATTTCTGTTGACGGTTTTCTTTCCAATGCTTCCATATAAAAATTTTGATCATTAACTCAGGATTTCTAAAATAGGCAAATTGACTACCATGTTGAGGTTCTCTTGAATTAATATTTTCGTTTTGATAATTATTTGTGTATAGCTCTTCAGCTATAGTATCAGGAATTCTTCTTGGGAAATAATTTTTTCGATAATTATTGTATCTATTGGAATTTGATCTAGCGTTTGAATTCAACGTATTTCTGGATGCTATTTCCATCGGTTGTGGCTTAGGCAACCTATCACTAGAAATTCGGTTGGGCCTGAAGACATTACTTTCTGGTCGAAAATTTGTGGAACGATTCTGAGATGTGGAATGATTTTCAAAATGTCGGGTTCCTGAAGGATTTTGGTTTTGACAACCTTGATTACGATTAAAATAATTAGAATTGAAAGGGTTTTGATTTTGATAAGTAAAGTTTGGATTTGTTTGGTTTTGATGTGTGGGGTTCGAACTTAGGGGTCGATAATAGTTGTGAGGCTGAGTTTGCCTGTTAGATTGATTAAAAGAATTGGGTGGCTTAAAATTATGATTATTTTTTGGAAAATTATTACTGGAATATCCATATAAATTTTCAAAATTATGAGACTCGTCGACATATGCAATGGCATCTTCAAGAGAATTTGGTTTCTTAAGGTGCATATTATTTTTAAGAACACCTGTACATCCCGCAATAAAAGTGTTTAGTGCGATCTTGTCACAATGGTTAATTTGGCATACTTTATCTGCAAGTTCTATACTAGTATCGTTACTTATTTTTTGGGCTACATTACTTCTTAAGAGTTGTATCCTTGTTCCAAAATTATGGAGGCTTTCATTTTTATATGGTTTTGTTCGTGTCAGTTCTTGCATTAAGCAGTCTAAATCACGTCTATCTGCGAAACATTGTTGTAATGCTTTCTTTATACTATCCCATGTCGTTAATTCCATGCGATTTCCTACTAGTGCTTCTGCTTTTCTAACTAGTTTATCCTGTCATCATCATCATTCTCTTTGCCTTATCCTTATGCGGGGTCGGCTTCCCTAATTGCATTTCTCCACACAATTCTATCTTGGGTCATATCAATGTTAATACCCTTTACCAACATGTCCTGCCTTATCGCCTCCCCCCAGGTCTTCTTTGGTCTTCCTCTCCTACTCCTTCCAGGAACCTGCACTTCAGCTATTCTTCGTATTGGGTGATTAACGTCTCGACGTTGAACATGACCAAACCATCTTAACCTATGCTCTCTCATTTTGGCATCAATTGGGGGCACACCTAGACTTCCCCTAATATACTCATTTCTAATTTTATCGTTCTTTGTCACTCCACTCATCCATCTAAGCATTCTCATTTCCGCCACATGCATTCGTTGTTCCTCTTTCTTTTTCACTGCCCAACATTCAGTTCCGTACATCATAGCCGGTCTTATGGCTGTTTTATAGAATTTTCCCTTCAGCTTCATTGGAATTTTTCTGTCACACAACACACCACTCGCTTCTTTCCACTTCATCCATCCAGCCCTAATTCTACTGCATGCATCTCCATCTATTTCTCCATTACTCTGTAATACCGATCCTAGGTACTTAAAACTATTGCTTTTCACAATCATTTCACCATCCAAAGATACCATTTTATTTGTAGTAGCTCCATCTTTAAATGAACATTCCAAATACTCTGTTTTTGTCCTACTAAGTTTTAAACCTTTTTCCTCCAGAGCTTGTCTCCACTGTTCCAGTTTTTGTTCTAAGTCTCTTTCACTATTTCCTACTAACACGACATCATCAGCATACATTAAGCACCATGGAATGTTACCCTGTAGTTTCGCTGTTATCTGGTCCAAAACTAATGAGAATAAATACGGACTAAGCACAGAGCCTTGGTGCAATCCTACTTTCACATGAAATTTATCAGTCTCTCCCACACCTGTCCTAACACTAGTTGTTACTCCCTCATACATATCCCTCACAATCTTTACATATTCACCAGGGACTTCTTTCTTATTGAGTGCCCACCACAGAATCTCTCGAGGGACTCTATCATATGCTTTCTCAAGATCAATGAATACCATATAAGCGTTTGTTTCTTTACTCCTGTATTTTTCCATCAACTGCCTTATAATGAAAATTGCATCTGTTGTTGATCTACCCTGCATAAAGCCAAATTGATTCTCGGATATTTCGGTCTCTTCACGTATCCGTCTGTCAATTACTCTTTCCCATATTTTCATGGTGTGGCTAAGCGGTTTTATAGCCCTGTAGTTTGTACATTGTTGTATATCTCCCTTGTTTTTGTAAACAGGTACCAGTATACTGCTTCTCCATTCGTCTGGCATTTGCCCGACTTCCATAATTCTATTAAATAGACCTGCTAGCCACCTTGTTCCTGTCTCTCCCAATGCTCTCCATACTTCCCCAGGAATATCATCTGGTCCTACCGCTTTTCCTTTCTTTATTTTTTGAAGCGCTTGAGCCACTTCCTCGTTGGTTATTTTGGTGACCATTGCTGCTACTGTCTCCGTTGCCTCTACAGGCTGTCTGTCAAATTCTTCATTTAATAAGCTGTCGAAGTACTTTCTCCATCTCTTTTTGACATCCCTTTCGTGAACTAGTATTTTATTATTTTCATCTCGGATACATCTAATCTGATTAAAATCTTTCGCTTTCTTTGCTCTCTGTTTGGCGATTTTATATATCTTCGTTTCGCCTTCCCTGGTATCAAGTTGATCGTATAGGTTTGAATACGCTTCTGCTTTGGCTTTTGCTACTGCTACTTTCGCTTCCTTTTTCGCCACCATATAGTTTTGAAGATCTGTATCGAATCTAGTTTCTTGCCACTTTTTATATATAATTTTCTCTTCTCTTTTATTTTTCCTTGTACTTCGTTTGACCACCACCAAGTCTCTTTATCCTCAAACTTTTTTCCAGACGTTTTCCCAAGTATTTCAATAGCAGTCTCTCTAATACTACAGGCCATTTTTCTCCAAATTGTATTAGGGCTTCCGTTCACATTCCAACATATTTTTTCTACTATTCTTCTCCTGAATAGACCTTCTTTCTCATCTTTCAGCAGCCACCACTTGCTTTTTTGTGGTCCTCCCCGATATTTTTGTTTAGTTTCGCTTTTTACTTCGATGTCCAGAACAAGCAGCTTATGTTGTTGGCTTACTGTCTCACTAACTATTACCTGCAGTCGGGATACTAGTTTATCCTGTATGTATTCCAAAATATGTTTATTTAAATCTGCATCCTTATATATGTTACAGTTCAAGTTGATTATCCAGTTGGAGTTGACTCCAACTAGTTGGAGTCGACTCTAACGGCTGGTTTCAGTTAAACTTGATTATAAATATAAAATGAAGATTTATATTCAACATTTACTAGTAAAAGTAGACTCCAACTAGGAAAAGTATACTCTTCCCAATGCCATTTAGTAAAAGTTGATTCTGATTCACACAAACAGCCGATTCTAGAAATTAAATGTTACTGAATATGTTCAAATTAGTCTAGCCTGTATCGTCGCCCCCGTTAGGTAAATTATTCCAGTTCGATTTTTTTTGCACAAACTTACTAAAAAAGAGGTCCTCTTCGACCAAACAAGATACTGAAAACATTTTTGTTATTATTTTATTACTAAGCGGTTATTTTTAATTATTAACAATGAGCGCTAGGAGCGTATTGACGCAGCTATCAATGTGAGTGCGAGTGAGTTGCACCATTGCACCATTTTGACATTTAAAAATTCAAACTTCTGTCAAAACTCTTTTTGTAATTTATAGCTCACATGTCATCACCATGACAAGTCGAAAGTTTTTCTTCTTGTGGTGCTTTCTCCTTTAGTGGAGGTTAGCGGCTACACTGGCAAATCTGTCTCTGTCCAATGCGGCTCTAAACAAAGATGTTGAATCAAGGCCGGTCCAGTTTCTGATATTTCTAAACCATGAAATCTGGCGCCTACCGGGACCCCGTTTTCCTTCACTCTTACCCTGGATGATCAGTTGCGTGAGGCGGTACTTTTCGTTTCTCATTATGTGTCCCAGGTAGCTAACTTTTCTGACTTTAATGATTTTTAGCAGTTCGCTATCTGTACCTATTCTCCTCAGAACATATTCGTTGGTGGTGTGGGTTGTCCAAGGTATTTTCAAGTCTCTTCTATAAAGCCAGAGTTCAAAGGCGTCCAACTTGTTCATCAGTGTTGTGTTGTGTCCAGGCCTCCGTTCCATAAAAAAGTATTGACCACACATAGCAATGCAGAAAATGACATCTAAGGCTGATATTAATGCTACTGTTACAAAATAAGCTTTTCATTTTGATAAACCCCTGTCGGGCTACCTCTATTCTCGCTCTTGACTTCTTGTTTTTAATCAAGTTGATTGTTGAACCAGCAACCAAGATATTTGTACTGGCTTACGTATTCAAGCTGTTGGTGTTTCACATATTTATTGGAAGAGGTAAATTTTTGTCCCTTGATATTCTTATAACTTTGGTTTTCGCAGTATTGATCTTCATCCCCATTTTTTCACAACTCTCAGTAACCCTATCCAACAGTATCTGCAGACTATGGTCCGAATCAGTCATTAATACTGTGTCATCTGCATAGCGGATGTTATTTACTCTCTGACTATCCTGATTCCTTCTGAAGGGTGCGATAAAGAGTTCGCAAATATTACCTCAGAGTAGACGTTAAAAGTATGGGTGATAGCACACAACCCTGTCTAACACCTCGTTGTATTTCAATTGTCCTTGACGTATAACCATTGGTCTTTATGATTGCTGTCTGATTCCAATAAATAGCCTCTATAATTGTAGAATCTCTTTTGTCGACTCCGATGTCATTCAATCTTTCTATCAAGGTATTGTGCTTCACCCTATCGAACGCATTCTCAAAATCTGTGAAACAGATAAAAAGGTCTGCTTGCTGATCTTTGTATCTTTGTGCCAGAGTTTGAAGACAGAATATTGCTTCTCGTGTCCCCATACCTTTCCTGAAGCCAAATTGTTCTTGACCGGTGACCTCATCACATTTTTTATAATCTATTCTGTTCTGTATGATACGCAAGAAAAGCTTCAGAATGTTATAATAATAGACTTATAAGGCGGAAGTCCTGGCATAATTTGGCGTTCTTCTTTTTAGGCAGTGGTATGAAGACTGATTGAAGCCATATTTTAGGGATAGTCCCTGTATTGTAAACATTATTAAATAGTCCAAGAAGAAGGTCTAAGTTTTCCTCGTTGATTAACTTCAATAGCTCAGCTGGTATTTCATCTTTTCCTACAGATTTGTTGTTTTTTAGTTGACGTAGAGCATATTCCAGTTCGGACTTTAGTATTGGAAGACCTTCGTCGTTTTCGGTATTTAATGTAGGAGGTTCTCTGATGTCATAGAAGAGTGAAGAGTTCCTTTATATAGTCTTCCCACATGTTTATTTGCTCTTCAGGGCTTGCAATCAGTTTGCCTTCTGCGTTGATTAGATTATTTGGTCCTTGTGAGTATGTCGTGCCTGTGAATTCCTTGAGTTTCTTATACATATGGAAGTCATCATGTTTTTTATATAAGTTTTCGATTTCTTCACATTGTTCTGTTATCCATTTTTCTTTTGCAATTTTTATTTTTTGTTTAATGGTTCTATTTAATACTTTGTACATTGCTTTGTGCTGTTTGCATTTTCTTCTTTCATCCATTAAATCCAATATTTCCTCTGTCATCCATCTTTGCTTCCGTGGTCGCTGTTTTGTGAGCATTTCAGTTTCCGTTGTAAGGGCGTGTCTGATTTCCTCCCGAAGGCGAAAGTTAAGGATGTTTAATTATATGAAAGTGTGCTAAAAAACAGTGCTAAAAAGTAAAACCCATTTAAAATACATTGTTACTTCAGACACACTTTAAACTCTTCATGTACTGCTATCTATATTTACAATTTTCACACAATAAAACCTTTACATTTTTACATAATATGAGATTTGCTTAAACAATTATTCGACCGCGGTACCGCGTGACACCCTGTGTATTTGTTATAAGGATTGTTATTCGGATGTATTTCTTTGAGTAAGTTTGTGCAAAAAATCGAATCAGAATAATTTACCTAACGGGGCGACGTCACAGACTATACTAATAAGTAGTTAAAACGGTCAAAACAAAGAAACGCACACTCATCAAAAATGCACTTGAGATTCTCGTATAATCAACATTTACTGAATCGATCCAGGAAGAGTCAACTCCAACTAGTAAAAGTTGATTTAAATTTTTAAAATCAACTTTTACTGCTCGTTTCAGGAGTCAACTCTAACTGAGAATCAACTTGAACTGTAACATATACACTATATGTTCGCATTAATTCATCGCATCTTGAGATAAATTTGTTCAGGTTATTAGAATCTCCGTCGTAGGGTTTAATATTTTTTAGTTTTGATTTGAGAAAATCCCAATTAAGTGGAGTTTGTGTTTGAGCTTGAGCTGCAGTAGCCATATTGTCAGATAAAATATAAATTCAAAATATCTAACAAAATTGTGGGTAAGCAAATATGTAAATAAATAAAAATATATATGCAATATAAATATTTTTCAAATATTTCAAAAAATTATTCAATAAAATTCAATATTTGCAACAGTATAAAAATATATCAAAAATGTACCAGAAATGTATCAAGAATGTATTCTTTTTCAAAATTCAAAAATTAATCTATCTTTCCTCACAAAGAACTTTTGCTTCTTCTGGAACTCTGCTTCTCGCTGGATACCACTGTAGGGTAGAGATTCTTTCGATACGCGCTGCGATGTAAAACACCAAAGACCGAAAAAGTTTTATCACTGTATGCGTAAAATTGTCTTTCCCGATCCCGCACGTATCCTACTGACTGCGCCAATTATGTATTTGATGTTCGAGAAGGAGTTTTTAAAAAAGTATTTTATTTTTAAAATATAAATTATAACTATTTTCGAAATGTGAAACAACAGAAGTGTTAAACAAAACTGGACAAAGTTAAGCAAAAGTTGAATACAAGTAACAAAAAGCTATATTGATATGAAAGTCTCTCTATTTATAAGGTATTATTGTGCAGATTCTAGTATCCTAGAATCTGCAGAATCCAGTGGCGTAACTTGCTGCAACCGTTTTCGAGAAACACGTAATGCTAACTTTACGGTAAATCTGACATAGTCATAGCTATGGGTCATCATCATCATTATCTTGGTGCTACAGCCCTTAGAGGGCCTCGACCTTCTCAAGCTTTCTATGCCATTCTGTTCTGTCCCTTGCTTGCATTTTCCAGTTTCCGACTCCGATTTTCTCGACATCTTGTATTACCCCGTCCATCCACCTCATCTTTGGTCTACCCCGTCTTCCCATTCCCACGGGTTGTGCTGTTAGAATCTTTTTTATCATGTTCGATTCAGGGGCCCGGGCTACATGTCCTGCCCACTGCAGGCGGTTTCGCTTAATTATAGTGATAATGGGTCTATTGAATAAAAAGAAGTATTTGCTTTTACTTCCTCGTATTTAAGTATTTACTTAATGGTAATTGAATAAATCATTAAAGAAATGACTTTATTCAATTAGTATTAAGTAAATGCTTAAATACTTGTAAGTAAAAGCAAATACTTCTTTTTATTCAATAGACCCAATATCTTTTCCACCAAACTTATGCTTGTAGAGATTCTGCAGTTCAAAGTTATATATTCATATTCTGTTCGCACAGACTGCTCCGAATATCTTGCGTAGAACCTTTCTTTCAAAAATCGATAGAGCGGATTCATCTGTTTTAGTTAGCGTCCATGCCTCTGATCCATATGTGAGAACGGGGACTCAATGTTCTTTTTGAGCTGGATGTGAGAGGTGGCATTTGGATTTTTGCAGATAAAATTAAGTGACAACTTCAGTAATTATAATTGACTTATGCTCCTTCTCAAATATGCCCGGAACATTAATAAAAAATTAAAATATTTAAAAATTTCGAAAAACATCGATTTTTTTCAAATTTCATTGCTTATAACTTTAAAACGATTCATTTTGGAACAAAGTCGTAGAAAAATAAAATAAAGATAATTGAAATTTGTATGATATACGACTAGTTTAAAATGTCTTAAATTATTACCCTTTCTGCAAAATAGCAATAAATACAAAATAAGGGGGCAAAATAAGATGTTTTTATTCAATGTTTTTCAACCACTTTGGTTCCATTTAGAACCTTCGTAATTCGCTTAGAAAATTCTTACAACATACTTAATCCATCCACCGAATTTCATTAAAATCGATATAATAGATTTTGCATAATAATTTTGCAATCTAAATTTTTTTTTTAATTTTAAATTTTTTAAAAACTTTCTGAACAAAGAGTAGATCATTTAGAAGTTTGCTAATTTTTAACATATCAAGAGGTGCTCTTCCTATCTAATACACTTTACAGAATTAAAATCGGATTATTTAATCGGCCTCAGCACTGTTTTAAAGTTATAAATAATTTTATATATAAGGTCGATTTTTATATTAAATTATAATTTTGTGGCATATTATTATTGTGGTTTCAATTTTATCAATCAAAAGCAAAATAAAAATTAAATTAAATTTTTTTTTTAAATAACGCGGGCAAATAAATTTGATACACCCTGTATATTGAGCTGTAGATATTTCTTAGAATGTAGTTTGGATGTAAGTAGATTTCTCTTTTAATGAGCTTTCCGATGAACCATTAAAGACTTTTGTGAATAATTAAAGTGAAAATAACGATGTATTTAGATTTAAAATGGAAAAAGATTGTTTAGGGTATAGGTAATTATAAATTTCTCGAAATTGATAATTGAAAAGAAAGTTGGAATTTTAATATCTTTATTTCAACACGAGTATATGTTGTAGAGTTTCTCCGAAAGTAATTAGGATTGTCGGAATAATTTTGAAAATGACTGTTGTGTTTGTCGAATGGAAAAGTCGAGGTGTCTGATGTTTGGCAATGTGGAAGGGGAAAAGTAGTTAGAATGATTGAGGAGTTTGAAAAAGAAATTATTATGTTTTTGGCATCGCTAAGAAGCGGTTCGACGTGTTAAGTGGATAGATAGTTAGCAGATACGAGTGGCTGTTTGATAGTGGCGAATAGTGTTGAAAAGTGGAACGAGAGACAGATCAAATTGAGACGAAATACCTCTTTGATTCTGTATTATTGTGAGAAGGAGAGCAGAGAATTTTTGGAGTTTTGTTTGAATCGAGTACGTGTCAAAAGAGACCCGGCTTGTTGGAGAATTGGTGCTGGTATGCTGATAGTTTTGAAGCTGGACAACGGAGAGAGGCTTTGATGAGTAGCCTTTAACATAGTCAACGAGGGAGAGCTGTTTGGGGTCACGAGAAGACATCCGAGTGAGAGAAGCAAAAGGTCAGTCAATTTATGTGAAAGAGATTTTTATGTTCGGGAACTAAATTTTTGAGAAAAAAGCATATGAATTAAAATTCCAATATTTCAAAATATAAATAGTAAATATAGGTAATCTTGCGAAGACATAAATTTGTTTTGTTTAGTTTGTTTTACCAAAGTCATCGGGAACAAACCGATAAATTGTTTTTTTTTAACTATAATAAATTTAAGTGGTAAAAATTTCATTCGGACATCTGTGTCCACAGGTTTTTAGAGTCGATAGATTTCAGAGTATTGATTTTGATAAATAAAAGACAATTCTGTATATTTATTTTAATATTTTGCTTTGTTTCTTTTCCCTATTTTATCCCGATTAGGATCAACTCAGAGATACTGAACCCACGAGAGAAGATAAGTATAACGTGAGATAATTTGGATTTTTTTTAATAGTATAAAAAAAGGCACCCTGAGATTTTTTATTCAATTTTTATGTATGATTTGCGACAATTAAATAATTAATCAAATAAATAATAATTAATATAAAATTAATAAGAAGCAGATCGTAACAATATGTATATCATACTAGTGACGTCATCCATCTGGGTGTGATAACGTAATCGATATTTTTTTTAAATGAGAATAGGGGTCGTGTGCTAGCCTATTCGAAAGGTTGTTCAATTTTCTATTCATTAATATAGACATTAACGTAATTATTTATACAGGGTGCCCAAAAATTTCTTTTTTAAATTAATTGAGACAAAAAGAAGAAAGTATATAATTTATTTATTTCGAAATACATTTTACCTAAAAACAGAAAAAATGTTTATTTGATAAATAACTGAAAAATAAATTTATTCCAACTCAAACGTCCTCACTCTATTTGTTTATAAACCAAAAAATTGTTTATAACTTTAAAATAAATATCGCTTAAATAATCCAATTTTAGTTCTGTAAGTGCATTCGATAGGTAGAGCGCCTCTTTATATGTAAAAAAATTAGCAAACTTCTAAATGGTCTACTTTTTGTCCAGAAAGTTTTTAAAAATTTTTAACTTTTTAAAAAAAATTAGATTGCAAAATTATTATGCAAAATGTATTAAGTCGATTTTAATGAAATTTGGTGGACAATTTAAGTAGGTTGTAAGAATTTTCTAAGCGAATTACGAAGGTTTTAAGTGCAACCAAAGTGGTTGAAAAACATTGAATAAGAAAAGGCTTATTTTGCCCCCTTATTTTGTATTTATTGCTATTTTGCAGAAAGATAATTTAAGACATTTTTAACCGCACGAATATGGTACAAAATTCAATTATCTTTATTTTACTTCCCCACGACTTTTTTCCAAAATGAATCGTTTTAAAGTTCTAAGCAAAGAAAATGGGAAAAAACGATGTTTTTCGAAATTTTTATATATTTTAATTTTTTTATTAATGTTCCGGGCATATTTGAGAAGGAGTATAAGCCAATTATTATTGTTAAAGCTGTCACCTAACTTGATGTGCAAAAATGCGAATGCCACCTCGCACATCCAAAAATAGACGTTTTTTCACAGATCCGCCCTGGTCTATTTGATAGACCATAATAACACCTGTTTGCAATTATTATTCGCCTTTTTTCCCCCTGATGTGTTATTATTGGGGTTAACCGATGTCCCTAGATATATGAAATCTGACCGCTTCGAAGATTCATAGCTATGGTCATTCAACAAATATACGACTTTCTTGGATTAGCTCGACAACGAATATTTTACTGTGCAACATAAGAAGTACGAAAGTAAATGGCGCTAATCATTATTCCAATAAATAACAATGTAATTTTCAATTTACTTTCGTTCTTCATATTTTGCACAGTAAAATATTCGTTGTCGAGATAATCCAGGAAAGTCGTATATTCGTTGAACGGCCCATATATTTCGGCAATGAAAAGGGCTATCTAGTCCACCTTCAAGGCATATTTTATTGACAATAACTCCTGTTGACTGGTATATTGACAAATCTCAAAAAAAATGCCCCATCATTCACTAGCACAAAAGACAGTTAGAGAAAAAATGGAGAGAAAAACTTTAGAAATAGAAAAGTGAATCCCCAGGAATTGATTTAATTTATTGCTGAAGGTTTACGCTAAGAAACAATTTATTGCTGCAATCCGAAACACAATGTTTATTGTTTATGCTAACTTTATAGTAAAATTTCGTAGTCGTAGGTAGAGGCAATGTAATAGATTTTGACAAGAGCTATGACCTTGGAAATAACACGTAAACTTGTGTACTGACTCAGCATAACTCATAGCTCTTGTCGAAATCCATTACCTCTATATATCCGCAATCAAAAGTGCTACATGGCCCATCTTGCTAAAAATATCGGACAAAAACATTGAAATAAATAAAAGTGAACCGATAGGAATTAATTATTGCTAATTTATTGCTGAAATTTTTTGCCGCGAAATAATTTATTACTGCAACTGTTTCCAAAAAATAATGATCACTGAACCTATCTTATAGACAAGGCGAAAACTGCGGGTTCGTTGGAAAATGTATTCCCATGAGATTTTTTTGCATAATCACATTCGTGAGACATCCCAGAATAAGGTTCAAGAAGTCGCCCACGTGAAAAGTGGTCCAACATTTTTTTTAATAAAATTGCAAAAAATCAAAATTTTTGGTCCGGATAAATTTTTGTAGGTTTTCTGGACTATTATTGACAAAAAAGATATCTTGAAATTTTTCTCTAAAGTTGATCGTTTTCGAGTTATAAGCAATTTAAAATTTGAAAAATGCGAATATGGCCATTTTTAAGACTTAATATCTCGGTTAAAAATTATTATTATGAAAGTCAGAAAGTGACAAAATCAAAGTTTTACATGATCCTAAAGAAATTTGAATCATTAATTTATTACTACGCTGTTATTTTTAATTATTAACAATGAGCGGTAAGATCATATTGACACGGCTGTAAATGTAAGTGCGAGTAAGATGCACCATTGACTGCCGGAATGGCATCTCTCTCGCACTCACCTTTGACAGCCGCCTAATACGTGCATGGCGCTCATTATTATTACTTAAAAATAACAGCTTAGTAATAAAATAATGACAAAAATTTCTTCAGGATCTTGAAGGGGGGACTTTAAACTGTGATTTAGTCACTTTCGAACTTTCATAGTAATAACTTTTAACCGAGTTATTAATTGTTAACCTTAAAAATCGCCATTTTTCGTTTTTTTTTTAATTTTAAATTGCATATAACTCGAAAACGATCAACTTCAGGGAAAAATTATAAGAAACCTTTTTTGTCCAGAATAGTCCAAAAATCTAAAAAACAGGTCGAGGCCGAAAATATTGATTTTTGCAATTTGATTAAAAAAATGGTAAAAAAATTTGGACCACTTTTCAGGTAGGCTACTTCTTGAACCTTATTCTGGGATGTCTCACGAATGTGATTATGCAAAAAAATCTCATGAGAATATTTTTTTCCAGCGAACCCGCCGTTTTCGCCTTGTCTATTACCGTCTTATCTCTTTGCTAATTTTTTTTTTTTTAATAATGTTCAACTTATTAGGTTCAATTTTATAAATAAACCTTCAAAATAATAATAATAAAAAAATATTATATTAGAGTATTTGCACTGTACCTACTTGAAACCATGCATAATTAAAAAAAAAATGCTAATTTATTTTACTTACTCGCTTGTGTTATATCCGTTATATACCAGGTCGTAACAAAACACTGTTTAACGGTAAGCAAAATACACTCAAACACCAACCTCCACCATCCAAACTGTGGGATTTCCAGAATGCACACATCATTTTTGATCAAAATGGAGATGCAAATATAAATAACGGTTATATTAATATTTCTGCGATAATTGTGATAGATGAGATCTAATCTGGTTCACTAGGTAGAGTTTCTGAAAAGCGTTGATTGCTCCGAATCTGTAAATTACCTTAAGTGCGCACATTGACTTTTTCTATATACGTTTTGTATATACGTATAAGTTTTGTATATTAATCGAAATGCCTGATTTTCTCTTACTTATTACTTAGTCTTTTTGATGTTATTGATTATTGAAATTAATATTATAATCACAACTTTTCTATAATTCCCCGTTCGCTCAAATCTTTCTCTGTGAATTCGTTACACGTAACTCAAAATAATAGAATGCAACCAAACCATTCTCTCAGGTTCTTCAACCAAGAAACGCGTCTCCTCCTACGCTTCTCCTACTCTCTATTTTCCTTGAATTTTGAGTCTCAAGTCTCAGTCTTAACTAAGTTCTGAACTCCGTCTGTTCCAGGAGATTTCCAGTTATGAAGCTCTTTGATGATATTTGAGACCTCTTCAGTAGTTAATGGTTCGTAGTTAGCTGTGACGTAGTGGTGACAGTTGTGTGTCGTATCTTCTATCCAGCCAGCATTGTTGTTAAGAGCAGCTGGTGTGGAAAGTTGATTTCCCCAAAACTCATGAATCGCTTCTTGGCTTGGGTAAGACTTGTCGACACTTTCTACGGTGGAGTTGAGTTTTCGGTAGAACGCCTTCTCAGAGTTCTCAAAAAGTGCATTGTCACATTTTCGGTTGTTACTAACTTTATACCTTCTTAATCGTCCTGAATAGACGGAGAGTTTTTGTTTTAATGTATCCAGACACTGTTGGGCTGTGTTATTTTCTGGATCGTATCTCGACTGTCTTGCAGTCTTCTTCTTCTTCTTCTTCAGCCTGTGTTCGTCCACTGCTGTACATAGGCCTCTTCCATTTGCTTCCATCGATTTCTACTCTTGGCAATTCTCATCCACTGTTTGCCCGCGACTTGTTTGATATCATCTGCCCACCTCTTCTGCGGTCTGCCTACTCCTCGCCTGTTCTCTCTTGCAGTGCTCCGCATTATTTCTTCAGCTCTCTTAATGACTTTTCTACTTGTTACACCTCTTATATATTCTGTGACTTGACCAATATCTGTAAGAGGTAATTCAATTTTTCCAAGAAGTATTTTTTCCCATGGTGCAATTCTGTTACCAGTCCTTCCGTTATTAGTACCCCGTCGTGTTCTGATCTTAACGCCCATTACATTAGCAATGGCTGTTGCTGGACAGTAGATTAGCATATGCAGATATTCCAATGTGTGGGCTTCTACGACATAATTGGGTAGGACTTCAGTGTTCACAATTTGTAACAGCGCACCTAGTTTCTTACAAGAGTTTATTCGTGGTAGCGGTGGTCTGCTAAGTGGATTTGTTCCATTAAACTCTTGTACGGCACGAGACATTTCGTTTGCTAGACTATCGCGTAACTCGTTGTTTACCTGCTGTGTATTGTCAGGTTGAGTTTCTGGTATGGGAATCTCAGGAATCTTCTCATCAAGGATTTCATTAGGGACTTAATCTGAAACTAGCTCTTGGTTATTAATCTCCCGTTCGACTTCGCTTTTGATCGTATTGCGTCTAGTTTCTGGGATAAGTTTGTTTTTTATGATTACCCGGTATTGATCTGATATTCTTTGCTCCGATAGTTGAATATCTGGGTACTCACTGCAAAATTCGGCATACAGCTGTTGTCTGTAGCCGATCGTTTGTCACCTTATAATAGAAGCGCAAAATGCTTTCGTTAATGGACATAGTCCATTTCATGCGCTGCTTCGGTCGTCCCGCTTAAGTGAGCGCCAGCTGATCTTCCAGCGCAGCACCTTCGGCGGGTGGAGCTCTTGTTGTTGTTTGGCTCGCTTGTGGCAAAGAATACCCCAACCAACTGTTGGGTGTGTATTCTTTGCTTGTGGTTGTGGTTGGGCTGTAGCTGATTGTATGACAGGGGCCCGCCTCCTCAACACCCTGCCACCGACGACCCGCATGCTGTCACGTCCAGCGCCGGCTCCAGACGTGCCCTGGCGATCCCCAGGCAGCGATCCTAAACATAAATCAATATTCTCCATATTAATGGGTGTGCATTTTATACCTACTGCCAGGTGTCAGTTTTTGTTCCACGGCAAGTATCCCTGCTACTCTCTGGGTATTGGCTCTACGAATACCCAGAAAGCATCCCCCATTCGCAGGGGGGCGCGCCTGATAGAAAATCTGACAAAAAACTCCCACAGGTTATTATTATTATTATCCAGATTTAGCCATACGGCTCACACTCCCTCTAAGGGGAAAATTGACTCATCTCAGATACCTACGGTATCAAAAGGATTGAGCTCTGGTGGGACTCTTTCCGTGTTTTCGAGCCCTAGGTGACTTGGTATGCTGGAGTTTCTCCCAGAAATTTTCGTACGCATCTGGCCGTCGCAAGTAGTACAGCTTTCTGCATGGTCTTATAAAGGTGTTCATTTAGACCCAACTTTTTTATGCTTTCGAGGAGGGTCTTCGGAATGACTCCAGTAGTAGAGATAATAATTGGTATCGTCTGGGTACTTTGCATTCTCCATTCCCTTCGTATTTGAATTTCCAGATCTCTGTACTTGGCGATCTTTTCAGTAAATTTACTACGTAAATTATTATTGTTAGGTATCGCCACATCAATTAGTGTTGTCTGTCTTGTTAATTTATTAACTAGTACGAGATTTGGTCTATTATGTGCCACTGTTTGGTCTGTGAGCACAGTGCGATCCCAGTATAGCTTGTAGTTGCCATCCTCAAGCATATACTCAGGAACGTATTGAAAATAGGGGAGATGATCCGTTTGGAGAAGTCCCAGCTTGATAGCTATCTCTTGATGAAGGATTTTTCCCACTGCGTCATGCCATTCCTTGTATTCAGTTGCAGCAAATGCCTGGCAGCCCCCTGTAAGATGTTGGATGGTTTCTTGGGCTTGACATCCATATCGGCATCTGTCGTTTTGAACCTGAGGGTCTTTGATGATATATTTCAGGTAATTTCTGGTTGGTATAACCTGATCCTGAATGGCCAGTAATGAACCCTCCGTTTCAGGGAACATCTGTCCTGATGTCAACCAATAGTTCGACGCTGTATTGTCGACATAGTCTTGGCTGACCTCATTGGGATGTCGCCCGTGCAGAGGTTTACCCATCCAGGTGCGCAGTTTTTCGTCTTTAGTGAGGTGGTTTATGCGCATTTCTGGTTCCCTCAGTTTGATCGGTGTTGTGTCATCTACTGCGCAAATAGCTTGATGTAGAGTAGATGTCTCAGCTTGCATCTGAAAATAAGTTCTTAAATTAGCAATTTGTTTATCTAATTACTCACCTATATCCATAAGTCCTCTTCCTCCTAGATTCCGTGGTAATGTCGATCTTTCTACTGCACTTTTAGGATGGTATTTTTGTGCCTTTGTGAGGTATGTTCGTACTTTTCGCTGAAGATTTTCTATATCTGTTTTTGTCCACTTAACAATACCAAATGAATAGCTAAGTGCGGAACAAGCGTAGGTGTTTAGTGCCTTAAACAAATTTTTACTGTTAAGCTGTGAACGAAGCGCTGTTTTATCCTTCGTATAAACTCAGTAGTTATTTCAGTTTTCATTTGCTTATGGTCAATTTTCCACGCCTGCTTTACTCCAAGATATTTGTGTATATAGTTTTCACCCATGGCCTCGATGTTCTGGCCATTTTGCATATCGAATCCACCGGGCTGTACCTTTCCTCTGACTATATTCAAAACACGGCACTTGTCTAGGCCGAACTGCATATTAATATCATTAGAGAATGTTTCTATTATTTTTAGCATCTGCTCTAGATTGTCTCGAGTAGAAGCCATTAATTTCAAATCATCCATGTACAACAGATGATTAAGCTTCGCTACTACAGTACTGTTGTTTTTAATGCTAAAACCTGAGTCAGTGGAGTTGAATAGCTGTGATAGAGGGTTCATAGCCAAACAGAACCACAATGGACTCAGCGAGTCTCCCTGAAACAGGCCCCGGCTGATTGCGATATTTTCCGTTTCGATATTGTTTTCACCAGGTATTTGGAGGTGAATTTTAGTCTTCCAACTTGTCATTATATGCCTTAAAAAAGTCACTATGTTATCATCGACTTTGTATATTCTTAATATATCTATAAGCCATTCATACGGCACTGAACCAAAGGCCTTTTTGTAGTCAATAAAGGCAGTAAAGAGGTTCCTTTTTTTGGTGAATGCCTGGTTAGAAATGACTGAGTCGATGATAAGTTGTTCTTTACAACCCATAGAACCCTTAGCGCATCCTTTTTGTTGAGGCTCTATGATATTGTTTAGAGCACAGTGTTGGTAGATACGCCGGGTTATACAGGATGTGAATAATTTATACAAAGTTGGAAGACAAGTAATTGGGCGGTACTTGGCTGGATCTTGTGTGTTATTTTGATCCTTCGGTATTAAATAAATGGTTCCCTGAGTTACAAATGATGGTATTTCCTGCGGGTTAGAAATAACATGATTAATTAATGTTGATAAGCACTCATAAATGCTCCAAAACTTCTTAAGCCAGAAGTTCTGGACTCCGTCTGGTTCAGGAGATTTCCAGTTATGAAGCTCTTTGATGATATTTGAGACCTCTTCAGTAGTGAATGGTTCGTAGTTAGCTGTGACGTAGTGGTGACAGTTGTGCGTCGTATCTTCTATCCAGCCAGCATTGTTGTTAAGAGCAGCTGGTGTGGAAAGTTGATTTCCCCAAAAATCATGAATCTCTTCCTGCTTGGGTTAGACTTGTCTACAGTTTCTACGGTGGAGTTCAGTTTTCGGTAGAACGCCTTCTCAGAGTTCTCAAAAAGTGCATTGTCACATTTTCGGTTGTTACTAACTTTATACCTTCTTAATCGTCCTGAATAGATGGAGAGTTTTTGTTTTAATGTATCCAGACACTGTTGGGCTGTGTTATTTTCTGGATCGTATCTCGAGTGTCTTGCAGTGCTCCGCATTATTTCTTCAGCTCTCTTAATGACTTTTCTACTTGTTACACCTCTTATATATTCTGTGACTTGCCCAATATCCCTACGCAGTAATTCAATTTTTCCGAGAAGTATTTTTCCCAGGGTGCCATTCTGTTACTAGTCCTTCCGTTATTAGTACTCCGTCGTGTTCTGATCTTAACGCCCATCACATTAGCAATTGCTGTTGCTGCACAGTAGATTAGCATATGCAGATATTCCAATGTGTGGGCTTCTACGACATAATTGGGTAGGACTTCAGTGTTCACAATTTGTAACAGCGCACCTAGTTTCTTACAAGAGTTTATTCGTGGTAGCGGTGGTCTGCTAAGTGGATTTGTTCCATTAAACTCTTATTATATTAAACGTTATTATTATTATTATTATATTATTATATCGTATATACATCTTTTACGGGGCCTTCCTCTTGTTCTATTTCCTTGGGGCTTTCATCTCTAGTTTACTTTTACACCTTGATTATCTGGCATTATTTCTAAGTGACCAAGCCAGTTTAGTCTTTGAGACTTTACAAATCTAACAATATCTATGCTCTGCATTAGTTCATCCAGCTCGTGGTTCATTTTAATTCTCCACGAACCATCGCTGCAATCTGTTGCTACAAATATCTTCCTCGGTATTTCGAGCTCAAATATTCTCAGTAGATTTTCATCAGTGGTTGAGAGGGTCCACGTTTCACATCCATATGTGACAACAGGTCTTATTACTGTTTTGTAGATTCTAAGCTTAGACTCACGGTTCAGTAACTTACTTTTCATTAAGTCTTTATATGCATAAAAACACTTAATACCACTAAAAACTAAGAATCCTTGCTTGTATTTCTTGACTGTTGTTATTGTCATTTATTATTGAGCCTAGGTAGGAAAAATTGGAGGCTTATTCGTAGGTATGGTTGTCTACCTTCAGAGTCTCATGTTAATTCGACTTTGTGCACTCCATATATTTTGTTTTTCTATATAGACCAAACGTAGCAGCTTCCCTTTTAGCTCTATAGCTTTTTCGCTTAATAGCCTTTTGTTGCTTCTTATTATGGCAACATCATCCGCATAATATGCGCATATTTGCGTAGATCTTGTATTAATGCAGGCAGCCGTTGGTTTCCAATTTTCAAACAACAGCTTCTAAAGTTAAATTACCAAAAATGTAATTACACATTACACAAGAGCTCTAAAATTATCGATTTGTATTACGAGTGACACTTTGACAGTTTCAATTTCTCGACATAAAGGGGAAGGAAATTATGTTAAATTGTTACTAGGGCAATAAAAATCGGTAATTTTAGAAACTCGAGAGTAATTCGGTAAGATTATTTTATGAATAAAACTGTATTTTTAAATCATTTTAACTAATATTTTATTGATATCTTCATCTGAATATTTGCTAAACCTGCTAAACCTGCTCATGGTGTTCACTTTAACAAGTTGTAAAACATTAATTGCGGTTTATGTCCGACTGGTAGGTATATTATTTGAGAAATAATGACATGATTTCGAAGTCAGTTAAATATGATATAATGCCCTAGGGTGTTATTTTGAAAAATAACGCCCTTGGGCGTTAAATTTAAATAACTAGTTAAATACTGTCAAGCAGGGCTGCTTTATCCATTAGGCAATATAGGCAGTTGCCTAGGGCGGCAAATTATGAGAGGGCGGCAAAAATAGCGTACAAAAAATATTTGTATATAAAAATTGAAACCGAATAACATTTAAGTACATCGTATATCCATCAATGGAATATACGTTGGCATTCATTTCTAGAAAACAAATTGCATTTTCTTAACACTGTTTATTCAAAAAGGACAGAAGTTGTAAATTTAGGGATTATTGTGCCATCGGCAGCACCGCAAAGGCGTCGAGCGCACTGTTCTATAATCTTTTTTATACTCAATCGTTTTTGGTTATTCGTGGTTGAAAATTTTCCGTTTTCATTGAAAAATGTCGCCTTTTCGGGCGGTTTTTTGCGAATAACTTAAAAATTATGCATCTAACGAAAAAACTATATAAAACATTTTTGTAGCTTATGAAAAATCAAAGGTCTTCTAGTGATAACATAATAGTTCCTTTATAGGTCTTCTAGTGATAACATAAAAAGAGATATGGTAGGTGAAAATACATTTTTTGTGCATGCTCAAATCGGTGTGAGAACAGAGAAATTGTCGCTTTTAAGGGTATAATGGTATCAATATTTTTTGTAAGTACTGCCTGAAAAGAGCTTTAAAACGACCGCAATGTTAAATTTCGATTACATTCAAACTAAGCGAGATATATGGTGCAACAAAAAAGGATGACTAATTTATTTTAAGATACAATGCGAAGTATGTATATTTTAACCCCTCATCCACCATATTTAATTGCATTGTTTTGCTTCTACAATACCTTTTACTATAGTGTTATTTCTATGTTCAACAAGTTGGACGGGTTTAAAATGTATGGTTTTTGAAAAAAATAAGATCAAATTATAGAGAGCATATTTAAATTTTTTTAAAAATCTTCCTTTTTTCCCTGTAACTCGAAAATAATAATGAGATACCGTAATAAAAGAAAAATAAAATTGTTACCTAAAAAAAACCTACATTTTAATTTGTAAGGTATTTTTTTCACGTATCTCTTATCACTTTCGAATTACATGGAGAAAAAGAAGATTTTTAAGGAAATTTAAAAATGTGCGCTATAATTAATTTCATCTTATTCTTTTAAAAAACCATTTTAAACCCGTCCAACTTTTTGAATATAGAAATAATACCATTGAAGGTATTGTAGAAGGAAAACGATGCATTTCAATTCTGATGGATGAGGGGTTAAATATACTTTTTTTTCTATATTTATATATACTATTTCTTATTTTATACTCATTTTTACTTAAAATACATTAGTCATAAGTTTTTTTTGCACCATATCTCGCTTAGTTTGAATCTAACCGACATTTAACAGTTCTCGTTTTAAAGGTCTTTTCAAGCGCTACAAAAGTTGTTATTTTAAGCGCTGTTATTTTAAGTTGAATACACAGATTTCAGCATGCACCAAAAAAAAAATCTTTTTCCACCTACCATCTCTTTTTTTATTAAAACTAGAAAGATTTATGAAAAAGTGAATCTCTCTGATTTTTCATAAACTACAAAAATGTTTTATGCTTCTTTTCATGAGCATTTTTCAGTGCTTCACAAATGATAGAAAAAAAGGTAAGTCCGTGATAATACACATTTATGACATTTATTCTAACATGACATTTTAGATAAATCTGACAGTTGTCACATTTTATTTGCAATTTGGCATAAGAACAAATCAATTGAGTTTATTGCATTTATAAAATGGTATTTTCTTTGATTTGTATAGTCTTATAAATTGTACAAATTATATTCGTAGATATATTATATAATTAGTAAATATTTTTTTTTCGATTATAGCGCCATCTATTGACAACTAGAATAAATGTTATAAATGTCACCGACGAAATGTAATCACCGACGTGCGTTTTTCTCTGTCACATACAATTTAATGCGTTAGAAAGAGATCGAAAAACTGTGACGCACTAAAAGATCCTCATGAGGAAAAGCATATAT
Organism: Diabrotica virgifera virgifera; assembly: GCF_917563875.1. Classification (NCBI taxonomy): domain Eukaryota; kingdom Metazoa; phylum Arthropoda; class Insecta; order Coleoptera; family Chrysomelidae; genus Diabrotica; species Diabrotica virgifera. The sequence goes on along the minus strand of NC_065443.1, from coordinate 242,616,568 downwards.
TGTATAGTTTTTTTCGTTAGATGCACAATTTTTACAGTATTCCCAAAAACAGTATCCGAAAAGTGTCATTTTTCAATGAAAATAGCAAATTTTTAACCACGAATAACTCAAAAAGTTTTCAAAAAAATTTATAAAACAGTTTTTGCTTAGAATTAAGTACTCTGGTCACTTCCAGTGTTAGTTTGATAAAAAAAATTCCACCCCCGAGGACGGGTAAGAACCACCCCTAAGTTAAAAGCGCTATAGGATATAGGGTAGACTTTGTATCTTGAGTTATTCCCTACTTACAGTGAAAATATCAAGTAAATTGATGCAGTAGGATGGAATTCGGAGCCAAATACCCTCACTGACTACACTAATAGATACCTACATCATTCATAATACATGAATGCATTCACTTAGAGGGTCATTTGAATACCACAATAAAATCACCAATCACCAATAATTGACATATCTAAATATTTAAAAAAGAGTGGATTGAAAGATATTTTCCCTAATTTTGATATTGCTTTGCGCATTTATTTGTGCCTCTCAGTTGCCAACCAACGTGTCCGCTGAAAGGTCATTTTCGAAAATGTCAAGAATTGAAAATAGTCATGAAAATATTTTCCGATCAAGTATGCCGCAAGAACTTCTTAACAATTTGTCAATTTTGTCCATAGAAAGTGACGTAACAAAGGCGATAAATTATGACGATATTATAGATGATTTTTCCAAAGAAAAATCAAGAAAGAAATCTGATGTAATCGAACTGGAATGACAGTTTTTATATATTCTTATTTAAATAAAAAAATTGCTCGCAATTTTCTTTTCCGAAAAAATGGTACATGCTTGAAGGGCGGCTACTAGAGAATTGCCTAGGGCGTCAATTGACCTAAACGCGGCCCTGCTGTCAAGTTGACAAATAAAAACCTAAGTAAAACTATGGTTACCACAATTACGTTACGACTATTGCTGCTAAATGTACTTATTTGAAAACTAATTAAGTCAAAATTCATTCAAATTTTTTGCATATAAAGAAGAAGTTAGTCGGACATTAAACGTTGAAGGCACCACGGGTATTATAGATAATAACGCTTTCTATCAACGTATATACCTCAAGCGTTATTATCCTTATAATACCCTTGGTACCTTAATAACTATAATGTCACTGAATACTTATTTAATTTTAAATTTGGGTAACAACGAAGGACATCTGATCCTTGCTCCTTGACGACGAGAAATTATGAAAAAAAATTATCATAGTCTGGGCTGTTTATCGGAGAATAGGCCATTTTTGGGAAAAGTTATTTACCAGCAATTTTATTGCTGGAATCGAATTATAAGATCCTATATATTAATAATATAGGTATGCAAAGTCCTCAGATAGTGTACTACTTTTTTTATAAACAAAATGGCGCCCGAAAATCGTGTTTTTTTCAATTATTGCTCTAGAACTCCGAAGATTTTAACTTTACAACAAAAACACTCAAATAAAAATTCACCGTGATTAAATTCTGCATAGAGGCGTGTTTTTGCTGATCTGCTCCGACGAAAATTTTCCTCGGAAAATGCGGGTTTTCCCAACAAAATCTTTAATTTTCAAATAAAGTTTTAGATAAGTTATTATTTACCAATAATTAAATAATTTGGTGACTTAAAAGTCTTCTTGGTTTAGATTATAGTTCCAGGAGCTGGTGAAAATTAAACGAATATTTTAGCAACAATTCAATTGTTAATTAATAATTTACGGTCGCAATAATAACCAAAATAATTATGATACACTGATCAAACTTTGAAATCTTATAAAGATGAGATGCCTATTTAACATTTTGTCGACAAAATATAAATTTTTTATTTTTTTGCATAATCTTTAAATGTTTAAAAAAAATAGTTATAAACAAATTAACGTTTCTCAGAAAGTTTTTATTATATTATAATTTTAAAAAATAGCTAAAATGCGCATTTCAAATATCTTGAAAATGAATGCTTTAAAACTTTTTTGCAACCATTTGCAAAAAAGTTATGAAACAGCAAAGTAAACATACGATTACTACGGTGTTAATAATTTTTTTTAATTTTTTCAAAGCGTAGAAGTGAGTTTAAAGTACAAGCTAATTATTTATAAAACAATATCGATTATCAGCTTAATGGTTATATTTTAATTAAAGATTATAAATATATTTTTTTGTAATTTATACGCGCGAAAGTAGAATAATACAGTACCGTAGCTACCCGCCCACATACACAACTCGCGCGAGTTTAAGCTTGTCAGTCGCTTCGAGTGAACATTTTATCTCCGGCTCTGTATCAAGCCTACTTTCGCGCTAAAAATTACAAAAAAAAGTATTTTTAATCTTTGATTAAAATATAACCATTGCACTAATTTTTGACATTCTTTGTGAGTAATTAGATTGTACCATAGACTCACTTTTAAGCTTTGAAACAATTAAAACAAATTATAAACAATGGAGATATCGTATATTTATTTTGCTGTTTCCTAACTTTTTTGAAAATGGTTGGAAAAATTTTTTAAAGCATTCATTTTCAAGACCTATGAAATACGCATTTGAAGTATTTTTTAAAATTAGAATATAATAAACAATTTCTAAGAAATGTTAATTTGTTTATAACAATTTTTTTAAACATTTAAAGATTATGCAAAAAAATGAAAAATTTATATTTTGTCGACAAAATATTAAATAGGCATCACACCTTTATAATCTTTCTAAGTTTGATCGATGTCTCATGATTATTTTGGTTGTTATTGCGACTGTAAATTGTTAATTAACAATTAAATTGTTGCTAAAATATTCATTTCATTTTAACCGGCTTCTGAATTTATAATCTATACCAAGAAAGCTTTTATTTCACCAGGCTATATAATTATTGATAAATAATTACTGGCCCAAAAAATTTATTTGAAAATTCAAGATTTTGTTGGGAAAACCCACATTTTCCGAGGAAAATTTTCATCGCAGCAAATCGGGAAAAACATGCCTCTATGTAGAATTAAATTGGGGTGAATTTTTATTTGAATATTTTTGGTGTAAAGTTAAAATCTTCGGAGTTATAGAGAAATAATTGAAAAAAATACGATTTGTCGGCGCCATTTTGTTTATAAAAGAAGTAGCACACTATCTGTGGACTTTGCATACCTATACTAATAATATATAGGATCTTATAATTCGATTAAAGCAATAAAATTGCTGGTAAATAACCTTTCTTTGTACTTTACTAATTAGACCAACGTATTATAACTATTTTTTTTTTCAAAATTTAAAGATTATACAAAAAAAAGAAAAAATTATATTTTGTCGATAAAATATTAAACAAGGATCTCAGCTTTATAATCTTTATAAGTTTGATCAATGTATCATGATTATTTTGGTTATTATTGCGATCGTAAATTGTTAATTAACAATTGAATTGTTGCTAAAATATTCTTTTAATTTTCACCGGCTTCTGGAATTACAATCTATACCAAGAAATATTTTATGTCACTAAGTTATTTAATTATTGATTAATAATTACTTACCTAAAACTTTATTTAAAAATTAGTTTTTGTTAGGAAAACCCGCATTTTCCGAGAAAAATTTTCGTCGGAGCAAATCGTGAAAAACATGTCTCTATGCAGAATTTAATTGCGGTGAATTTTTATTTGGGTGTTTTTGTTGTAAAGTTAAAATCTTCGGAGTTATAGAGCAATAATTGAAAAAAATACGATATGTCTGCGCCATTTTGTTTATAAAAAAAGTAGCACACTATCTGCGGAGTTTGCATACCTATATTATTAATATATAGGATCTTATAATTCGATTCCAGCAATAAAATTGCTGGTAAATAACTTTTCCATGAATTTTGCTAATTAGCCCAGAGTATCAGTAGTAATTGCACAAGAGCTCTGAAATTATTGAATTTTTCCCGAGTGACACTTTGACAGTTTTAATTTCACGAGCCGAAGGCGAGTGAAATTATGTCAAAGTGTCACGAGAGCAAAAATTCTATATTAATTTCAGAGGTCGAGTGCAATTTGTTGCGATTATTTCATGAATAAAACTGTTCAAAATCAAAATTTTATTGTAATTTATTTATGTAAGTACCATTAAACACACAGTTTTTATAAATATTTGACGATTGAAACTCATCACTTTTATAATTTTTAAAACATTAATTGTCATTAATGTCACTGAATGTATTTTTTCGTAGCAACGAAGGGCATCTGACGTAATATACTTAACGACGGGAGATTATCAAAAATTATCGATTTAATTCAGATTTTTGTAGCTTTCTATTGGTCAGAATCTCCTATGAATGAAATAATCACTTGTAATTTACAAAAGAGCTCTAAAATTACCGATTTGTATCCCGAGTGACAATTTAAGTTTTAGTTTTAAGTAAACATACAAATTTCTTTAAATAATTTTTCTTACACGACAAACAAATCGTGAGAGACGACACTTTTCAAAATCAGAATTAATAAAAACCAAGCTCTGACCTTCAGTAACAAGTGAAAATCTGAAAGGTCTTCTTACTTTACCCCTGAAGGATAATTTATCTATGGTCGGTTCGCTAAACTCAGACACAACTGGCTAGTGATTTTAGTAAGTAAGATTTTCAATTTGGTAAAATTGGCAAAAAAATAATTACTAAATAGTAATTAATTACAAAAATAGTTAGTAATTTTGCCAATTTCGGCAAAATTGGCAAATAACAAAAAAGTACCTACTAAAATCACTAGCCAATTGTGTCTTGAGTTTAGCGAACCGACTATAGACACTATAACTTCTTTCGAGTATGTACATATTAGATTTAAGGGGATAGTATGGTTTGAAATCAACATTTCAAGCACATTTATGTGATTTTTTCTGAATATATGGTACATTTATTTTGTTTTTAAAATTCTTCTTCTTCTTTTTGTATAGACATGACTCTGTCTGTTTTTTCAATGTGCCTCTAGTAAGTTGTCGTTCCATCGTTTTCGTGGTCTTCCCACTGATCGTCTTCCTATTGGGGAACCGTCTCTCGCTCTCCTTACTATTCTATTTCTTGGCATTCGGCTTATGTGGTCATTCCATTCTATTCTTCTGTTTCTTACCCAATTATTAATGTTGTCCACCTTGCATCTCCATCGTATATCTGTACTTCTAGCTCTGTTCCATAGAGTCCTACCATCGATTTTTCGGAGGGTTTTCATCTTCGCTGTTTCGAGCAATATTTTTGTCCTCTTTGTGTCGGGTCGTGTTTCTGCCGCTTATGTCATTATTGGTCTGATGACTGTTTTGTAAGTTCTGCCTTTCGTTTCTTTTCCGATATGTTTTTTTCTCCATATTGTGTCATTCAGGCAACCTACGGCTCTGTTTGCTCTATTCACTTGATCCTCCACTAATGTTTCGAGCCTTCCATAGCTAGATAGTGTGATGCCTAGATACTTAAACTCCATCATTTGTTCTATTATCGGACCCTCTAGCTACAATTTACATCTTATTGTATTTGCTGTTATAACCATGCATTTTGTCTTTTTTTGGGGAAATTAACATGTTGAATTTTCTGGCGGTTATGTTATATTAAATTGGTTCAGCATACGTTGTAAATCATATTCACTTTGAGAGACGAAAAACTTAAAAAACGACTAATTTACCGACTTATCCCCCACCTCCCCCACCCCAAATCCGACGCTCAAAATGGTGTAACTTTTAGTGAACAATATGTGGACCATATAGAACAATTTGGTGTTGGAGGATAACTTTCTCTTCGGATGTCTAGGTTATACCTTTTTTTGGATCAACTGTATCATACTTTTAAATAGACAGCTTGGTTTCATTTCGATTCAGAGCTGATCATGTAACCCCTCTGATGAGGTCTTGAGAGATTGAAACTTACGGAAGGAGATGATTGATCATCTCTGAACCAAAAAGAAAGATAAGCTGCCTTTCCTGAATTTTATTATTACAATGTTTGTTTTTTTTAAGTTTTAATGCGATGCACGGTTATTATATTTTGGAAATATTGATTCTTCTTGTAGTACCTATCCTTTTCGGATGTTGGCAAACATCATGGCAGTCTGTACTTTGCACACTGTTGCTCTGAAAAGATTTGTGGTTGTTTTATTGAACCACGTGCGTAGATTTTTCAGCCAGGAAATCCTTAGCCTTTCTGGTCCTCGTTTTCCTTCTACCTTTCCTTGTAAAATTAGTTGCACCAGTCCATATTTCTCGCAAACACACCCAAACGCGCGAACACAGAGCACAGCAGATAAATAGTAAAATGCACAGAATATCAAATATACCAAACGAAAACAGAGCTATTAACGAACGTTGGTACGATATTCAAAACTCGATTTTAGAGGACGTAAGGGAATCTTTAAAAACACCTACAATGTTGGCAAAAAATGAATGGATGAACCAAGAAATTCTAGACTTGATGGAAGTTCGACGAAAATACAAAAATAGAAATATTATCAAATACCGTGAAATTAACAAACTCATAAAAAGAAAAATTAAAAAGGCCAAAGAATCCTGGCTCGAGAATTCATGTAAAGAAATAGAAGACCTCCAAAAAAAGCATGACAATTTCAACCTCCACAAGAAACTTAAATATACCTCCGGAATTAGAAAACAGAAAAATGCTCACGTACTTAAAACTGCAGACGGAAAAATTTGTGATCACGAACAACAGTGCAAAGAATGGGAGAGACACATCAGTGACCTTTTTGACGATTCTTCTCGAGAAAATGCTCCAAATACTACCTGTGACAACCATTTAGACAGTGGTCCCAGTATACTGAAGTCAGAAGTCATAAAAGCAATACAACAAGCCAAAAACAATAAAGCACCTGGACCAGATCAAATCCCTGTTGAGCTACTTAAACTTTTGGATGAGGAAAACATTACCTACTTGACTACTTTCTTTAACAAAATTTACAACGAAGGAAAAATACCAGATGATTGGTTGGAGTCACTGTTTATAACATTACCAAAGAAAAGCAGGCCCACCAAATGCAGCGATTTTAGACTAATCAGTTTGATGAGTAACACACTTAAGATACTTTTACGTATTATACAAAAACGAGTATTCCTTCTGTGCGAAACTAGAATGGGTAATAGTATAGTATAGTTGATCCAAAAGATAGCATAACCCAGACATAAAAAGTGAAAGTTATCCTTCAACACCAAATTGTTCTATATGGTCCACACAATGTCCAGAAAAAAGTCACACCATTTTGAGCGTCGGGTTTGGGGGGGAGAGGGGGGAGAAATCGGTAAATTCGTAGTTTTTTAAGTTTTTCGCCAATATTTCTAAAACTATGCGGCTAAGCATGAACAACCTTGTATACAAAATTGTTCTACATTAAATTTGAAATAAAAAAGGCCCTATGCATAATCTTTCTAAAATGAATGGTTCCAAAGTTACGGAGGTAGTATAGTATAACTGGTACAAAAAAAGGCCTAACCCAAACATCCAAAGTAAAAGTTTTCCTCCAACACCAAAATGTTCTATATGGTCCACATATTGTTCAGTAAAAAGTTACACCATTTTGAGGGTCCGGTTTGGGAGGGAGATGGGAGAAAAGTCGGTAAATTAGTAGTTTTTTTACGTTTTTCGTCAATATTTATAAAACTATGCTTTAGTGTAAACAATGTTATATACAAAAATGTTCTACATGAAATTTAAAACAAAAAATGTTCTATGCATAATTGTTATAAAATTAACGGTTCCAGAGTTACGGAGGGTGAAAATATTTAACTTTTTTGGGCAATATTTATGATATAACTATACCAAAAACCCAGACATCCAAAGTGAAAGTTATTCTCCAACACCAATTTGTTCTATATGGTCCACATAATGTTCAGAAAAAAGTCACACCATTTTGAGGGTCGGGTTTTGGGGGGAGAGGGGGGAGAAATCGGTAAATATAAAAAGTATTGAAAACCTCCACTTTTCACCCTCCGTAACTCTGGAACCGTTGATTTCATAACAATTATGAATAGAACCTTTTTTGTTTTAAATTTTATGTAGAACATTTTTCTGTAGACCATTCCTTACGCTAAAGCATAGTTTTAGAAATATTGACGAAAAACTTAAAAAAAACTACTAATTTACCGACTTCTCCCCCATCTCCCCCCCCAAACCGGACTCTCAAAATGGTGTAACTTTTTACTGAACAATATGTGGACCATATAGAACAATTTGGTGTTGAAGGAAAACTTTTACTTTGGATGTCTGGGTTAGGCCTTTTTTTGGACCAATTATACTATACTACCTCCGTAACTTTGAAACCGTTCATTTTAGAAGGGTTATGCATAGGGCCTTTTTTATTTCAAATTTAATGTAGAACAATTTTGTGTAGAGGGTTGTTCATGCTAAACCGCTTAGTTTTAGAAATATTGACGAAAAACGGAAAAAACTACGAATTTGCAGATTTCTCCCCCCTCTACTCCCCAAACCCGACGCTCAAAATGGTGTGACTTTTTTCTGAACATTATGTGGACCATATAGAACAATTTGGTGCTGGAGGATAACTTTCACTTTGGATGTCTGGGTTTGGGTCTAACTTTACCATACTATAATAAGCAATTTGGATTTAGAAATGGTCTAGGAACTAGAGAAGCACTATTTTGTATGCGCGTTCTATTACAAAAAAGTTGTGAATTCCGAAAGAACGTTTATGTTTGTTTCATCGACTTCGAGTAGGCATTCGACCGAGTACAACATGATACACTTTTCGATTGCCTGCAGGCAGCAGGACTTGACCACTACGATATAAGACTGCTGAAATACTTATATTATAATCAAGTAGCCTCTATCCAAATTGGAGACTGAAAAACTGCCGATAAAACGTGGAGTACGACAAGGTTGTGTTTTATCACCCACCCTTTTTAATCTGTACTCTGAAGAAATCTTTAGGGAGGCTTTGGATGACAGACAAGAGGAAGTAAGGCTAGGCGGAGAAGTAATCAACAATATTAGATACGCTGACGATACAGCCATTCTTGCTGAAAATTTACAAGATCTTCAGACACTACTAAATCTAGTCAGTGAAGCAAGCTATCGGAGAGGCCTTAAAATCAACATTTCAAAAACAAAGTGGATGGCAGTTGGAAAGATTAATATAGATCTAGGTCAGCTTTCTCTTGATGGAGAGGATTTAGAACGGGTAAATCATTTCAAGTACCTTGGCAGCTGGTTAAATGTAAATTGTGACTCTGATGAAGAGATAATAACTAGGATCGAAATATCACGGAAGGCTTTTATGACCTGGAAACCAGTTTTATGTAATAGAAACTTGTCGATGAATATTCGAAAGAAGGTGCTGAAATGTTATGTGTGGTCTATCCTATTGTATGGTTGTGAGAGATGGACGTTAAAAACCACAATGCTAAACAAAATAGAAGTATTCGAATTGTGGTGCTATCGACGAATCCTAAAGATATCGTGGGTTTCGCACACTTTCAATGAAGATGTTCTTCAAATGATGAATTCGGAACGTCTGCTCATAAGCATCATATAGAGGAGAAAAACAGAATACTTCGGCCATATAATTAGAGGACCTAAATACCAAGGAAAAGTGGAGGGAAAGAGATGGATTGGTCGAAAGAAACTTTCATGGTTGCGTAATATTAGACAATGGTGTTGCTGAACAGTAGAAGAATTATTTCGCGTAGCAGCCGATAGAGAGAGATTTCAGGAAATTGTAAACATGATGACGACCAACGTCTGAATACAGACACGGCACCTAAAGAAGAAGAAGAAGAAGATATTTCTCGCTGTTCCTCATAATATAACCGAGGTATTCAAATTTTTGCTATTTTTATTGTGGTCAACAGCTGTTTTTCTTTTTGTATTCTTAAAAAAACACCCAGATTAGTAACGTGATTGGTATAAGATATCTTCAGGATTCGACAATAAGGCCACATTTCGCAAGTCTCAATTTGCTTGCAGATGGCGTCTGTGAGAGTCCACGACTCAACTCGGTAGTATAAGAAAGATGACATCGTAGTAACCTGATTTTTATGGTTATTGGTAACTCATGACATTTGAATAGCTTAGCCTTTGAAATGCAGATTTTTCTTTCTATATCCTACATTTGATTTCTAAGGAATATTAAATAACATTGTAAAATACTTATTTTATATACCTGAATCGTATAATAAAAAATGTGTAATACACACACCGGCAAAATTAGCCGAACACCTTAAGAGCAAACAGTAGCGATCAACAGGTAGCAACAAACGCGTTCCAAGATTGCGGCTCTAATTTTAAATATTTTGTCGAGATATTTGGCACACATATTCGTAATATAATAAAGATTGGCGGTACAGAGCCCACTTTCAGAAATATGTTAGTATGTGGAAATTACTCTATAACTAAATAAAATATTGAAAAAATACGCCTCTACCGCCATTAATAAAGACAAAAAAATAAACTTTCTTCAAATTAACTTTTTTACCCTGTGCCTAGATTTTGTGTCACATTGGAACTACTAAAAATCGATTTTTTTATAATAAGATATCGAACGTCACTGACTTGGCAACATTTCGCGCCTATGTGTATAAAAATTATTGTTTTTGATAGTATAAACGTCACTGTCAGTGTCGAATTACCGACGGACTGTTGCCTCACTTTTGAAAGTTCGCAGAACTTTCGCAATCTTGGACTGCATTTGTTGCTACCTGTTGATCGCTACTGTGTGCTCTTAAAAATGGGACATGTTTGATGTCTTGTGTTTCCTAAATCACAGGTCCGATTTGAGTGATTCTTTTAGTATGTTATAGCCTTATTATTTAAGAATATCGTTGTATTAATATTGTTGCTAGACAGATAAATATCATTTTATACCGGGTGTACCAATCATACTGTGTTTTCTTCTTAAATTTTGGAACACCCTGTGGAATATTCTAGCACATGTAAAATATTAAAATTAATACTCGATTGTAGACTTGCGCTTTCTTAACATTTTCCTTTTTGATTCTTTTACTTAGGTGAGATAATAAAAAAGTTATATGCGTTAACAACTATCCATGTTTTTCATCAATAAATCCTCATAGTAGGGGAGGAAAGTATACTAAATTTGCAGTTACTCGAACGTTATGGGCACCTATTGGATTGTAAAGAGTATGTGCTAAAATCAAAAAATGTTAAATTAAGTTTTCCATATAAATTGGGGGGCTTTTCATTTTTTAATTTAATTTTCCATTTGAAACAATCATTTTTCTTCGATTATAGGGCAATCTATCCATAATTCGAAAAAATGTGTCGAATAAATGTTGCTTATTTTTACGTAAAGAGTCCAAATCTGCAATAAAAATTGGGGGCTCCTATTTAAAATTTTAAATAATTAAATCCCCTACCCCACCTTCGTGGAGGCTCGTGAAACCCCACGGAGAGGGGTGGGGGTAAATTAAAAATTTTAAATACGAACCCTGCGATATTTTGCGAAATGAACATCAGATCGTAAAACTGCAAAATACACCTATTCAATATTTTTCAAAAATCTACCGAATGGCACCAAACACGACCCCCCACGGAGGTGGGGTGGGGGGTTACTTTAAAATCTTAAATAGAAGCCCCCAATTTTTATTGCAGATTTGGATCCTTGACGTAAAAATAAGCAACTTTTATTCGCAACATTTTTTCCAATTATGGATAGATGGCGCTATAATCGGAAAAAACGATTGGTAGAAATGGAAAATTAAATTAAAAAATGGAGAGTCCCACACTTTATGGAAAACTTAACTCAACTTTTTTTGGTTTTGGCGCCCACTCTTCACAATCCAATAGGTCCCCAGGACGCTCGAGTAACTGCAAAGTTAGCATACTTTCCTCCCCCACTATGAGGATTTATTGATAAAAAGCATGGCTAGTTGTTAAAGCCCATAACTTTTTTATTTTCCAACATAAGCAAATTAATCAAAAATGTTAAGAAAATGTTAAGAGAGAAAATGTTAATTATGCTAGAATATTCCATAAGGTGTTCCGAACTTTAAGAAAAAACACAGTATGATTGTAACACCCGGTATAAAATGACATTTACTTATCTAGCAACAATATTATTACACCGATATTCTTAACTAATAAGGCTATAGCATACTAAAAGAATCACTCAAATCGGACAATAGGTTTAGTAAATTCGCGACATCAAACATGTCCCATTTTTAAGGTGTTCGGTTAATTTTGCCGGTGTGTGTATTTTTGCATAGTACACTCAATAGTGACATTTTTGTTTTCAGACTCTATGGATCTTACGAGCAACTGTTATATGGATCCACTACAAGAGCTCTACAAGATTTAACAGGCGGTATAGTTCAAAGTTTTGGTTTATCACATCAGGATCGATTTCTTACATTTCAAGTATTAAATAGTGCAGTTCCAAGGTCTAGTCTATTGATAGCTACTATTACACAGGTAATGATAAAAATATTGTACACATGTTGTTCTGAAGCTATTTTCTTGTGGCATTTTTACAATTTTAACTATTTATAATGTTCAACAACATTCAAAACAACCAACACATTGAGATGTATTCTATCTAAAACTAAACCTAACAATGAACAAGAAAGGACAAAGAATTGTATTTATAAAATACCTTGTGAATGCGAACAGTTTTATATAGGTGAAACATCAAGACCATTAAACGTTAGAATAAGTGAACATCAATCTTATATTAAAAATAGAGAATTTGGTAGATCTCAAATATGTCAACACGCATGGGATAATGAACATAGAGTTCAGTGGAGAGATTCAAGTATAGTCCTGAAAGAAACAGATAGTAAAAAGAGAAAAATCAAAGAAGCGGCTCTAATTATGCTAAACGAAACCAATTGTGTCGCAAATTCCTCGGTGGAATGCAGTAGGATGTGGATACCCATACTGAAAGAGGAAGTCAATAGAAAGAAAATACCACAATTAGTAAGTCAATAGTCGAGTTAGTACATATTTTATATTTTAGTATTACTTATATATCCATGTATTATTGATATTATTTATAATTTAAACAAAATTATAGTAAAGTCACAATTTGGTATTAATTTTGAGAGTAAATTAAATGTAAGACCAAATACTTACGATGTCGGGATAGTATCACGAGGTTTTTCCTGGTTTTCCCTCGTGATTTACTATGAGATCTCTAACGCGAGAATTTTAATGTCACCGTTGCATGTGGTTGTCTTTTTAAAGACAGATCACATGCTATGATTTTTTTGTGACGGATATTCTTGAGTTGGGGTTGATTTCATGTAATCGAATGAACTATCTTTCAGTAAAGTCGTCCCAGGAACGCAACTCATAAATATTGGCAATATCATTTTAAAGTCTTCTACTTTAAAATGTATCATATGTATCTGAATTGCCGATATAAATGAGTCAAATTAAATAAATTATTAGAAGAATTTTTTTACTAAGCAACAACATTTTTGTTTATGTTAGTAGTATTTTGTATTTTGACAACGGCACCCGATTTGGGCGTCGAAACGTTAATAAAAATAATTGTTTAATAATATTATGGCTTATTTCCCATTATAAATAGTTAATATTGTACACAGTTATTGGTAGTAATTATGGCGAAGAACAGTGACAATTAAAATGAGTAAACTGCATTATAAATGTAATCCTATTTGCCACTTCAGTAGAAAAAGGTTCCCTTAAATTCTCCCTGTCGCATTACTGACTTGATGTTTATATCCATGTTTTCTTGTCCATTGTCGTTTTTCCATTTTCCTTTGTTCTTCAGTTATCAACGTTAGGATTTCCTGTATTCTCTTTTTTACAAAGCTTTACCGTCTATTATGTTTAGTTACTTAACATTATGCATTCACATATCTTCTCATCTTTTCTGCTCTCATTTGTTGATATTGTTTTTTTTATTCAACGAAAACAATCTTAGGGACAAAAAATCCCCGGACAAATAATCACCGGACCAAAAAATTTCCACAAAAAAACCCCAAGAAATATTAGCTGCCGAAGGGTTCTCTAAAAGTTTTCCCGAAATTTTACCAAATTTTGAATTCCAATTCCATGCCGAAAATTTCAAATTTTAGATGACAAAAAAATGTGAGGTTTTTCAAAAATCTTTCATAGCTGCTTGGGGAGAGGTCAGATGGGAGAAGGTCTGTAAAACGGCATAGAAAAAGGTGGAAAGATGCAGTCAGAGAAGATCTGGCGAAAATGGGAGTGAGACAATGGGAAATAGTGGCAAAGGACCGACAAACATGGAAGGCAATAGGAAACGCGGCAAAGACTCTCGAAGAGTTATAACTAACGACATTGATGATGATGACTAAATATTTTTGACGTTAAATTTACAGAAACAAACAGATTTTTTTGTATTACAATCAAGATTATCGTTTTCAAGACCAGCAGTAGTTATCATCACGAATACGCAATGTTTTGAACATAGTTAATTCAAAGCAGAGTGAGCAAAAGATTTAAGCGAATAATTACAACATGATTCCTACATCCACAGCCTTAGCTCATTCTTCATATCTTCCACAATTTAAAAAAAAACTCACACTCTTTTGTCATGTAAAATTTGAAGTTTTCATGGTTAATGTTAATTGATGTTCATTATCTTCGTACCGAAAAGCGGTTCTATCCATAAGTAACCTTTCAGACCAAGACACTGGTGTTTGACATCGGTATCCGCCACCGTGCAGCGAAGCATTGTTTTAAATAAACGACGTACCCGAGTTAATAGGGAAAAAACATGAAAAAATGTTAAACAGGGTTTTGAAGGTGCTAAACGGTAGATAAGAAATAATTGATGATGATTCCGTGAAGACGTACAGCTAATTTTTCTTCTTCTTTTTTTTAACAGTTACAAAGAATGAAAAGCTCAGTGTTTTGACTATAAAACGTTTATTGTTAATTTTAGAGAAAAATGTTTTAAATAAGTGTTGTAGATCTTAAAAAGTTCTTTAATTTGATAGTACTCATATTAATATACATAAACAACTGACCTATATAATTGCAAAATACCCTCTTTTTGGCACTAATTTATAAATATTAATAACTTGACTTTTTGCATAATGATATACAGGGTGTCCCGAAAAGATTGGTCATAAATTATACCACAGATTCTGGGATCAAAAATAGGTTGATTGAACCTCACTTACCTATATATGTGCCCTATATACAATAGGGCACACAAAAAAAGTTACAGCCCTTTGAAGTTACAAAATGAAAATCGATTTTTTTTGGAATATCAAAAACTCTTAGAGATTTTTTATTGAAAATGGACATGTGGCATTCTTATGGCAGCATCATCTTGAAAAAAAAAATTAAAGTGAAATTTGTGCACCCCATAAAAATTTTATGGGGGTTTTGTGTTTTAAACTCCCAAAACTATTGTGTACGTTTCAATTAAATTATTATTGTGACACCAATAGTTAAACACAATATTTTTAAAACTTTTTTGCCTCTAAGTACTTTTACGATAAGCCAGTGTTTATCGACATATTTTGAATATTTGTCGAATCTACCACATATTTGTATATGGTTAAGTACGATTATAGAGACCTGTTAATAATCTGAAAATTTATTTATAATTTACATTTTTAAGTGTATTTTGAAAAAGAAGCCACATCTCGATAAAAGGTGACTTGTCAAAAAAAGACTAAGGGGCAAAAAGTTTTAAAAGTACTGTGTTTAACTAATGGCACCACAATAATAGTTTAATTGGAACGTACACAAACATTTTGGGGGTTTAAAGGAACAAAACCCCCATAACATTTGTATGTAAATATATTAAAAAAGAAGCCGCATCTCGATCCACTTCATCCATCCAGCCCTCATTCTACTGCATGCATCTCCATCTATTTCTCCCTTACTCTGTAATACCGATCCTAGGTACTTAAAACTATTGCTTTTCAAAATCATTTCACCATCCAAAGATACCATTTTATTTGTAGTAACTCCATCTTTAAAAGAACATTCCAAATACTCTGTTTTTGTCCTACTAAGTTTTAAACCTTTTTCCTCCAAAGCTTGTCTGCACTGTTCCAGTTTTTGTTCTAAGTCTCTTTCACTATTTCCTATAACACTACATCATCAGCATACATTAGGCACCATGGAATACTACCCTGTAGTTTCGCTGTTATCTGGTCCAAAACTAATGAAAATAAATAAGGACTAAGCACCGAGCCTTGGTGCAATCCTACTTTCACCTGAAATTTATCAGTCTCTCCCACGCCTGTTCTAACACTAGTCGTTACTCCCTCATACATATCTCTCACAATCTTTACATATTCGCCAGGGACTCCTTTCTTATTGAGTGCCCACCACAGAATCTCTCGAGGAACTCTATCATATGCTTTCTCAAGATCAATGAATACCATATGAGCGTTGGTCTCTTTATTCCTGTATTTTTCCATCAGTTGCCTTACAATGAAAATTGCATCTGTTGTTGATCTGCCCTTCATAAAGCCAAATTGATTATCGAATATTTCGGTTTCTTCACGTATCCGTCTATCAATTATTTTCTACCTCTCCCATATTTTCATGGTGTGGCTAAGTAGTTTTATAGCCCTGTAGTTTGTGCATTGTTGTATGTTTCCCTTGTTTTTGTAGACAGGTACTAATATAATGCTTCTCCATTCGTCTGGCATCTGTCAAACTTCCATAATTCTATTAAATAGACCTGCTAGCCAAGTTATTCCTGTCTCTCCCAATGCTCTCCATACTTCCCCAGGAATATCATCTAGTCCGACTGCTTTTCCTTTCTTTATTTTTTGAAGCGCTTGAGCCACTTTCTCGTTTCTTATTCTGGTAACCCTTGCTGTTACTGTCTCCGTTAACTCCACAGGCTGTCTGTCAAATTCTTCATTTAATAAACTGTCAAAATACTTTCTCCATCTCTTTTTGACATCCTTTTCGTGAATTAGTATTTTATTATGTTCATCTCGGATCCATCTAATCTGATTAAAATCTCTTGCTTTCTTTGCTCTCTGTTTGGCTATTTTATATATCTTTGCTTCGCCTTCCCTGGTATCAAGTTCATCGTATAGGTTTGAATACGCTTCTGCTTTAGCTTTTGCTACTGCTACTTTCGCTTCCTTTTTGGCGACCATATAGTTTTGAAGATCTATGTCCGATCTGGTTTCTTGCCACTTTTTATATAATTTTCCCTTCTCTTTTATTTTTCCTTGTACTTCATTTGACCACCACCAAGTCTCTTTATCCTCAAACTTCTTTCCTGACGTTTTCCCAAGTATTTCAATAGCCGTCCCTCTAATAATAATGGCCATTTTTCTCCAAATGGTGCTAGGGCACCATGTTCCAACATATTTTTTCTACTATTCTTTCCCTGAATATACCTTCTTTCTCATCTTTTAGCATCCACCACTTGATTTTTTGTGGTCCTCTCCGATATTTTTGTTTAGTTTCGCTTTTTACTTCGATGTCCAGAACAAGCAGCTTATGTTGTTGGCTTACTGTCTCACTAACTATTACCTTGCAATCCTTGCATTCACGTATGTCTTCTTTCCTTATTATGAGGTAGTCTATTTTGGATTGATGTTGTCCACTTTTGTAGGTAATAAGTTGAGTTTCTCTCTTTTTAAAGAATGTGCTAACAATCGCTATATCCAATGCTGTTGCTAATTCTAGCATGTCATTTCCAGCTTCATGTCTAGTTCCAAAGCCTAATCCCCCATGTATTGTTTCATATCCTGTCTTGGCTTGGCCCACATGCGCATTGAAACGTAGCACAACGTATAGCTTCTAATATTTAACTATGTGATTTAATAGTCTTCTTTCAATTTAGTTTAGTTTAATATTTTATAAATTCATTATTTTTAGGAAAAAGAACCAAAAAGACAACTCAGGTTACGAAACGGACTCATCACGCAGCACGCTTACAGCATCACAGGCTTAGCCAGAGTACGAGGAGTCAATGGAGAAGTTCCACTAGTCAGATTGAGAAATCCCTGGGCAAAAGGAGAATGGACTGGCCCTTGGAGTGAACGTTCATGGGAATGGGATGGGCTATCCAATAGGGATCAGGATCTATTAAGCATAAAGGTCACAAATGAAGGGGAATTCTGGTAAATTATTTAATTTAAATATTGTTCAGTATTGAGGTTATTTTTTAAATTTTTTATTATACAAATATGATTTACTGCTTCAGTAAGCTATTTTGTAAAGATATGTGCTCTTTTTTGTCTCTATTTCTATTAGTCCATTCTTTCACGGTTTTTGCTCTAAATTTTAAAGAACCGGTTGGATTGTCATGAAATTTGGCACACGAATAGATTACATGTCAAATAAAAAAGTAATTTTGTGCCGATGTGTGCTTTTCCCCTGGGGGTGAAAAAATATGTCCAAAATAGGTCCGGAACTTTTGTCCTATAGAGCTTTTTCGCCAAGTCAACACTTTTCGAGTGAATATGTTCATTTTCCAACAAAATAACTACATTTTTAGACGGTTTTTCGCAAATATCTCAACAATTAAGTATTTTGTCGAAAAAAACGTTCTTAGCAAAAATATAGCCTGTAAAAAAGTAAAAAAAAACGGTGAAAGTGTTAGGTCTCTGGACCTCGTAAAACCAAAGTTATAGCAAATGAAAATTAGATTCATATTCAACAAATTTCAAATAGAATATTTCGAAGTGAAATATCCAAAAGATTAAGCACTTTTTGGGGAAAACCCTTAATAATTTTTTTAAAGTGTTTAAAAAAAGCTTTATTTCTGTTTCTATAAAATGTTTCGAACATTAAATTTAAGCAAGTTACGCTCAAAATAAAGTTGGTCATTTTTGTCTTGGCAAAAAAAATCGGGAAGACCACCCCCTAATTATCAACTTAAATGAAGTTAATCGTTGCCGCTCCACAAATTATTTTACTTATGTTGTGTTTATATGATCTGTAAGTTTCATCGATTCAAAGTGCTTATTTTGGTAAAGATTTGGTTTTAAAGATTTTAAAAAATTTTAATTTTGATAAATATGCTTTTTTTTTAAATAACTTAAAATTGTTAGAGATACCAAAAATCTCGAAAAACAAAAAAAGTCAGCATTGCTTTTCTGAATATCATGTATTTTTTTGTTTTTCTGTTAGACAAAAATTGATTAAGATTTGGTGTTTCTAAATTTTTCATGCATTAGTTATCAATGACTCGATCAACTCCTTTTAACTGCAGCCCTTTCAAAAATAAGGAGTTTGAACCGATGAAGCATACAGATCATATAAACAATATCGATGCTTAAGATGTGATACCGCGTATCTGCAATTTTTGACAAAATGAGTTTTATTGCTTATTGCATGTAAAAAATACTCTGTCATATTGTGGTGAAAGCGCTAATTTGACCTATACAGTTTGAATGAGTAACGTGATTAGTAGTGACATCTGGTATAGGTAAGCTGAATATCTTTTAATGTGACAGCGCGTGAGCGCGTATCTGAATTAGTTGACAGTAACGTGCTGTGGTAACATTGTGTTGATAAAGGTATGTACTTACAAAACCATAATTTATTTATAAAGAAACAAAAAGCATCATAAAATATGTTCAAAGTTGCAGACAGATGTTGTCGAATTGTGGTATTATTTAAAAACCTTTGTTATTTGCATCATAAATCAATAAACTTCGGCGTTAGAACAGGAAAACAGATACGCGATATCACAGTAACCACTTTTTTGATAAATAGGTATACCTTCAGATACCTGAAATCACTAAAGCAGTATACGAGTATAATATTTTTTATAAATAGTAAATTATTGTCCAAAGACTTCTGTTTATTTTAAATTTATTTCATTATAATTCGATTAAATATTTTAGATTACTGTTTTGTTCCAGATTAAAATGAGTACCTCTAGAGGTCGTCAAATGGTAACAAATGCAAGAAATGACGTAATAGTTCACGTTTTAAACAATAATATCAAGGACACCATTAAGTGTGCCATAAAAACAAACAATGAAGAAGCCACAGTATTGGAAAATACCGATGCGGATGAGCTGGGACCTATACATTATTATCTTTGAAACAAGAGGTTGCCGCAGCCAATCTGCTTTTATTGGGGGAGTCTGCAGTAACAAACGAAACGTTTTCGACAGACATAAACAATGTTACTGATGGATTGCCAAAGGAATCTGATTTTGAAAAAGTGAGTAACTGGCTAAGGAATATTGACAATGAACGTTTAGATTGTGACGCAATATTAGAAACGGTTTCCAATGAAATTTCGACAAATGAGCTCTCCAGGGACAAAACACATCTAGAAGAATTAAGAAATGACGTTGCACTAAACCACGAAGGTATTTTAAATGAAGTGATGTCGAGCTCATCGTCTGTAATTGCTGATCAGATTGATGAATCGTGGTTGCCAGAAAACGAAAATAAGTCAGATTACTCAACTAGATCGGAAGAAGGCAAACAACAAGAAGGGGAAGATTTAGATTGTGACGCAATATTAGAAACGGTTTCCAATGAAATTTCGACAAATGAGCTCTCCAGGGACAAAACACATCTAGAAGAATTAAGAAATGACGTTGCACTAAACCACGAAGGTATTTTAAATGAAGTGATGTCGAGCTCATCGTCTGTAATTGCTGATCAGATTGATGAATCGTGGTTGCCAGAAAACGAAAATAAGTCAGATTACTCAACTAGTTCGGAAGAAGGCAAACAACAAGAAGGGGAAGAACCAGTAGCAAGAGCCGATAATGACGGTAACAACGAAAATAAAAAAGCTCGAAAAAGAATAGCAGATATCAACGAATGGCACGATATTAAAAATAAAAGACTAAGACAACACGGAAAAAAATATATTGGCTGGACAAGGGTTGGAAAGACAGCGAAAAGAGGAACACCTAGAAATGAAAAACAAATGGGACCAGTCTGCTTATCCTCCGTATGTAAAAAATCCACAGTAAGGCAGTGTCAAGATTTAAATGAAGAGGACCGAAAAGAACCTTTCAACAACTTTTGGAACAATCTCACATGGGACCAGAAAAAAATCTATATCGCTTCTCTGGTTTGCAAAAAAGAAAAAAACAGAAATACAAAGAAAGAGACTGAAGAATCAAGGAGGAAAAATACATTAACCTACACACTTAAAACATTAGATGGCAAGATTTTGACTGTTTGCAAAAAGTTATTTTTGTCAACGTTTGCTCTTACAGAACATTATGTATTTAACTGTTTGACATCAGAAACAAAGCATGGAATGATAGCAGCTTCAGAGGTAAATAATGAGAGAAGGAGAGAGAAGAGAAAAATAGCAGAGATCCAAAAAGAAACTCAATGCAATAAGTCCAGTAACAGCGCCAAAGATGTATTGCGTAATTTTTTAGATTCTCTTCCGAAACTCCCTGCTCACTATCGTCGCAAATCTACAAGTAAATTATATATTGAGCCTATTTTTGGAGACAATATGAGCAAAGTATACCAGGAATATTCCAGAATGTGCCGTGAACAAAATAAGGAATTGAAACCAGTTTCAAGATACACTTTTGATTTAATGGTAAAAGAAAAACATATTTCCTTCCACATACCAAAAAAAGATCGTTGTGATACATGCTGCAGTTATGAAACAAATAATCTAGATGAGAATGTCTATAAGAAGCACATTAACAACAAAGAAAAAGCAAGGCAAGAAAAGGAGAACGACAAACAGGCAGGGCATGTAAAACAATGCATTGTCCTAACACAAGATCTTCAGGCAGTAAAAGTATGTCCCATGTTAAATGCATTGGCTTTATACTATAAAACAAAACTTTGCTGTCACAACTTTACCATATTTAATGTAATGTAATGTAATGTAATAATACTCATCATGTAAGATGCTACTGGTTTACAGAAACAGAAGCTGACCTATCCGCCAATACCTTTGCAACTTGTATCACTGATTACTTGTTAGACCTCTGTCCTGTAAATATTCCTATTATTATTTGGAGCGATGGTTGCACCTATCAGAATAGGAATGCTACATTGTCAAATGCGCTTCTATCTTTTAGTGTCGAAAACAATGTTATTATCTACCAAAAGTATCTTGAGCGTGGCCACACACAAATGGAGGCCGATTCCGTTCACGCTCAAATAGAAAAGACAGTAAAATATAAGTCTATTTATCTTCTAAGTGATTATATCAGACTCACAAAGGAGTCGAGGAAACAAACACCATACCAGACAAAAGAGGTCACTTATGATTTATCAAAAAATTTTCCGAAACTTTAGTATACCCTTCCATTAGACCAGGTCGAAAAGTGAACGATCCAACCGTAACTGATATTAAAGTCATCAAGTATACGCCTGATGGAATCATCCAAGTAAAATTAGATTATTGTGGTGAGTTTATAGATCTACCTACAAGAAAACCTAGAAGTGCAAAAACCAATGTTTCACAACTAGGCCAGTTTAAACCATTACGTAACGCTCCTATCAAAATAACCAACACAAAATATAATCACTTACAGCAACTTAAAAGTGTAATTCCTAAAGACTGCCATGGTTTCTACGACACCTTGCCTCACGAGAGTAAACAGAAGAATTAACAACGTATTTGTTGTTTTATTGATTTTTGTGTTTTCTGCATTTTTTAAATAAATATTTTAAGTCAATAAATTTCTTTCTCCCACACAAATAACAAATTGCAATATTTACATTTGGTAGTGATTACACGTAATCCTCCTCTAACCAACAATTAAACAATAGTGATTCTACGTATCTGCAGCTTTTTGTTAATGAGATTATATTAAAAGAAATGATATACAAAATATTAAAAGAAATGATATATGATGAAAAATATATAAAATAGTATTAAAATATTTAATTCTCACACAACAGAACGTTTTTTGCGTCTCCTGTAAAAAGGGGTTTTTGCAGATACGCGGTATCACATCTTAAGCATCGATATATATGTTACCGGCCAAACCCGATTTCAGGACAAACTAGTTTGGCCTAGGCCAAACTAGTTTGTCCTAACCGCCTTAGGTTTAGGCCTTAGGTTTAGGATAAACTAGTTTATCCTAGGCCAAACTAGTTTATCCTGATATAAATAAACACACTTCAGGCCAAACTAGTTTATCCTAATATAAAGACGCACACTTCAGGCCAAACTAGTTTATCCTGATATAATAAAGATTCACACTTCAGGATAAACTAGTACGGCCTTCTTCTTATTCTTCTTCTTGTAGTGCCTATCCGTTTCGGATGTTGGCGACCATCACGGCAATCTCTACTTTTCACACTGCTGCTCTGAAAAGACTTATAGTGGTTGTGTTGAACCACATACGTAGATTTTTCTAGGTCTTTTTTAGATGCGTCTGTAAATACGATATGATGATTTTTAAAATAATTTTTTATTTCTGAATTAAACATCATATTTCTCGCACGCAAAACGCGCGCAAACGGCTTGCGTAAAGCGAGCAAAACTCGAGCATAAGTCGCGCAAAACGCTCGCATAACTCTCGCGTAAGGCGCGCAAAACGCGCGCATAAAGCGCGTTTATGCGCGCGCGAGAAATATGATAATTCAGACATAGAAAATTATTTTAAAAATCATCATATCGTATTTAAAGACGCATCTAAAAAAGACCTAGAAAAATCTACGTACGTGGTTCAACACAACCACTACAAGTCTTTTCAGAGCAGCAGTGTGAAAAGTAGAGATTGTCATGATGCTCGCCAACATCCGAAACGGATAGGCACTACAAGAAGATAAAGAACGCCGTACTAGTTAATCCTGAAATGTGAATCTTTATTATATCAGGATAAACTAGTTTGGCCTGAAGTGTGCGTCTTTATATCAGGATAAACTAGTTTGGCCTGAAGTGTGTTTATTTATATCAGGATAAACTAGTTTGGCCTAGGATAAACTAGTTTGGCTTAGGCCATACTAGTTTATCCTAAGGCGGTTAGGACAAATAGGCCAAACTAGTTTGTCCTGAAATCGGATTTGGCCGGTAACATGTACACGAGTCAAGAAACTTGTGAAGTCGTAACGAATAAGTTCATTTGAGATACTAATTAGGGGGTGACTTTCCCGATTTTTTTACCAAAAAAAAAGGGACTAACTTTATTTTGAGCGTAACTTGTTTACTTTTGATGCTAGAAATTTTTTTTATAAATGATTTTTTTAAACACTTTAAATAAGTTGTAATGAGTTTTCCCCGAAATGGGCTTTATTTTTGGTTATTTCACGTTAAAGTATTCCATTTGGAATTTGATGAATATGAACCTATTTTTAATTAGCTATAACTCTGCTTCTACTAGGTATAGAAACGTGATATATACACCATTTTTTTTAAATTTTTACAGGCTATATTTTTACTACAAATGTTTTTTCGACAAAATACTTACTATTTGAGTTATTTGCAAAAAACCGTCTAAAAGCGTGGGTATTTTGTTGGAAAAATGAACATATTCACTGGCAAATAACTCGAAAAGTAGTGACTTAGTGAAAAATCTCTATAGAACCAAAGTTACTTAAAATTAGTCAGTTTATCAATTTCCGGACTTACTTTGGACGAATACTTTTTCACCCCCAAGAGGGGGTGAAAAGCACCCCGGGGCAAAAGCACATATCGGCACAATATCACTTTTTTTCTTTGACTTGTTAGCTATGTGTGTGCCAAATTTCATTTCAATCCAAGCGGTTCTTTAAAATTTAGAGGTTTTGCAATATTTTACCGTTAAAGAACGTACTATATACTATTTTTAGTTTACATCCAATTATTCAGCTAATTGTAGGGTTACCATAATTCCGGATTTCGTCCGGACAGTCTGTATTTGAAAGACATGTCCGGATTGGCGTCCGGATATGAGAAATATCCAGATTTTTTTCTTTACTAAAAAAAATGCCCACTTGGCATTGTAAAACACTTAGCCCAACGGTGGGAAATTTCATCTTTATGGGAGTAAATGGACTTTACTACCTAAATAAGAAACCCCAAACACTCATGACAAATGGAAAGAATTATTTGAAGCATTTTCTAAAAGCAACGTTTAATTGTGCCATGTGCATTTCGCATATAGGTATGTACAATGTAGAGGTAGCAACACAGTCAAATTCACATTTTACATTTTTTACAACCCCTTGGATTACCCCTGTCCGGATTTGGCCTTAATAAATTATGGTAACCGTAGCTAATTGTAAGATTATCTCGCAATATACACTCACCAGCAAAATTAACCGCTTACCTTGTATTGCTTTTAATTTGCAGAAACTGTCAATATTTGACAATATTTTATGAAAGATACGATGAAAAACACCTTTGAGGAGAACAAAACAGTAAAAGTTTTGAAAAAAATCGTTAATCAAGGGATGCTTTACAAAAATTAAATGTTTATAAATCTTCGAATAAAATGCAAACAAACATAATTTTGAAAATTATAGTCCAATTTAAAAAAAAATATGAATATTAATAATGGGTGTTGCCGGCATTGGCCCTTAGGACTTCTTGAAGACGGTTCGGCAATCCATTCCTGATATCCTGGATATCCGATTGAGGGATATTGCGCCACTTCCCTACCGCAGCCATCTTGAGCTCCCCGAAGGACTCCCCGAAGGTACTCTTGCTCTAATCCATTTTTGAGGTTTTCCCAAACGTATTCAATTGGGCTAAGATCGGGACTGCGTGCCGGCCATGGAAAAACTTAAATCCTGACCTCATTAAGGTACTCACGGGTGAATCTTGCGGTATAGCAACGGCAGTGTCATGCATTAATCTTAGAACTTCTTCCACGTATCTTTGACTATCAACACTGCCTCTATCGAGCACAACAAGATCCGTACGATTAAGAGATACCTCCCCAAATTATTATTGACCCTTCTCGGTATGCCACTGTTTCGGTTATAGTGCGTGGACCAAACCCTTCATTGTGGCGCCTGTAGACAAGCAGACGTACATCTAAACCTCTTATATAGGTCTATTCTGCTCTGATCTAAGAACCGTATGTTCTTCAATTCCGCCATAGTCTACTTAGCATATTCCCTCGCAACACCAAGTCTAGCTCTACGGTGTTGTGGGAGCAGCTGTAGGAAAGCTCTCAAATTTCTTTCTGTCAGTCTTTTTCTAATGGTACGTTCATTCACACTAATATTTCTCACCTCAAAAAGCCGTGTACGAGTTTAAGGAGCAGTGCAAAAGCGATTTCACAACACGTTGCTGCCCCAATAAAGCGGTCATCTCGAATTGCAGTGCATCGATGTTGGCCTTGACCTGCCTTGAGGGTGTATGAACCTATCTTCCGAAATCGTATGATAGCATCCCGTACAGTATTTCCGCTCCTACGTCATTCGGAGAGCCCAAGATGGCTGCGATAGAGGAGTGGCACAATATCCCCCAATCTGATATCCAGGATATCACGAATGAATAACCGAGCCTGCACCCATTATTGATACTCATATTTTTTAATTAGACTATGATTTTCAATCATATTATATTTGCTTAAATTTTCTTCGAAGATTTTTAAACATTGGATTTTTGCTAAGCATACATTGATAACCAATTTTTTTTTCAAAAATTTTACTGTTTTGTTTTCCTCAAAGGTGATTTTCACCGTATTTTTCATAGAACGTGAACTAAGATTGATAATTTCTGCAAATTGAGAGAAATTCAAGGTGGGCCGTTAATTTTGCCGGTGAATGTATACAATTTTGTCTTTGTTTTTTTCAGTAGCGACGCGTGACTTTTTCTAAAGTGTTACCAAAACCAGATGCAATAAATCTTATTTAAAAAAATGAAGATATGGCTAAATGTATATATAGCTTCAATAAAATCATTTTGTTTATCACTTGAAACTCTCGAAAAAACAGTTGATGTTTCTAGATGTTGACAAAATTTTTTATCTTTTGTGGCAATTAATGTTAATAATTCCCTGTAATTGGCTCGATTGTCAGATACGTTGCCCCCAAAATGACCACGAAACGCTAATTCTTGTTTTGCCAAAAAACATATGGTATTATCTATTATAAGTGTGCTAAGGATATACTTATCTATTTTTTTAAACTCATTATGTTTAGCAATATAATCTACTTGAAACTACTTGAAAGAAACAAATATAATCGTTTAAGTGAAATACGTATAAATATAACAAATCTAATAAATTGAGGTAAAAATAAAATAAAAATCTGTGGCTAACGACTCGCATCCAAGCCATTTTTTCACTCACACACACATATGTTTAGCAATATTTGCTTTAAAAGCTTGGTTAAGAGAACTTTCGATTCTTGTTTTGCCAAACTGAATCAGATTGGGTATACATCTTACATATAGGTAACGAACGGAGAAATTTCATATCTCCTTTTTAAAACTCTAAAACTATTGAAATCGTGAACCTGGTCCACCCATTTTTCTGTAGAAACCAGAACACATGGCCAACAATGCAGTCTATTTTTCTTGCAACCACATAACCAAGGATTTTCACTGCACCAACTAAATTTAAAATATCGAACTACTTTTTTATTCTTTTTTAAATTGTTTAAAATAGGTCTTTCATTTTCAATAATCTCATTTATTCTTCAAAATTATACAAGAAGAATTATTTTCAAGAAGTTGATCGATTACGCAGCGACACTCATCCATGGTTAACTGCACGCACACTCTTTATAGGTACTGTAGCCAAATTTAAATCTGGTAACAGGGCTACTGATATACACAGAGCGCTTACGCCGTCGCTCCTTTAAAATTTTCAGACACTAGCCGGTCCCGAGCGACAGCGAGGATATAACCATTGTAACCACAAATGAGACTGGTAACAGAGTATAATAAAGTGCAACTGAGTCACATAAACTCGCCAATATTTTCTTGTGTCTACGAGTAGTTGGCTATTTACTGAATTAGGTACTATTAACACATAATATAATATATTTCTATTGGTAAAAATATGGGTAAATGGAATTATTCATCGTCATAAAATATCCATTTGCAACATATTTAACTGTTACCAATGGTAACAGCGGTTACATGGACGCTTCGCCAGAGGTTTTTTCTCAATTTTATTTTGTTTTTCTTTGATTCCCAGTCATTAATTTTTTTGGAAACGCTGCCGCTAGCGTAATATTCGAGCTCGAAAAATAAAAAAAACTATCACTTAGATAAATATTGGGCATATAAGTTGTAAAATGTTTCATATACTTTCATATTTTATTTTTTCTTGCCAAAAAAGCCCCAGTTTGGGACATTTTTTTTTATTTATTATTTATACATATGACCTGGCCTCTAGTGACTAATCCAGGTCGTTTTTCCTGATGGGATTACAGATATTTTTTTTTATATTGTTACATTTTTTACTCAACTATTAAATCTATTTTTACAATTAATAATTTGCCATAATCTATTAATTACGTTTAACAAACAAATTTAAATAAACAATTTAAAATATTTTTGGTACTATCAACTCCCTTCTAAGTTATAAAGACAGTCCCTCTATTTTCAGAAGAGAGTTGGTAGTCTTTTTTTTTAATTTCATGAATTATGTATTGAATTATTATTTTTATTTATTTATTTTATATTGAATTATTATTATTATAATTGTAAATATCTATTTTTGAATTTATATTTTATTTTATTTATTTTAACTTTATCTTACTCAACTTCATTAGGATTGGATTATTGGTTGTCTTCTTCTATTATTATAGATTTCTTGTTGTTTTTTAGATATTATTTGTGTGAGATTGTTTAATATTTCAAAATATTCTTCATTTTGTAATATATCTCTTATTTCAATTCTTTCTAATCTTCTTCTCATTTCTCTATGTTCTTCATTTTCTATAGTATTTTCACAATGTAACACTATATGTTCCGGTGTACCTAGTTCTCCACATTCACAATATGCATCATCTTTTAAGTTAAATCTTTACAAATATGTTGGGTACGGTCCATGTCCTGTTAAAAAGTGTATTAAACCTTGTTTTGGATTAAAATAATTTATAATGTTTTCTAATATTGGTATAAAATTGTATAAACGTCTAGATTTTGTTGAATTTTCCCATTCATTTTGTCTTTTTCTATTTATTATTTCTTTTAATTCTCTTTTATTTCTTATATCTAATCCTATTATTTGTATTATTTTTTCATATTTTTCTTTTTTTAGCCAATAATTACATGCTCTTTTTTGTGTTTCTAAATGCATTAGCATTACTCCAGTTAAAACTGTGAGTGCCTGTGTTGCAGTTGTTCCAAATGCTCCCGTCATTCTTACAAGAAATCCTCTCTGAGCTCTATTTAATTTTTCTGCATTTTTTTTATTTATTAATCTATGTGCCCACTGCCCATACACTTGAACCGTACCCTACAATTGATGCAAGTATTGTACTTAGGTATATTCTCATCTGTCGGAACGAAATTCTATATTCCTTCTGTGCTAGACTAGCAATGCTATGCATGATCTTTGTTGCCTTTTCACAGACACAATTCATGTGTTTTGTAAATAATTTTTGTTCGTCTATTATAATACCTAAATATCTTGTTTCCATTTTTCTTTTTATTGTTTTCCCTCTAATTTTTATAATTGGATCTCTTTCTAAATTTCCTTTTATTAAACTATATGTT
The DNA here is from genome assembly GCF_917563875.1 of Diabrotica virgifera virgifera. NCBI lineage: Eukaryota > Metazoa > Arthropoda > Insecta > Coleoptera > Chrysomelidae > Diabrotica > Diabrotica virgifera. The sequence goes on along the minus strand of NC_065443.1, from coordinate 242,587,104 downwards.
GTTTTTGAATCTGATATTGTTAATTTTACTTTATTCATCCAATCATTTACTCTTATTAATACTTCATTTGATTTATTTTCTAATTCTCTTCTTGAGTTTGCATCTATGATCAACAACAAATCATCTGCATAAGCTATGCTTCCAAGCACTTCAGGATCTATAGTCAATTGTTCCAACAGTTCCTCTAGCATTACATCCCAGAACATAGGTCCACAAACTGATCCTTGTGGACATCCTTTTGTGATATGTTTTGTCCTTTTTCCTGTTGGACAGCTTAGGCTTGCATATCGGTATTGACAGTAGTTTCTGAGACTTCCGTACAGATTCTTTGGACATCTCATTCTTCGAAGTCTTTCAAAGAATGACGGCCACCAAAGATTGTCAAAAGCCCCAGACACGTCTATAAAGATCATTAAAACATACTTTTTTATGCTTTCGTTTACTATTTCAAATACTCTATTTATTGCATCTTCTGTTGATCTACCTTTCCTAAAACCATACTGACCAGGATGTAATCCAATTTCTGTTCTTATTTGATTTAATTTTTTACATAGTAATTTTTCTTGTAATTTTCCCATTGTATTCAATAAACATACCGGTCTATATGATTTCGGTAAGGCAGGATCTTTATCTTCCCCTTTATGTATTATTATAACTTCTGCTTATTATAACTTTCCCAGTTTGGGACAGCTGACACATCATTTGTTAATAAGCTTTGGAACAACTGACTATATAAAAAAAACAGCCATGCTAAAATGTTCCGGTCAAACTTGACGCTACCTCCCGGACTATCACCCCCCAACTACCCCTTGTGGGTAGTAAATAATACTGATAGTTTACCTAAACCAAGCTTATTTGGAATTGTTTCTGCTAGATTAATATTCGAGCTATCAGAATTAAAAAATATTTTTGAATTACCACAATGTTCTGCTAGAGTTTTACAAATTTATTACCACCCTTGAAATTTTTCAACCTTCAACTACCCCTTGTGGAAAGTCAGTAATTTTGTTAGGTTAAAATTTAATTTGACAAAAATATTTTACTTACAATTTTACTGTACTCTACTCATAAGTGAAATAAGAAAGTGTCCCTGTAAGTTCTTAAGAACTTTGACCACCCTGATAATTTTGCACCCATAAATCTATCTTATTTGGAACCGTTGCCGCTAGATTAATATTCGAGCCAACAGAATTAAAAAAAAAATATTTTTGAAATACCACAATGTTTTGCTAGATTTTTACGACTTTTTTTTGCGACTATACATATGTGACTAATAGCACGATAACTTTTGAACGAGACGTTAGATTTCAACCAAAATTCACCAGAAGTTGTGTTTTTACTGTTTTTTATGTAAAAATACGTTGTTTCTTTTTTAATTCTTTCACCCTGTGTATATATATTTTTCAAAAATATAGTACAGCCATTGAAAAGACTGTAAAAATATTTTTTAGGAAATATTATGAACTTTGTAGTTTTGATAATTACCATTTAATAAAGCATAACGTATATTCACATGTACCTATGGGCGGCAGATTAATTTTGTATGCCCGCCATTTTTGTAAAAGACAAAATCTGAGATGGCCTCATATCTAAATTTGAATCTTTGTATGTGTGGTCCAAATTATATGCTTCTACCATTAAATGTACAATAATTCTTATATTACATATTATTTATTTGCACGAATCTGCCGCACATAATGTACCTTTTTTTTTTTTTTGGGGGGGGGGGGGGGTGAGAATCTTCAAAAGACCGTCTGGGAAGGTGTCCCAGGTGTGACGCTTCACCGCGTGCCGAGGCCGCCTACCGACTAAACTCACCCCCTCTTTCTCCAGCCGACGAGTCTGGAACCGCACTTAGCGTGCATGTCTGACCCGCCGACCTTACTCTTAACTCCCCTCCGGCACTCTCCGCGTGCATTCCACGGGTTGGGCGGCCACCCAGCCCCCCCACCCGCACGAGCATTGCACCAGACCGGTCGGTGAAGCGACCGTCCGGCGCAACCCATGCGCGGGCGAGACGACTGGGGTGCCCCCCCCCCACCACGATGGAACTAGCAAACAGAACCAGTTGGTAATTACGAGTAACGCCAATCATTCCTACTCTCATCAATTCATACACACTCTCGTATCCACTTAGTTTTAGTTAAAAAAAAAAAAGAAAAGAAAGAAAAAAAAAGGAAAAAAGGGGCAGTTGGCAAGATTGGATGTAAAAAGTCCTCCCCCGCCAACTACACCAGGACGTAGCGAACAAAGTATTTACAAAAGAAACACGAATATAACATAACGGAGACAATACACAAAGCACATGGTCTCCTACTGATTATGTCCTAAGCGTGCACCACATTTAATACATAAAATAACGATAGACTTGGAAAATAAAATTAAATAAATAAGTACGCGATAAATTATAAAAATAAGTAAAAAATAATTTAAATTAAAATAAAATAAAAAATAAAATAAAAATAAAATAAAAATAAAATAAAAATAAAATAAAAATAAAATAAAAATAAAATAAAAATAAAATAAAAATAAAATAAAAATAAAATAAAAATAAAATAAAAATAAAATAAAAATAAAATAAAAATAAAATAAAAATAAAATAAAAATAAAATAAAAATAAAATAAAAATAAAATAAAAATAAAAAGGCAGTCAGCGTGGTTTGGGTGTAAAAGGTCCTCCCCTCGCTGACTGCCTACCACAGCCGAAACATAAATAAATAAAATAAATAAATAAATCAGAGACGGTCATCCCGCTTGCAGCCGCCTCTCCTTTTCCTCCTTATGCTTTATTGTCTTTGTGACAAAAGCAATGATCAGATCGAAGTCTCGCTTGCTGTCGATAGCTCTGTCGATTAGCTCGCGAGGTTCGCCCAGAGGAGCTCCCAGACCCAGCTGCAGCTCGGTTCGCCCCGCGTGGTATGCGGGGCATACGAACACGACATGCCGCGCGTCATCCACAACCCCACACTCGGGACATAGATCGTCCTCGGATTTACCAATACGGTGGGTATATTTCCTGAACGATCCATGCTCCGTCAAGAACTGTGTGAAATAGTAATTGACGCGCCGATGCCGACACCCGTACCACCTCACTACATCCGGAATCAGGGATCTCGTCCAGGCCGCCTTTCCGACTTCGGCTGCCCATTCCCTCTGCCACATCTCTAGACTTCTGACTCTTTCCTGTGGTCCTGAAACTATTGCTCCGTTGCCCCTATTGTACATCCGGACCCTTTCCCCGGCCAGGATGTGCACCGGTACAGAACCAGCCACCACCTGTAAGGCAATGGTAGATACAGTTCTGTAGGCACTGCACACCCTGATCAGGGGTTTTCTTTGAGCCCTAAGAAGCATGTCCTTATACTTCTTCATCCGGAGGACCTCATACCACACTGGGGTCCCGTATAATAGAATGGATATTATAGATTGAAGCATAACTGCCCTCTTTTGCGATCCGGGCCCCCCGATATTTGGCATTAGCTTATTTAGTGTTGAGGTCCTTCCCTCCGCCTTCCGACATGCTTCTTGTATGTGTTGCCCGAAGCTAAGTCTATTATCAAAGGTAATTCCTAGGTACCTGACTGTCCTTTGGGGTCTTATTTCGGAGCCTTGATATTCGAATACTATGTCTTCTCTTTTTCTTGGTCCCCTCAAGATAATTATTTCTGTCTTCTCTACTGCTAATTTTAAATCATTTTTCTCAATCCACGCCGCGGTCGTCCTGATTGCTCTATTTACTCTATCTTTTATACCCCAGTTCATATCATCTTCGACCAGTAAGGCTAGATCGTCCGCGTATGCAATCGCTCTCACTCCTCTGTTCCTGTGAATTTCTAGTACCCCGTTGTATAATATATTCCAAAGTAAGGGTCCCAGGACTGACCCCTGAGGTACTCCCGCGGTCATTTCTTTCTTTTTCTTCTTCGATATGCATACGGATCTTTCGGATAAGTAGTCCTTTATTATGTTGGACATGTATTCTGGAGCCCCAAATTCGACGATTCGGTCTATTATGAGGCCCCAATTTGCTGAGTTGAAAGCATTTTTTATGTCCAACAAAACAAGGACCACCCATCTTTTCTTACTTGCCTTAGCCGCGTCCCTTATCCAGGTTGCGGCATCGACAGTCGATCTACCTTTTCTAAACCCGTATTGTTGATTTGACAGAACTGTCTCATCTTCCAGAATGCCTTCCAGTCTCTTCTTGATAAGTCTCTCATAAAACTTACCAAGGCAGTCCAGGAGGCATATTGGCCGATAAGAAGTTGGTGAATCTGGGGGTTTCCCAGGCTTTAGGAGTAGAACCAAGTTCGCTTCCTTTAAGTCCCTGGGAAACTCTTGCCTGTGCAGTAGATCATTACATATTCTTCTGATCAAACCTGGTTTCTCTGTCGCTATAATCTTTATCGCCTCTGGTGGCAGCCCGTCAGGGCCGGGAGCTTTCCCTGCCTTCATTTCCTGACCAGCGGTTTTTATTTCTTCTTCTGTGAACTCCTCGACCATCGTTGGAGATATCTTGGTGAAATTTTGCATTTCCTTGGTGGGGAAGAGGAGTTCAGCTGATTTCATCCGCTGGTCTTCATCCAGTCTATATGGGGCGAGTATCTTCAACGCCTTCATTGTGATCTTATACGCATCGCCCCATATATCTTCATCTAGTGCTTTTATAAGGGTCTGCCACTTTTCTTTTTTATCTTGTTTTATTTTCTTATTCAGTGTTCTCTTCAAATCTTTGTATATTTCTTTGAGCTCGAGGTTGCCCTGGCTTCTGGTGTAATTCCTTCGAGCTCTGAGGCATCTCTCCCGGAGACCTTCTATCTCATCCGTCCACCAGTAGGGGGATTTTTTATTATTTTTCTTCTTCACGGTGGCCAAACTTGCCGCGTTTTGGAGAACTCTTCTCAGTTGGCCAAGGTCAGGAATCTCTTCTTCGTTTATTTTCCTGACCTCCGATAGGTACTTGTTTTTATTAAAGTATGATTATGTATGACCTATCGGCCGCTTTATTCCCCCTTTTGTTTTTACTTCATACTGTATGTAGCGGTGGTAGGTAAATAATTGATCGTCGAGGACATCCCACCCCTGTACTTTCCTGGATAGCCCTTCGCTTGCGAAAGTAACGTCGATGTGTGATTGGCTGACCCCCCTTATGAATGTTGGTTTATCATTATTTAGTACTTGGAGGCCAGCCTGGGCTATCCATTCGTTCCAGAGTTCCCCCTTTTTGTCGTTTATAGGGGAACCCCATAATCTTGATTTCGCGTTGATATCCCCGGCGATCAATATCTCTTTTTCATTTATGGCGGCACTCATTATTTCGTCAACGATAGCTTCGTATCTAATCATAGGGATGTTCGGAGATACATAGCTTGTCAGGAGGCTGAAATCCCTCAGCTTAATGAGGATATGATTTCCTCCCCTGACAATGCCCTGCACTCCCACATCCCTATTTCTAATGAGTACCGCCACGTTCTTTCCATTATCTTGGACCCATCCACCGCCTGTCGTGATCTTAATATTTGGTTCGGGGACGATGAGCAGGTCCGTTTCTAGCTTGCAGGCTTTTGCGTGGACAAGATCGTGCGCTCGGCGCGCTCTGCCCACGTTAACCTGCAATATCCTTATACCAGGTTGATCCCTGGGGGACAATTAGGTTCAGTTCCCTTAGGTCGTGTCTGCAGCGGATTCGCATCTATCTGCTATGTTAAAATTCCTACAAACTAAGATAAATAAATAAATAAATAAGTATATATAAAATAGATAAAATTAATAAAAATAGAATTATTTAATAAATAAAATATATAAGTAGAGAGATAAAATGAATAAGACAAAATAAATAAAATATATAGAATAAATAAATAGAATGTATAAATAAAATTTGTATAAATAAAATACTTTGGTGCTTGATTTCTGGTGTAACTTATTTTCCATGAAACTCCTTGAGAACCGGCCTCCTGTTTCACCGGTGGGCTGTATAGGGGCCCACTCACGTTCTCCAAGAGGCCAACTCTCATCATTTCACTGTTATTTTTATTCTTATACACTTTTTTGGGGTTCCCTTTCCCCTCCCCTGCCGTACACCCACGCACGGTAGGCTGGGCATTGCATCCGGTCCATCCGGTGCCCCTCCTCCTTGCAAGTAAGACAGTACGCAGTGTTGTTACACTGTACCGCTGTATGTCCTGTCTTTAAGCAGTTGTAGCAACAAGCTACCCTGCTCTCACCCTTACAGTCATAGGTGCTATGTCCGTAGTGTAAGCACTTATAGCACCTCGTGGGGGTGTACCTCTCTGAGATGGGGCACCACACCCAGCCTATCACGATTGTATTATATTTTCTGAGTTCTTCAGCATTTGTGGGGCGCACGGCTATGGTGGCGCTCTGCTCCCCATTTCGGTTGGTTCTGAGAATCTTTATATCCACTTCATCTTTCGGAATCCCTGTGTATGCATTTATAGCGTTTTGTAACTTCTCCTCTGTGACCCCGGGATCCATGCCGGTTATGGTAAAGTGGTTTTCTTTCCGTCTAACAGCCATGCTTAAGCCGGACATCCTCGTGTCCATTTCTTTCCTTAATTTGTCGGCAGTTCCTTTCCCCTTTAATTTTACGAGGATGTCCCCGCCTTCCGTTTTCTTTAATCTATCTACTTTCACCCCTATCTTCCCGATGTTTATCTTTTCGTTCATTTCTTTTAGAACATCGGTATACTTCTTCCCCCCTGTTTTAATCAGGAGGGCTTCTTCCTGTTCATGCCTGGCCCCCTTGTCCATTTCTTTTCCTCGAATAACTAATTCCCATATTATATTTTCCCCTCTACCCACGAATTCCAAAGCTTTCCGCACCTCTTCTTTATTGATCTCATTATTTATTATCACTCGTATTGTCTGCGGCGGCGTTTCCCTTTCCTTAATTTGCTTTATGGCCCTCTCGGCCATTTCGTACATACCGTGCTTCTTTATTTTTACAACATACGTAAACCATTCCCTCCTTTCGCTTGCCATGGAACTTTTCTTGACATTCTCTATGTATTCCACGTTCTCTTCTTTACATCCCTCGATGATTTCATATACGTCTTCCCGGATGGTCCGTATGACACTTTCTACCCCTCCTTCTTTAATGTCGCTCTTTGTTACAATTAAGCATTCTTTTTTGGTTATTGTCTCTTGTAGACCCCCCTGTTCATATTTCGTTTTTTCAAATACCTTCTCCTCCCATTTCTTTTTGTATATCTGGCTAAAATTATTTATGTCCCCCCCTTTGTTTAACGCTTTTATTATTTTCTCCGTTTCTTTTTTTTTGTCTTTCTTGTTCCATTTTTATTTTGCACTGTTCGCATTTCAAGTTACCCTCCTCTTGCACCGTTTGATTTTGATTCTGACTCGTTTTATTTTGGATAGAGGTTATTTCTCCAATTAACTTTCTTGCTTTAGCCTTATTCTCCCCCTCTATAGGTCCTTTACCATTTAGGATCTCCAATACCTCTTTCAATTTTCTTTGGACTCTTTCGTTTTCCGTCTCCTCTGAGTATTTTTTGCTTTCTTCTCTCTTTTCTCGTTTAAATTTTTCGTTCATTTCTAGGCTATCGCCTTTCCTTTTTTTGTTTTGCTGTATTTCTTCCCTGTCCGCTTCGTCGAACAGGAAAGCTGTTAGGACGCTCTCTTCTATATCTTGCCAATATGACTCACCTTGCTCTTCTTCTCTCCGTTCTACTTCTTTATCCCCCATTTCCACAATTTCTACTGAGGGGTCTTCCTCCATTTTGTCTCCTTCTTTTTCCTCTTCTTTGTTAATTTCCTTTAACAGGTCATCCCCTACTAGAGTCGAGTGCTTTGGAGGACCCGACCTATTTATCTTTGGCTGTTTTTTGTGCCATTCTAACATTTCCTTTTCGAATTTTCGTTGTTCTTCCTCTTCTGTTCTGCCGTCTTGCGGCCGCTCTTCCCCATTCTCATTTGTTTTCCCGTCTTCCTTATTTTTTTGCCTATAGTCGTCGTCGTTATTCCCTGTACCTTTGTTTGTATTTGTTTGATCCATGTGATTCCCACGAGTGGGGACGTACTACACGTCCGGCGCGGCAGTGCGCCCTTACCGCGCTAAGGCTAGGTTACTTCGGGAGGTCGCCAGGTATCCCGAAGGGATCGTTTGTGATGCTCTAACCCTCGCATCTTTCATATCTTTGGCACGATGCCTTCCACCGTGATAGTGGGGATTATTTTTTTAGGTTTACTCCTCTAGGCTTTTTATCACGGTTGCCTCCGGACGCAGTGGCAGTCTGTATTCGCAGGCTACCTGGAGTTTCCGCATAACTGCTGCCTTCCCTATTATGCGGGATTTGGAAAGGATGTGTGGTGGGAAGGGTACTTTGGTGGGGTAAGACATGGCGGCTACTCGCAGTGGGTATGTCGAAAAAGTTTTTCGAAATAGAGATTTGTGATCGGAGTCCGATGGTAGAGCCCCCGCATGGTGCGTGAGGCTCGCCCATCGACCCTCGACCACAATGCCAGAGTGGGCGAGATTAACTTTAGGTGTTTGAGTAGTCGTAGGGAAGTTGGAGTGTGAAATACAACTGCTGAAGGCGAAGGCGCCGCAACTACTCGCCTCAGTTGCGACGCCTTTTAGCGTCCAGCGGCGGTGTCCGGCGGCCACCCGGTGCACAGTCGCTGGACGCTGGGACTGTTCTTGGTTTCATCGGTCGTGCTCCACTCACAATTTTAGGGACCACGACCGGTTACTCGGCCCTCCCACCGTCGTCGAGGTATAATTACAGCCCCAGGGAGAGCACATAATGTACCTACATGTGAAGATACGTTATGCATTTATTAAATGGTAATTAATATAACTATAAAGATCTATATATTTCCTAAAAAATATTTTTACGCTCGTTTCAGCACCGGTATTACCTATTTGAAAAATTAATATATACAATATACAGGGTGAAAGAGTTGTGTATGTGTAGTATATTATGTGGTTAAAATTATATGCTTCTACCATTAAATACACAATAATTCTTATAATATCTGCCGCACATAGGTACATGTAAAGATAAGTTATGCATTTATTACATGGTAATTAGCATAACTAAAAATTTCAGAATATTTCCTAAAAAATATTTTACGCTCTTTTCAATGCCGGTATTACCTTTTTGAAAAATTAATATGGACAGGGTGAAAAAATTGAAAAAAAAAACAACATATTTTTACATAAAAAATCAGGAAAAACACAACTTCTGGTAAACCGATTCTTCTGGTTCATGAGCTCAGGGCCCCCGTAAGGGCTACTGGCACCTGTGTACAAAAAAAAATTTGGCGCCCCTTAAGGCATTTTGGTTCATGTTTATTTATTTATTTTTTTGAAGGTAGGTAGGTATTTCAGGTAGGTTCTTGAAATAAGGCAAAAACGGAACTTTAGAAGTCATAATAAGTTTTAATAAGTTTTTAAAGAATGTATTTTTCATGAACTGTCGGTCTTGACGGTCCAGTTAGCTGGGGCTCAGTCGATCGACAAGTTTAGTGGATTTGCGATTTGCGGTCGCTGGTTCGAGCCTCAGCTAGGTCATGAAATTTATAAAAGGCCAACGCCGTAGTATAAAACTCAATAGAGTCTACGGCTTGGTCTGGAATAAACTGGCGTCTGATCGACCTATGGAGGAGCGGTACGGGAAGGGATAAGGGCTTCCGGCTTGGTGATACTCCTCCATAGATCCCTACCGAAGGGCGTTGACGCCTAAGAACGGTGTATACATACATTTTTCATGAACTTCAATTTTGCTTTTACTAGGTCTATAGACTTCACGAATTTACAATTTTTTGTTTGTTTATACGCTACATTTTTGGTTAACAATATTTTTTTCGATAAAATAATTAGTTTTTGAGTTATTTGGGAAAATCCGTCAAAAAACGTGGTTTATTTATAGAAAAATAAATATTTTCACTCGCAAATAACTCGAAAATTATTGATTTAGTTGCAAAACTCTATAGAACAAAAGTTGCTTAGAATAAGTCAGTTTATCCATTTCCGGACTTATTTTAGATCTATATTTTTTCACCCCCGAGAAGGGGTATCTCTCACTCCCCTTCAGTTGAAGTGAAGGGAAGTAGAACCTAAATCCAAATTTTCATGCAATTCTGTGGTGACCAGGAAAATTACACGGTGTCGCCGTTCATTTACTGGGGTATGGGTACAATAGAAAAATAAAAAATAGCTATTGTAATAGCGATATTTTCCGAGACTTTGCTGTTGCAAATTCATTAATTACATCAATAAAATTTATATTATCAATAATTTGTTGTCCAATTGATAATTTTGCTAGCCCAGGCAATATTTCTTGAAGCATTGCCCTTAAATGATTTTTAATGATTTTTAACTTCCAGAAAAAGATCGCTCGCCAAAAACTACAGATAGGCAATGTCAAAAGAATTCTTAGTGAAATGCTTACGGCTTACGTTTGAAAGGGTGGAGATTAAATTGTTGTCAAAGTAATGAAAATAACTTTACCGCTTTAATTTCATTAAACAAATAATGATTTGACTCTATATCCTTATTATCCTGACTGTCAGTCATTCTTCAAGAACAAAACAACGTTTTAAATGATCGCTGTGACTTAATTTAAATATGTTTCGTAATCCTGATCCTATTTAATTTCTCAACTTTTGTTTTAAAATAATTTTTTTTTGCAATTTTTTTTTGAAAATTTTTGACCCTGGGTTCTGGCGCCACTCAAGGTGGTGCCCGTGTGCATAGCACACTTTACACATATGGTAGCGGGGGCCCTGCATGAGCTGGATCTTATACATCAAAAAAAGAACCCATATACCAAATTTGGTTTAAGTCGGACTTTTCGTTTAAAAGTTATCGTGCTATTAGTCACATATGTATCGTCGCCATTTTGAATGGCCGCCATTTTTTAAAAGGTAAAATCTGAGATGGCCTTATATCTAAATTTGAACCTTTATATTATGTGTATCATATGTGGTCCAAATTATATGCTTCTATCATTAAACGCACAATTCTTATAATATTTGCACGAATCTGCCGCATTAATAAGCTTTATGTTCTTTACATTTCTATGGCGTCCATATTGTTGACTCTTATACGAGATTCTTGTTCGTGAAAACTTGTAAATATTATAAGTTGTCCACAAATTATATCGTGTCATCTGCATATCTGATGTTGTTTAGGTGATATCCGTGTAGAATACCGTTTTCAGTTTTGTGCAAAGTTTCGATAAATATTCTTTCAGAGTAGAGATTGAAGGTTAGAGGAGACAAAATACAGCCTTGCCTCACTCAACGCATGATTTTCACATATTCGGTGTGTTCACCTTCAACTCTTAGATTTGCGGTGTGATTCCAGAATAGGTTTTCTAATTATTTACAGACCTTGGTTGTTAATTCCTGCATGTCTTATGAGAAGTTATAGTCTGGTTTATTAAAAATATTTACTTTTTAGGATGTCTTTTGAAGATTTTTCACGACATTTTACCCAACTCGACTTGGTTCATATAGGTCCAGACGATTGGATGATGGAAGGCTCGCTACACTCAAAACAACCCTGGAGGGCAGTCCTAGCAAGAAGAAGATGGAGAGCTGGCTATAATGCTGGAGGAGGACCATCGAATGTTGGTAATATTTTTTAGTTTAGTTAATTCATTAGCATTACGATATTGCTGAAATTACTTCTTTGTTGCTTCTTATTTTAGTTGTTCTTATTCTATTTTTATATTTTCTCAGAAATAAACCAGAAAATTGGTTAAATAGATTAGATGGCAATTTATATTTCGAAATTATTTTTAAAATATATATCTAATCAAATTAAATAAATTATATTTAATAGTTTCATGTCTTTAGGGAAAAACAAATTTTATCTTATAACCTAATCTTTATTCTTAAACATATTGAATGTATCATGCATGTATCTTTATCATGTTGTCATCGCTCAATTATATTTCACTTTAAGTTGATAATAAATATTAATATTAATGCGTATGTAACGTTTTTTCCAGTTATTTTTATTTCGAAATAAGATTATTTCGAAACAACAAATTATTTTGAAATATATTTTAAGATTTCGATTAAATATCCGACCAATCCCTGTACAACGGTGATGGGTGATTACTAGAGAGCGGAATATATGCAACACAACATTACCAAAATATGCGCATATATATGCATTACTTTTACTACAAATATGCAGGTATTTTTTTTAAATTTGTCTAAATATGTATGTCTTAATACTCAAAAATAAAACAATATATTAAATATAGATATTTATGTTTAAAAAATTCAACCTACATTTATGTTTAATACTTATTTATTTTTCACATAAAAACAAATGAAATGACATACAAAAACTGATATTATAATTACATTAAGAGTCTAAATTATAGTATGAATTTATAATCAAATATTTTTCAAAATTTTCAACTAGCAACTTTTGCCTTCTATCACTAAAAACGTGTTTGGACACAAAAAAAGTTCGTTCTACATCTACTGATGTTATAGGACAATATTTTAATTTAGGCAGTAAACTAATTTGCCAAGTGGTAAGATCTTCAGAAAAGTTGCCTTCAAAAATACGTACAACTTTCCTCAAACAATCGAAGCCCTCATTTTTTTCTAAAACATTTTTTAATTTATTTCTAATTGTAATCCCTGTATTTCCGGGAATTTTTTGACAATGAGCAGAAAAAGTGTTAACAAGATTAACCGAATCACTTAATTGTAAATTCCTTTGTTCTAATGACTTTATTAGATCTGGTAAAAAACTAAAATTAACTTTTATGAACATAAGTTCTTTTGCCATTTTTACGTTACTTAAAAGTTCTTGACTTTCAGTTACACACTGCGAGTCATTTTGAATATCTAACACAACGTCTTTTATGGCATCAAAATCGGCTTTATAGAAGTAAAAGCGAATTTGTCGAATAAAAACACTCTTTCCAGAAAAATTTCTTTTGTGTGACATGATGCTTTTGTTTGTCAGTTCCTCATTTAAAAAATGAAATGTGAAAATGAATGTAACTTACGATTTTGGAACAGGCCTTGCAAAATACTTTGTCTCCACTTAGCTTTAACTCGGGAAAACACTTTATCCAAGCACTTTTTTGAATGGTAGACATATTTAAATTTAATATATACCAATCACTTCAAAAACACTAAATACGATACAACGTTTACTTTAAACAAATGTTGGCCGGAAACTGACAAAATAAATATTAGACCCTTAAAAGCAGGTAGATACCTACGACTTGCTACGCTAATAAAATAATATTTTTCTGGGAACACCCATAATTGTTAAATTCAGGTAGTAATGGGAAAGTCCAGATAGATAATAATGAGTTATAGATAGATAAATAACGAGCTCCTTCATATCGAAGTTATAAAATTCCAACTAAGAGAGGAAAATTTTAAACTTTTATATAATTTATTTTTAAAATATGCAAAATAAATCGTGTTTAGCTTAAATATGCAATGTTGTGTTTGTTGTCTGAAAATATGCAATATATGCATCTATATGCACTTTGCATATATTCCGCTCTCTAGTGATTACAAAATAAAATATCTATCTATCTATCTATCTATCAGCCTTCTGACATACAATATTGGACATAGGCCTTCCCTTCGCTCCTCCATCTTTCTCTATCATGAGCCATGTGCATCTATTTAGGAAAACAAAATACAGCTTTGAGAAAAGAATAAAACCTCTAATCATCAGCATCCTAATTAAAGATTTTTTTCTTCTTCTAGTGCCGACTCCACAAAGCTTTGGCTATAACCATTGCAAAGTCGTCTATATCTTTTGGTTTTCTTAGAAGCGTCTGTGTGTTTAAACCGGTCCAGTCACGAATGTTTTTCAGTCAGGGTATTTAAGGCCATGAGAACCAGAGTGGCCTAACTGACAAAAACCTTATTTTACATAATCAAGGAAAATGATCAGAGGCTAACAATATTCGATGGTTTTAGTAATTGTACGTCTACCAAAAGTTTTTTCATGCAAAAAAATTTTGTCGTCTACCAGGATCTCTTTTTCCTTTGATCTTACTCTTCATAATCAGCTGCGATAACTCGTACTTATCATTTCTAAATATGTATGTGCCCCAAATGGTGGTCGAAAGTTCTCTGCCTCTTCCCATTCTGTGCAACACCATTTCGTTCGTACAGGGCCGGATTTAAGGGGCAGGCTGGTCAGCTGCCCGGGGCTCCCACATTCTGGGGGTCCCCACAGAGCTCCAAACGTAAAAAAATCAGCACATTATTCACATCGAATCATTTTGGTCAATCAATTACAGTGGCGGATCCAGGGGGGGGGCGATGGGGGCGATCGGCCCCCCCTCTCAACCCAAGTGATTTATTTTTTTTAATTATAATACAGTAAAACTTGTGTTACCGGCCACCTGCCAAAATCGGCCACCTGTACTAACGGCCAGTTTAAAAAATCCCCAGACCAATTATAAGTAGACTACAAAAACTGGCAATACCGGCCACCTTTCTATATCGGCCAATGGTTCTTTCATTTTCAGTGGCCGTTACTGACAGGTTTTACTGTATAAAGATTACAAAAACATTCATTTATTTTTCAAATGGATAATTATACATGTTTTGAAATTACAATATTATATGAATTACATATAAATATATTTTATTAGTATGGGACTTCTCTAAAACGGGCCAGTGACGCCAATGTATTCGGAAATGAGTAATTTATAATTCTTAGGTATACATTAAAAATTAAAAATGATTACAATAAGCATATTTAAACAAATATGTAATGTATATACTGTGAACGCATACCTAAGCATGTCCACCCTCGTATAATTATAAAATCGGTTGCAGATAACGGATTCTTCGAAAATCTCTCGAAAATAGCGCACCCAGCAAAACTATATTAATTTGCCGAAAATATAAATGTATTATGTTCAAACGATTGCTGACCACGAAAAAAGAACACCCTTTGCTTATTAATTTATTAGTCATTAGTGTATTTTGTCTATCGATGCAAGTAACATCTCTAATACTGCTTCGTACAGATCTTAGTTTGTAAATTGTTAGATTGATTAATATTATTTTGAGTTTATTCTTCTTTTTTATATTAATATAGTTTGTGATTTACGAAGAGTTATAAAATGTCAAATAAACGAAAAGAAGCTTCTACCGAGAACTTGAAAAGTAAAAAATTCAAATGTCGCAATATAGCTGATTATTTTTTTAAAAATCAACCTAATTTAGGTGATAGTGATAATATTAATAGTAATGAAGATAATAAATATGTACAAGGTACATCTTATCAGATAGATCATACTATGAGACCTACTGATCTTGGATCAAATTTAAGTTCTGAGAGCATTCAAAACAAGTCATGCGATTTTTCAGTGCGTCCGATACAAATCAACGATGATGCAGTAAATACCAATTCTACTTTCGAGAGTTTTATGGAAAAAGGTATGTCTTATATGCATGAAATATATGTCATATATTATGTATAAGTTTATTCTATATCACGTTTGACAGACGTGAGTATTTATGCACGAGTACGATAGATAGTCATTTATGTCGCGGGATGCAATCATCCACATATAAAATTATGGTAATGAATTAAATTTTAAACTTCATATGGGAAAGTACATCATGTGACACCTCATTTAAAAGCTTTTGAGATAGTGATTACAAAAATGTATAGGTAATACTTGTGCAAAATCTCGGTCCAATGCTTTTTAAATGCATTCATTTTTTTTATAATCCTGAGAAAACTAATAAGTATTTTTAAAAAATTTAAACACAAAATCCAAGATTACATTATTACCGAGGGAGAAAGTCCCTGAAAACTTCTATAATGTTTATTTTAATAAGTTACAGGGGTGAAAAAGAAGAGAAAATTGAGTATGATTTTTAATTTCAAATACCTATATCATTCACAAGAAACCTTTTGTTTATTCTAATGGACTTTCGGCCCTCGGTAATAATGATATTTTATTCTGCGTTTAAATTTTTCAAAAATTCTCGTATTAGCTTTCTCAGGATTCGAAAAAAATGAATGTTTAAAAAGCATTTGACCAAAATTTTGTGCATGTAGGTATTATACAATTTTGTAATCAGTATTTCAAACGCTTTTAAATGAGGTGTCACATGACATGATGTACTTTCCCATTACGAAATAACATTAAAACTATTTTGACATGAATTTGTTTGCATTGAAAAAAGTAAAGTAGTTATTTTGATTTTTTGAAAATTACATTCGGTTAATGCATTATTACATTTCCGAAACTACTGTAAGTTGCTAACTTATAAAGTCTCATTTTGTAGGTTTTTTAAATTTTAATGATAATTCACTACATATTATATTTATTTTTTAAACGCTTTTATTTAGTTCAATAGTTTGCGTCAAATCTTAAGACGTTAATTTGAGTGCCTTTTCTCCAATGCAAATGAATGAAAATTTGCAGACATATGTATTCGCGGGAACAATACACGAATAATCAATAAAAAAAAATTTTATGTTTATTAATTGTTTAAATAAAAAAACGATTTTAATGGAAAATGCTTAAATTCTCTTGTTTTTACAATGTAAAAACTTGAAACTTTTACAAATTGTAGCTAATGATATGAACTATACATAATTTCACTTTTTATGTTAATTGTTTACGTTATGCTTCATAAATAAACAATAAAGTTTCAAATTTTTTGCCGATTCCGACTACTTTTAATGTTTGTACATCATATGTTTTATACATATATTTTAATAAACATGGCGATATATTTTATTGTTTGAAAAGTGTAAGACTAAAAAGTAAAAAATAAAAAAATATGAAAAATTTTTTTAAGAAACGCTTTTCTTTAGTTACGAGTGGCCAAAATTAAAAGTATTATAAAAAAAATCAACGAAAACCCAAAAAATAAAAAAAAATTTTAAAAATCTAACACATTCGTTAAAGAAAAGCGTGGGGCGAAAACCGTTTATTCGATGAAGACGTGCCATGCCTTTTATTGACGAATGTGTAAGATTTTTTCAATTTTTTTTATTTTTTGGTTTTAGTTGATTTTTTTATAATACTTTTAATTTTGGTCACTCGTAACTAAAGAAAAGCGTTTCTTAAATTTTTTTTTTCATATTTTTTTATTCAATTTTTTATTCATTATCAATATGTTATTACAAATTAAGTACTTAGATAAAATGAAATGATTTCATTTATGTATGAAAAATTAAAAATATTTAAATATACTTTTGTATTATCTACATTTTTACGCCTACATGATTATTTTTATTGTTATCCAGATTTAGCCATACTGTTCACACTCTCTCTAAGAGGAAAATTTACTCATCCTGATACCTGAGGTAACAAAAAGATTGAGCTCTGGTGTGACTTTTTCCGTGTTATCGAGACCTAGGTGACGTGGTATGCTGGCTGGATATCTGGCTGGCTAGGAGTATCTCCCAACAATTTTCATACACATCTGGCAGTCGAGAGTAATATGTACAGCTTTCTGCATGGTCTTATAAAGATATTCATTTCGAGACTCAGCTTTTTTATGTTTTCGAGGAGGTTCTTCGGAATGAGTCCAGTAGTAGACATAATAATCGGTATTGTTAGGGCATTTTGCATTCTCCATTACCTGTATTACGTACTAACGGCCACTAAAAATGAAAGAACCATTGGCCGATATAGAAAGGTGGCCGGTATTTCCAGTTTTTGTAGTCTACGTATAATTGGTTTGGGGAATTTTTAAACTGGCCGTTAGTACAGGTGGCCGATTTTGGCAGGTGGCCGGTAACAGGTTTTACTGTATATAGAAATTTAGCCAATCGGCCCCCCCTCTTAATGATGCTGGATCCGCCGCTGATCAATTAACTGTATTTTTTCGTTACATGGAAGGTTTCAGTCCTGTTGAAAGTTTTCTCATACTCTTGTCAAATCACGATCATAAAGCAGAAGATATACAGTATGTCCCTGTAAGTTCTGCAAGCTCTGCATGGTCCAAAACCTAAGATTCAACCATCAGATATAAAATTTTATGAATATTATAACGAGATATGTCAAAAAGTTTGAATTTCACTCAAGAGTAAAGTAGCTTTATTTTTCACAATATTGAAAATTGCTATTATGAAAAGTTGTTTGGAATTAAAAACTATATTTTAATATGCAATTACATCCTTCTAATTGAATTTTTTTTAAATTATGGATAACTTACATTATTTCAGTTCTGATAACTCTTTTATTATTAATTTTACGAAAAAAAAATGATTCTTAATAAAAAGTTCCGCATGGTCTGAAACCTAAAATATAACCATCTTATGCAAATTTTATCAATTTTATACAAGGTAAGTCAAAAAATATGAATTTGGCTCAAGAGTAAAATACCTTTATTTTTCACAATATAGAAAATTGTTATTATGAAAAGTTATTAAGAATTAAAAACCATGTTTCAGTATGTAATTACATCCTTCTTATTGAAATATTTTGAACTATAAACGTACTTTACCTTTGATCTAAATTTATCTTTTTTGACACACCTCGTATAAAATTGACATAAGATGGTTGTATTTTAGGTTTTAGAGTATTTTAGACCATGCACAACTTTTTATTACGAATCACCTTTTTCGTAAAATAGTGCGGCAGATTCGTGCAAATATTTATAAGAATTGCACATTTAATGATGCAAGCATATAAATTGGGCCACATATACTGCACATATAAAGGTTCAAATTTAGATATGAGGCCATCTCAGATTTTGCCTTTTACAAAAATGGCGGACATTCAAAATGGGCGACTATACATATGTGACTAATAGCACGATATCTTTTGAATGAAAAGTCCGATTTCAACCAAATTTGGTACATAGGTTCTTTATGTGATTAACAAGGTCTATGTCGTGAACTGGAAGAATCGGTTTACCAGAAGTTGTGTTTTTCCTGGTTTTTCATGTAAAATTATTTTATATTATGTAAATAATTTATTTTCAATTTTTTTACCCTGTATATATTAATTTTTCATAATGGTAATACCACCATTGAAAAGAGCGTAAGGATATGTTTTAGAAAATATTTTGAACTTTTTAGTTATGTTAATTACCATTTAATAAATGCATAACGTATCTTCACATGTACATTTGTGTGGCAGATTCGTGCAAATATTATAAGAATTTATTGTGAATTTAACGATAGAAGCATACATATAATTTGGACCACATATACTACACATACAAAAGTTCAAATTCAGATATGAGGCCATCTCAGATTTTGCCTCTTGCGGCTATACATATGTGAGTAATAGCACGATAGCTTTTGAACGAAAAGTCCGATTTCAGCCAAATTTGTCATCAAGGTTGTTTTTTGGATGAATAAGATCGAGGTTTTGAACCGGAAGAATCGGTTCACCAGAAGTTGTGTTTTTACTGTTTTTTTTTTATGTAAAAATCTGTTGTTTTTTTTTAATTCTTTCACCCTGTATATATTAATTTTTCAAAAAGTTAATACCGTCATTGAAAAGAGTGTAAACATAATTTTTACGAGAGATTTTGAACTTTTTAGTTATGTTAATTACAATTTAATAAATGCATAACGTATCTTCAGATGTAGATACCTGTGTGCGTCAGATTCATTTTGAATGCCCGCCATTTTTGTAAAAGATAAAATCTGAGATGGCCTCATATCTAAATTTGAATCTTTGTATGTGTAGTGTGTGTGGTCCAAATTATATGATATAACCATTAAATGCACAATAATTCTTATATTATTTGCACGAATCTGCCGCACATAGGTTTATACGTACATGTGAAGATACATTATGCATTTATTAATTGGTAATTAACGTAACTAAAGAGTTCAAAATATTGCCTAAAAATATTTTTACGCTCTTTTCAACGCCGGTATTAACTTTTTGAAAAATTAATATATACAGGGTGAAAGAATTATTAGAAAAACAACATGTTTTTACATAAAAATCAGGAAAAACACAACTTCTGGTAAATCGATTCTTTCGGTTCAAGACTTTGGTCTTGCATATCAAAAGAAGAACCTATACACCAAATTTGGTTGAAATCGGACTTTTCGTTCAAAAGTTATCGTGCTATTAGTCACATATGTATAGTCGCCATTTTGAATGCCCGCCATTTTTGTAAAAAGTAAAATCTGAGATGGCCTTTTATCTAACTTTAAACCTTGCTGTGTGTAGTATATGTGGTCCAAATTATATGCTTCTACAATTAAATTCACAATAATTCTTATAATATTTGTACGAATCTGTCACACATAGGTACATGTGAAGATACATTATGCATTTATTAAATGGTAATTAACATAACTAAAATTTTCAAAATATTTTCTACAAAATAATTTTATGCTCTATTTAATTGCGGTATTACCTTTTTGAAAAATTAATATATACAGAGGGAAAAAATTGAAAAGAAAACATATTTTTTACATAAACAACCAGTAAAAACACAACTTCTGGTAAACCGATTCTTCTGGTTCACCACATCCATCTTGTAAATCAAAAAAAGAACCTATATACCAAATTTGGTTGAAATCTGAAGTCTCGTTCAAAAGTTATCGTGCTATTAGTCACATATGTATAGTCGCAATTTTGAATCCCCGCCATTTTTGTAAAAGGTAAAATCTGAGATGGCCTCATATCTAAATTTGAACCTTTATATGTGTAGTATATGTGGTCCAAATTATATGCTTGTATCATTAAATGTGCAATTGTATCACATATCGGCCGCACTAAAATTAATAATAAAAGAGTTATTAGAATTAAAATTACTGAAAATAATGTTAGTTATCCATAATTTTTCAAAAAAAAAATTTTTTTCAATTAGAAGGATGTAATTGCATATTAGAATATAGTTTTTAATTCCAAACAACTTTTCATAATAGCAAATTTTCAATATTGTGAAAAATAAAGCTACTTTACTCTTGAGTGAAATTCAAACTTTTTGACATATCCCGTATAATATTCATAAAATTTGATATATGATAGTTGAATCTTAGGTTTTGGACCATGCAGAGCTTTTTATAAAGAATAACTTTTTTTCATAAAATTAATAATAAAAAAGTTTTCCATATGGATACAACTTACAGGGACATACTGTATATATAATTCTCTAATGACATACTTGCAAAAAGATGATGTTGATTTTAAAAACTGCAAGAGATTCGACAACGCGTCAGTTATGAGTGAAAAATACAATGGTGTTCAGGCTAAAATTAGAGAACATAATATCTAGGCGTTGTGGATTCCGTGTGCCGCCTACCTACTCTCTAAATTTAGTTGCAAAAGCTGCAGCTGAGTGTTGTCCCGCTGCCATAGCATTCCTTGATTTCTTAAAAGTTATAATTGAATTAAAGGAACATTATCCAAAATTTCAAAAGACGATGAGCAAATATTTAAAACTTGTAGCGATTCAAATATGGTCTGTATAGTCGAATGTGTTTACTGGAAACAGCAATACAGTAAAACCTCAATATACTTACTTACTTACTTAGTCCTAAGCCTTTCTACCTTTAGGTGTAAGGCTGGTGGAGTTGAGTTTGGCATTGTAGTCTCCATGCTTTCCGATCTTGCGCTAGGTTTCTTGCACTTTCCAATGTCAATCCCTTCTTCTCGACTTCTTTCCTGATTTCATCTACCCACATAACTCTTGGTCTCCCTCTTTTGTTTTTCCCCTGCACTCTCGTTTCGAACACTCGTTTTGTTAGCCTCTCGTTCGACATTCTACACACGTGCCCGAACCATCTAAGTTGTCCTTCTACTATTTTTTCATTGATTGGTTCTAGTTTTAGGTTTTGTCTAATTGTTTCGTTTCGTATTTTGTCTGTCCTCTTTCTGTTTGCTATTTTCCTCAGGAACCTCATTTCCATAGCATTGACTCTGGATTTTTGTCTCCCCGTCAATGTCCATGTCTCGCTGCTATACATGATTGTTGGTCTAACTACTGATTTAACGACTGCCGTTTTTACTTTTTCCGGTATCCCTTTTTTCCCAAAAAATGTTGTTTTCATAGTGTTAAATAAGCTTCCTGTTCGTCCCATTCTCTCGTTTATTTCCATGTCTTGTTTACCATTTGATTCGATTATTACTCCTAGGTATTTAAAATATTCCACTTGCTCTAGTTGTTTCCCGTCTAATTCTATTGCGTGTGTCTTCCTCGTATTTGAAATTATCATTGTTTTTGTTTTCTCTGTATTAATTTTCATATTTATGTTTGATAGTTCGAGTTTGGCAAGCGAGGCGAGAGGTCGTGTGGCAGGTGTATTGGCGATAAGGTAATTTCGAATTCGAAACCTATCACAATAAAAACACCGGTTTTTTAAAAGACCTATCGTTATCGATAATCGTTAAACTTAAAAAGCGTTCTTGTGCGAAATAAAAATAAACTTCTAAGTGTATAATAATAATATTTATATTAGTGCTGAGGTTAACATTTAATTTAAAATGGCCAGTGGCGGAACAGGAACAATCCGAAAGGAAACCTATAGAAAGAATGAAGAACTATCTGATAGTGGCGACGAAGAATCTAAGAAGAAAAAATATAAAGAAGATAAATTATATTTTGAAAAGAGTAACCTGACGAGACGAACACCGAATAAAAGCAACGACACAAATGAAGAGATGATAAAAATGATGCGGGAAGTTATGTGGAAAAATGATGAAATGATGGCAGAAATAAGAACCATACGGAAAGACCAAAAAGAAACGATGGAATATATTAAGGAGCTGAAAGAAAAAAACGAAAAATTGGAAGAAGGTTTAAAAATGGCAAACAATAGAATAGAACAATTGGAAAAAGATAGACGGAGAAATAATATAGTATTAAAAGGCCTAACACTAGATGCTACCGACGGAAAGCCTGTAAAGGAGTCAGTAGAACACTTCATAGGAAGAAATCTGAAATTAGAGGTCAGACTGAGAGGAGCGGTGAAGATCGGCGACCAAATCTTTGTAGCAGAAATGGAAAACCTAACGGATAAGATGAGTGTACTAAAAAACAAAGGAAAACTGAAAAATCTACAGGGACAAAAGGTGTATATAGAATCAGATTTAACAAGAAAGGAAAGGGAAATACAAGCAAAAATTAGGAAAATGGCAAAAGAAGAAAAAGACAAAGGTAATACTACGAAGATAGGATATATGAAACTGGAGATTAATGGAAAGGAGTGGAAATGGGACCATAATAAAGAGAAACTTATACTAACTCACAGAAATATCGGGGAAGGGACTTCAAAAAACTAAAAGAAAATAATGAGACCGGACCCACAACAATGACAACCAAGGCAATGAATGGGAAAAGCGATAGGGAAAAAGATGATGCAAAGGTAAACAAGGATGAAAATAGGAAAAAGGGGAAAGCTAGATTGCAGAAAAAAGGAGAGATAAAAATGGGAACATGGAATGTGAGAAGCATCAATGGAAAAGAGGAAGAACTGGTAGAAGATATGATAAGACAAAAAATAGAAATACTAGGAATAACAGAAACGAAGATGAAAGGAAAAGGTCTTAAGAAAATACACAAAGGATATTGGTTACTTTGGGTAGGAGCGGATACAAAAGAGAGAGCAAAAGAAGGAGTCGGGATAATAATTGCACCGAATAGACTACAACACGTTATAGAAGAAACATATGTTAACCAGAGAATATTATCGGTGAAAATTAAACTGATGGACGAAGAAATATGGACAATAATAACAGCCTACGGAGTAAATGAAGATGCAAGAAAGGAAGAGAAAGATAAATTTTTCGAGGAGCTCCAAATGCAAATTGATAATGGGGAAGAAAACATAATTGTAATGGGAGATCTAAACGGTAGAGTCGGAAACAACAACAGCGGAATAGAGGAGTGCATGGGAAAAGAAGGAGAAGAAATGCTAAACAGAAATGGTGAAAGAATAATAGAAATATGTATGGAGAATAAACTAGTTATAACAAATACAAAATTTAAACATAAAGAAGTACACAAATACACGAGAGTACAAGACAGCAGAAACGAAAAATCAATCATAGATTACTTTTTGGTAAGCAGCAACAAATGGAAAAGAGTACAGGATACGAAAGTGAAAAGAGGCTCGGAGATTGGCAGTGACCACCATCTAGTAATAATGAGAATGAGAACAACAGAGGAAAAAGAAGAAAAGAGAAGAAAGGTAGTAAATGAAAAAATAAAAAGTTACAAATTAAAAGAGGAAATATATAAGAAGAAATTCCAAGAAAAATTAGATAATACTTTGAAAGGTAGGGCAAAAAATACAAATATAGAAAAAAAATGGGAATATCTAAAAACCAGCATAATCAAAGCAGCTGAGGAAACTTGCGGGAAAGCAAAAATAGCAAACACTAACATGAGGAGAACAGAATGGTGGACGGAAGAAATACGAGAGAACATAAAGAACAAAAAAGACAAATGGAAAAGATACCTAAGCACAAAACACCCGGAAGATTACGAAGCATATAAAGAAAAAAGGAAAGAGGTTAAAATAGCGGTGAAAGCAGGAAAGGAAAGGTCATGGGAGAGATTTGGACAAAAAATGACAAAAAATTATAGGGAAAACCAAAAACTCTTCTACGGCGCATTAAAACAACTCAGACAAAAGAAAGAGCACACGATGCCGAATATAAAAGACAAGAATGGAAACGTACTAACAGAAGAAAAACAAATAATGGAAAGATGGAGAGAACATTTCAAAGAGCTAACTCATGTAGACAAGGACAACATAGGGGAGATACAAGAAAGGAATGAAGAACAACAAGTGGAATCCATAACAAGAGAGGAATTAGAGAAAGCAATAGAAAGAGTAAAACTGGGCAAAGCACCAGGCAAGGATCATATCACCCCGGAAATGATAAAATTCATGGGGACAGAGGGAATGGATAGCATGAAAGAACTAATGAATGATATCATAAATAGAGCAGAATTACCAAAGGACTGGAAGAAAGACATTATATTACCAATACACAAAAAGGGAGACAAGAGAAACTGTAATAATTACCGAGGTATCACCATATCAAGTATCCCTGGGAAGGTATTAGCAAGAATACTAGAGACAAGAATAAAAACACAAATAGAAACAACTATGGAAGACACACAGTGTGGATTCAGGAAGGACAGAAGCACGCAAGACCTAATATTCACATTAAGACAAGTAAGTGAGAAGGTAATCAAGAAAAATAGAGAGATACATATGTGCTTCATTGACCTGGAAAAGGCGTTTGACAGAATCCGAAGAAAGGACGTTTGGAAGACACTAACAGAAAGGGGAGTCGACAGACACATAATAGAAGTAATAAAGGATATGTACAAAAATAATACAAATACAGTAAGAACCAATAACGAGGAATCCAGAGAATTTTCTACAAGTCAAGGCGTCAAACAGGGATGCGTGCTGAGTCCACTGCTATTCTCAGTGGTACTGGATGAAGCGATAAAGAAAGCCAAGAGAAGAATGAGAAAACTAACATTAGGATACTGGCAAATGAAACAGACTCAACTATCGGAGTTACTATTTGCAGACGACATGGTATTGATAGCAGAAAACAGAGAAGACTTACAGAACAATCTTGAAATCCTAGAAGAAGAAAACCTCAATATAACGGACCTCTATTTAACGGACTTCGGATATAACGGACAAAAAAATCCGGTCTAATTTGAAAAAATTAGAAACGTCTCTGTATTTTACAAAGAGTGTCAAGAACATTTTTAATATAGCATTGTGCGGACACATTTCTAATTATAAAAAAAACAGCAAATTTCAAAAGTTGCTTGGTTGCAACTTAAAAAAAGTAATTTGATTTATTTTAAACCTATTTTTATATAACGGACTTTCGGCATTAACGGACCTTAATTAATGTCCCCCCATTTAGTCCGTTATATCGAGGTTTTACTGTATTTGCAATATTTTGAGATTTCAGAGAGGACAATCAGCAAAAGTTGTATTTTTCAAGATCCAAATATTGACCTTAATTTAGGAGTGGAGGCACTTAGATAACTTCAGCAATTTATATTATTCTAAGGAATATTCGAACGACTTCACTGAATTATGAAACATCTACAGAGACTGAAATGACAATATCAGAGAGATTTAGGAGTCAAAATGTTACTGTTATAGATCAGTTCACTTCCTCTTTAAGTCGTAGGCTTTCTGCATATGAATTCATTCATTCCAATTTTGGGTTTTTACATCATTTGTAAAATTTAACTCCCAATGAAGTTGAAACTCACTCACTGAAGCTTATCGACATTTATAGCAATGATTTAGATGAAAACCTAGGTGTCGAACTGGAATTTTTAAATAGAATTTTTTAATTCATTTAAAGAGGAAACCGGCTCATTAAAGTAAAAAAACTTCAAATGTACCGGCTGCCAAAAGAAAAAAATGTGAAAGATGCGTTTCCAAACGTTCAGGTGACACTTCGTTTATATGTATTTAGTTCTGATGATAACTAATTGCATTGGAGAGAGATCATTGTCAAAACTAAAGTTAATTAAAAATCGACTTCGGTCTATGATGGGCCAAGAGCGTTTGAATCATCTCTCTATAATGACCGTTGAACACTGTCTTAAAGCAAATAAACATTTTCAATTAAAAAATCTCGAAAAGTAGGTACTCGGACTTTGACCATATTTATTTCCATATTTATTTATATGCGTTTATTTTTAATATTTTACTGTCACAAGATACAGTTCTTGTATTTTTTATTATTTAAAAATATATTTATAAAGATAAATCACCATTTTATAAATTTTAAAAGAGAAAACCCTTTAGTTGACGGTATACCGTAGTTTTAACAACAATGGTAGGAGGTAGGGCCCCACACTAATTCTGCACAGGAGCCCCCACTGTCTTAAATCCAGCTCTGCGTTCGTAATGTGATCGTCTATGGTATTTACAAAATTCTCCTAAAATGCCACATCTCAAAAGCTTCCAGCTTTCTCATTAAGTCAACATTAACAGTCCAGGCCAGGGCCGGATTTAAGGGGGGCAGGCTGGGCAGCTGCCCGGGGTCCCCACATTTCGGGGCCCCCACAAAGCCCCAAACATAAGAGGTTCATTTAAATAGATGTTGACAGGAGATAAAGGAACTCGACAATGTATGATAAGTATAAAATGAAGGAGCGTAGGAGTGATAATATAATTGTTCATGGTTATGTTTTTCACCTTCCACCGGATGAGTGTAATGCTTCGTTTGTAAATTATTATCTAGTGTTTGTACACACTACACATTTTAGTCACAGAGGATTTTGTGATTGGAAACATGCAGATAGTAGGCTTATGGATCACGAAATGTCTAAAGCACGCGAAAGAATTGGACGTATTGATACTGAAATAGCAAAACAGGCCGAAGAAATAAAGAATTATTGGAAAATGGAAACACAAAGACTAATTTTAGTGTTAAAAAGTTTATATGTGAACGAGATTTAGCATTTCGCAGCGAAAATGAGTTGTCGAGTTCATCACAAAATGAAAATTAATTGGGAATACTCCAGTTATTAGCTGAATATGATCAATTTTTGAAGCACCATATTTTAAAAGAATATTCAAATCCTGGAAGCTTGCATGTCAACTATCTTTCATCAAGCATATGTGAGGAAATTGTACATCCGATGGGTCAAAACGTATTAAATGAAATATAAGCCAAGAACTTCAAATGTACCAATTGCTAAAAGAAAAGAATATGAATGATGCTTTTCCAAATGTTGAGGTGACACTTTGTTTAGTTCTGATGCGAATTAACTGCAGTGGTTAGAGATCATTAAGTTAATTAAAAATCGACTTCGGTCTATGATGCGCCAAGAGTGTCTGAATCATCTCTCTACAATGAGCATTGTTCACGATGTCTTATACCGCATTTATACTCAGTCCTCTTGGAGAGGGAATTGGGCAGGGAAGTGGGCAGCGTGAATGTGTAAATAGCTCACTAGCGCTGCTGCTCATCATGCTACTGCCATTGCACCTACATACCCAAAGGGTCGGTTTTTGTGGCGGAAGTCAAAGGAGAGGCAGCGCGAATACGAGTGGGTATTTACATTCAGCTACTCTCTCTCTCTCTCTCTCTCTCTCTCTCTCTCTCTCTCTCTCTCTCTCTCTCTCTCTCTCTCTCTCTCTCTCTCTCTCTCTCTCTCTCTCTCTCTCTCTCTCTCACTTGCCACCGGCAAAGCGGCAAGTGAGTAAGGGAGCAAGACGATGCTGTTGTCACATTCCTTTCTTGTGGGTCGTTCGGTAATGAGTTGTGAGGACATTGGCGAGAAACTGATGTGAACACCTCACTCGCGTCGATATCATATTTCGGGCAATATTTCCGTCAACGGCAGCAGCAGTGGCAATAGCTGAGTATAATTCCGGCATTAATGCAACTAGATATGTCCCACATAATCAAGAAATTTTCAATTAAAATATCTCGAAAAGTTCCCGGACTTTAACCATACATCTTACTATTATTTTGAATATATTACTGTAACAAGTTACAGCTCGTGTACTTTTTATGATTTAAAATTATATTTATAAAAGTAGATCAACATTTTTTTAATGGTAGGAGGTAGGGCCCCCACACCAATTCTGCCCAGGGGCCCCCACTGCCTTAAATCCGGCCCTGGTCCAGGCTTCGACACCATAAAGAAGAATAAAGTGGATATAACACTTTACCATCTGATATCGGATTTGCAGATTGATTCTTGTTACTCAGAAATATCCTTAGCTTCAAAAAGCTGCTCTTGATTGCTTCATTCTTGATCTAATTTCTGACTTCGGATTTAGTTCTTCCGTAATCCAGACTCCTAAGATTTCGTTTTGTCCACTGATTCAATATCTTCATTTTTGATTTGGATCCTTGTAATAACTTTGGCCCTCTTACTGGTAATCATGATCTTTGTTTTCTTTATATTTATTGTTAAACCAATGTAACCTTTTTCGTCAATGTAAAAGTTATGATTTCGAACCAACTTACTGAGTAATATGCCAGCTAGAAGGCGTTATTTAATTTTTTTCAGAAATCTAGTTTTATTTGGAAAATATTAAATAGGTACAAACATGCATTTTTAATACCATATTACAAAATTAGACAAAATTAGCAACAGAATAGCGAAAACCGCATGTTAATACCTTTTTTCTATCTCGAGATATCTTACAAAACGTGTAAATTTAAAAACATAACTATTACTGTCACCGGTAAACGAAGTTTAGGAAAAGTATTGTGCTATGGAAACAACAAAGAAACATTTTCCAGCTGTCAACGTATATTAGGTCTTTTCAACGCTTCTCATTTGTTTCGAGCCTCGTTCATATCTCGTATATTAATATTATACACGGATTATACGGCATATGACAGAGGCTCGAAACAAATGAGAAGCGTTGAAAAGCCCTATTACAAAGAAATAAAAACAACTATTTAGTGATGACATAAATGTTCAAATTTTTGCCCATCATTTTCGTTGCAAACATTTACTCTTTCAAGAGTAGATTGAACAGCAGTCTCAATTTCTGCTCTCGATATGCTTTGAATGGCGTTTAGTATTCTCTGTTTAATGTATTCTAGAGTAGTGTATGATGGGCAACAATTTGAATATTTAGGTCATCACTAAGTAGTTCTTTTTGTTCTTTGTTATATTTCATTTTAATAGTATTGTTTCTCTTTATATTGTTGTTTTAATTAATTATATTTTTATACGTTGACATCTGGAAAATGTTATTTTGTTTTTTTCTACAGCACACTACTTTTCATTAACTTAGTTTACCGGTGATAGTAAACAGTTATATTTAAAATTTACACATTTCTCGAGATATCTTGAGATATAAAAAAGGTATCGACATGCGGTGTTCGCTTTTCTATTGCTAATTTAATCTAATTTTATAAAGTATGATTAAAAATGCATACTTGTATTTAATATTTTCCAAAGAAAACTAGATTTCTGAAAAAATTAAATAACGCCTCCCAGCTGGCTTATTACTTATTAGGATGGTTCAAAATTATCTCGCTTACATTGAAGAAAAAGATCTGTCTTCAAGTAGAGTTAAACTTGTTAAATCAAATATGCGCAGAATTTTATGAAGAATACAATAATCGGATTTCCAGTGCCCCTTCATTAGGAAAATTTTGTAAAATTTAGATTTTTTAATTTTTGATATTCAATTACGCCCTCTAGCGGTGGACCCACAATTATGAAAATAATTTCCAGGCTTTTCCTGAGGCAACTTTTGTTATAAAATTTTTTATTTCAAAGCTCTACTATAAACGGTTCCTGAGATATGGCCGAGAGCCATTCTTATTGGGACACCCGTTACATACCGTCATCATAACGGATGTTATGTATAAATTAAAGATAAGCTGTTATACAAATATTTGTGTATGGAAGCTTACTCTGAATACCAGTGGCGGCTGGTCAGGGTCGGCAGGGTCGGAAGTGCCGACCCACACATTTATGGACACATTATAGATTTTTTAAATATTTAAGTTAATCAGAGTTGGTGATATTCGTTTCTGTGAAATAAAAAAAATATCTATGAGATAATACAGACTGAATTTTATTCACTGTTTTTAAAAGAATTCGATCGATCCGATACGTTAAGTGATCCCTGTGCGCTGTGCCTAAGAGACTTTTCAAATTAATGATCCTAGCCATGCACCCGATTGCGATTGTGTGAATTCTTATAAGGCCCGCTTCGGCAAGCCGTCCCCAGATTGACCATTTGCTTGTAATAAGAAGCTATGGAATATTAGCCGATAGGCAACCAATTATACATTTCCCGTTGAATGGCAAGTACGGCAGATATACAATCTGCAGAGCGGTGATCTGCAAACGGCAACAAGACACGTACCTATTACAGACCAGGGCGCATCTGTAAAAATATTAGTACATTAATTTGAAAATAACTCATATAATAATATTTGAGTTATCTTCCCACTCAAAAAGGTCCGGAACATTGTTTAAATAATCAAAATGTCAAAAAATTAAAGAAAAATTCGATTTTTTTCTTCATTTTTGATTATAACTTTAAAAGTATTCTTTTTCGAGAAGAGTTGCGTAATTAAATTTCCTACATTATAGGATTAGTTAAGTATTTTAAAATTGTCACCCATGTTGCAAAATAGCAATAATTGCGAAAAAATCATAAAAAAACAAGTATTCGCATTTTACGTTTTTCAACCATTTATGGTACACTTAGGACCATCATAATTTTACCCAGAAAAACTATATCATATAATAAAACAATACTGTGAATTTCATTAAGATTGGTTCAATAGATGTTGCAAAATAAATTTTGCAATCCAGCTTTCGCAAAAAAATTCATTTTTTCAAAATTTTACAGAACTGAAAATAAACAGACAGCAAGTTGAATTTATTTTTACGTATAGAAGAATACTGTACCTTTCTTTTACATGTAAAAAAATTCAACTTGCTATCTGCTTTATTGTCAGTACTGCAACATTTTGAAAACATTAATTTTTTTGCAAAAGCTGGATTGCAAAATTTATTTTGTAAAATCTATTAAATCGATCTTAATGAAATATACAGTATTGTTTTAATATATCATAAAGGTTTTCTGGTTAAAATATGAAGGTCGTAAGTGTACCATAAATGGTTGAACAACGTAAAATTCGAATACTTGTTTTTTATGTTCTTTTCGAAATTATTGCTGTTTTGCAACAAGAATGAATAAATTTTTTAGAAATGAAAAATTGTTTGTCTCTGGCAGGGCTCGAACCCACGTGCACTGGCGTATGAGGCCAGCGATTATTCCGTTCCGCTACGGCCGCTCACAATATTCCAATTTGAATACATGATGACCAAATACCATATAAATCTTATGCAAAAATATTCCAATTAGAATTCATGATGCCCAAATACCATATAAATCTTATGCAAAATAATTAGGTAGCACACTTGATGC
The DNA here is from genome assembly GCF_917563875.1 of Diabrotica virgifera virgifera. Lineage (NCBI taxonomy): Eukaryota > Metazoa > Arthropoda > Insecta > Coleoptera > Chrysomelidae > Diabrotica > Diabrotica virgifera. Next base: position 242,555,234 of record NC_065443.1, on the reverse strand, counting down.
AACACTTCGCTGGAAAGTCCACATTAAAAAGACGAGGGAAGAACTAGGTATGGTATTGTTACAAAAAAAATGTATTGGCTAATGGGAAGAAACTCTGCATTGTCCTCACACAACAAAATACTTCAATACAGACAAATACTAAGACCAGTATGGACGTATGGTTGCCAAATCTGGGGATGTGTCAAGTAATATCCAGATCATCCAGAGATTCCAGAATAAAGTGTTAAGAAACATCGTTGATGCTTCTTTGTATATCACAAATGTCGACCTCTACAAGGACCTTAAGATGGAAGATGTAGACGATAATTCTGAGTTAAATAGTGTAAACCGTTAGTGTAGTTACAGTAAAGTGGTGTGTCGTGTGTTAGTTATAGAGCATAATTGTTAAGAAAAAATAAGAGGACGCCATAGGATTAAGCTTTTAGAATTTATGTATGATTTAGTCATTAAGTTAAAGAAGAACTGATAATTGTTTTTAAATGTTGACCAGATTGCAGTAGTATAAGCACAGCTTGTGTTTAATAATAAAAAAACAAAAAAATATTATAGCAGATATACAGGGGCTGGTTACAAGAACCGATAGAAGAGGGTGTACAGTGTACATGTACATATGTCTTCTTCTCAACTATTGTAGAAAAAATAGATCTCAAAGGATATAAAAAGAAGAAAACTACCAGGTATTATTATGAATAAAGAATTATAAGTCAAGAAATTGAACTAATAACACATAAGGCACTCATCTTGTTAGTGCTGACATATATATTGAAAACACAAACTATATTACAACAGATCATCTACTCGAGGGAAATGATCTTAAGAAAAACGCTTGCCGTAACTTACCGATACATCATTGAAGAAGACGATGTCTTGTAGATGAGATTCTACAGAGGCATGTAATATGGAAGCAAAAACACGGAGGAAGGTTGGGTGCGATGAACAAACAGGGAACTAGAGGAACTATATAATGAACCAAGCAACAGTCGCTTCATAAAAGTACAGAGAGAGATGTATGGGACAAGTGATGAGAAAGGAAAGGAGGAGGATGCCAAGGATCACCTTAAAACGATACTCAATCATGAAAAGAAGGAAAAAAAGACCAAGACAAAATGATTTGATAGCGTAGGTGCAGGATGATCTCAGAAATGAGGAAATTATTGGTTGGGAAGAAATAGTAACAAAAGTTGGGAGGAGGATAGTAAGTCAATTTAGTAGGCAAGGAGCATAATTGACCAAGAAACCACCCCACCTGATAAAAGTTTTGTAATATATATACAGTCGGAAAAATGAAAGAATACCCATGAACAATCACATCAATCACTTATTTTGTATTTGCTGTCTTTTTCTATAAATAACAAAAGTTTATTATAGAAAAAGATAGCAAATACAAAATAGGTAATTGAAGTGATCGTTCACGGGTATTCTTTCATTTTTCCGACTGTAGTAATATATTACGGTATTATATTAATTGTATTTTAAGCCCTGGATATTCAAGGCTTGTTAAGCTTATGCTTCATAAAAATAGATAGACTAAGATTGTTAAGACACCTCTCAACCAATGGGACTGAAAACTAGCCTCCCAGATGAATACATACTTTATCAATGCCTGTGAAAAGTAGTTCAGGTCCTCGATTTTGACCCTTCGCTTCGTTATCGAACGTATTCGCTTCGTATCTGTTTAGTATACGTAGCGAATACGTTCGATAACGAAGCGAAGGGTCAAAAATCGATGTCCTGGACTGATGTAAATGTGTACAAGAGGACGCAAAAAGACTATTGTAACCAAATAACGACGGTTGTCAAGTAGATGAATTAAACAATCTTAAAGCATTTATATAGTACAGTTTTCATAAAGACCAAGGAAATGAGCTATAATATATTTCGTTGTTATTGTTGTCTTTTTATTTATTCGTGTAAAGTATTGGTGCGTTATATTATTTTTTTTTTATTATTTTAGATACAACAGCGATGAATCCCCAATTCCATGTGCAAATTCCTAGAACGTCTTCAAACAAATGCCACGTGGTCGTTTCAATCACTCAATATTATGAAACTAAAGAATTTGATGTGAAAAAGAAAAAAGCTCTTTTTGCAATAGGTTTTGCAGTTTATGAAGTACCAAATTCAATGCAGAGATTAACTTCACATTTCGTCAGCGATCAGGTGAAAATAATTTATATGTTTTATATCATTCCAGCAAAGAGACTTAAAGCATGATTTCAAAGGTGCTTTTCCCCTCTACTAGATCAGAGAATATTCCTGAAGCCTTTAGGAAAACTTTGCACCTCAGTGCAAAGAATATTTTTCTTCAAAATTCCTTATATTTAAACAAAAATTACCAAGACGAAGTAGTTTTCAATCCTAATAGTAAATTATTAATATTGAAAATATTAAAAATATTACTAAAAGATTTTTAAATTGAAAACTTATTGGTACACTTTCCTGGTGACACCTCCAAGACTTCTACAATTTGCAAGTCAAATGGATGCTGCAGTGAAGACGAGAGGGAAGGAATTCTACACTATGCAATTCACATCCCCCGTCTGCAGCTGGTAAAGTTCCAACGGAAAAGTGCACCTAGTTACTCTACGGAGTAATACGACTATAAAATAAAAATGTATACCATTTTTACTCAGTTGCAATGCGAAGGCAAAACAATCTTACTTTTCAATTAGAATACGGAGTCCAGTCCAGTCCCTTGAATCGCGATTTTCGGCTCTTGTTGGAGCCTTCATCGGAAAGAACGTAGGCACTGTTCTCCATATTTTAACTGATTCGTATCGAGAGGTTTTCCCACCCATTGCAACTGAAGTGATGATAGTAGGTGGCTAGCGCCATCTGGCATTGAAAGACGAAGTAGTTTTCAATCCTAATAGTAAATTATTAATATTGAAAATATTAAAAATATTACTAAAAGATTTTTAAATTGAAAACTTATTGGTACACTTTCCTGGTGATACCTCCAAGACTTCTACAATTTCCAAGTCAAATGGATGCTGCAGTGAAGACGAGAGGGAAGGAATTCTACCCTATGCAATTCACATCCCCCGTCTGCAGCTGGTAGGTGGATGTGAATTGCATAGTGTAGAATTCCTTCTCTCTCGTCTTTACTGCAGCATCCATTTGACTTGCAAATTGTAGAAGTCTTGGAGGTGTCACCAGGAAAGTGTACCAATAAGTTTTCAATTTAAAAATCTTTTAGTAATATTTTTAATATTTTCAATATTAATAATTTAATCTTAGGATTGAAAACTACTTCGTCTTTCAATGCCAGATGGCGCTAGCCACCTACTATTATCACTTCAGTTGCAATGGGTGGGAAAACCTCTCGATACGAATCAGTTAAAATATGGAGAACAGTGCCTACGTTCTTTCCGATGAAGGCTCCAATAAGAGCCGAAAATCGCGATTCAAGGGACTGGACTGCACTCCGTATTCTAATTGAAAAGTAAGATTGTTTTGCCTTCGCATTGCAACTGAATAAAAATGGTATACATTTTTATTTTAAAAATTACCAAATTTCAAAATTCGTAAGTCCTAGTTTTCACCCAACGCAACGTGACCGGTGATAGGACCAGAAGTCCATATTTGAACATTTCGTGTAACTTTGCGTCGATTAATATATGATTTCACTAATTTTGAATCATTTTTGCCAAAATTTAATCCATAGCTTTTTAACTAAAAATAAATATTCACGTTAAGTACAAGGCAACTAGCAGCTGTTTCTGGAATCAGCCGAACTAGAATATTTTCTAATCAAAATATCTAAAAAACTAAATATTAGTCTCAGAACTAGTTCATCGGAAAACTAAATATTAGTTTAGTCGCAACATAGGAAGTCCCGTGGGAAATTCTAGCTCGCCGTGATTTGATGGCGGTATTATAGGTTTTTTGGGTCGCTGAATCCAATGGAACTGGTCCGGAAGCCCCAATATGGTGCGTTTAATTGTTATTAACAAATTATGGTAAAATTAGGTATTTTTCGGAAATTATTAGAAGCCCTGTAAATAAATTGATAGTGATAAGGTCTTCTCCGGTGTATTTTTGGTCGCTGAATCCAATGGAACTGGTCCGGAAGCCCCAATATGGTGCGTTTAATTGTTATTAACAAATTATTGTAAAATTAGGTATTTTTCGGAAATTATTAGAAGCCCTGTAAATAAATTGATAGTGATAAGGTCTTCTCCGGTGTATTTTTGGTCGCTGAATCCAATGGAACTGGTCCGGAAGCCCCAATATGGTGCGTTTAATTGTTATTAACAAATTATGGTAAAATTAGGTATTTTTCGGAAATTATTAGAAGCCCTGTAAATAAATTGATAGTGATAAGGTCTTCTCTGGCGTATTTTTTGTCGCTGAATCGAATACGACTACATAGTCGTGATTACTCAAAATATGTTCTTATTTTGTTGATAACAAAATAATTGTTTATTGGCCAAAAAGCTCGAAATAATGCGCTATCTATAGCAAGGTTGTAGTCTTTTTCATAGTATTTTTATACGCTAAATAGATTGCCACAAGTCGTGATAGCGTGAACTACGTTCCGACTTTGTTATTAATAAATTATTGCAAAAATAACGGTTTATGGTACGTTTACTCACGGTTTTTGCTCTAAATTTATAAAAATCACTTGGATTGAGACGAAATTTGGCATACACGTAGCTAACATGTCAAACAAAACAACTGATATTGTGCCGATGTGTGCTTTTACACTGGGGGTGATTTTCACCCCTTTTCTGGGGTGAAAAAAGAAACCTTCAAAAAAAGTCCGGAAGTGGATAACCTGATTAATTCTAAGCAACTTTTGTTCTATACAGTTTTTCACTAAGTCAATATTTTCGAATTATTTGCGAGTGAATATGTTCATTTATCAACAAAAAAACCCACGTTTTTAGACGATTTTTCGCAAATAATTCAAAAAGTAAATATTTAAAAAAAAAACATTTCTTAGCAAAAACATAGACATTAAAAAGTGAAAAAAAAAATGGTGTATGTGTTAGGTCCGTAGACCCAGTAGAAGCGGAGTTGTAGCTGATGAACAACAGGTTCATATTCGACAAATTCCAAATCGAATATTTCAACAAAAAATAACGAAAAAATGAAGCAATTTTGAAGAAAACTCATTACAACTTTTTTAAAGTTTAAAAAAAACTTTATTCTTGTTTTTTGAAAAAGTATCTAGTATCAAAAATAACAAAGTTACGCTCAAAATAAAGTTGGTCCTTTTTTTTGGTAAAAATAACGGGAAATTCACCCCCTAATTATCATGAAATTAATCGTTACCGCTTCACAAGTTGCTTTACTTATGTTGTATTTATATGATCTGTAAGTTCGAAAGGGCTTATAGAACCACCAACAACGTGTTTTTTTTTTTGTTGAAAAATGAACATATTCAGTCGCAAATAACTCGAAAAGTATTGACTTAGTGAAAAAACTATATGGAACAAATGTTGCTTAGAATTAATCATTTTATCCACTTTCGGACTTATTTTAAAGGTTTCTTTTTTCACCCCCAGGGTAAAAGCACAAATCGGCACAATATCACTTGTTTTGCTTGACATGTTAGCAACTTGTATGTCAAATTTCATGTAGATCGAAGTGGTTTTTTGAAATTTAGAGCAAAATCCGTGAGTAAACGTACTATAAACCGTTATTTTTGCAATATTATTACACTAGTCAACAAATAAACAAAAAAAAGTTGCGACTGATGTTAAAATGGCTGTACCGGGGAGTTTAAAGCGTCCTGAATGCGAATTCAAACACCAAAATGTTCCACCACGTATACATTTTGAGTTATCTTTTTCTCAAAGTGCCGCGCATTTCTGCGTAGGCGTCCACAGTACATTGTCTGGTCAGGTGAAATGTTAGATTTGGAGTTATAGAATGCATCAAATATTGCTGTTTATTATAAAAATTCTTATATACTATATACACATAAGTTCAGAACTAGAAACAAAAACTATAGTACATAACTCTTTTGTATACTAACAATTTTGCCATAACACTATTTGGATTAACACAAACACACATTTTATCCTGCATAGTAAAAAACGAAGATAGCTCCTGGTTACGGTTCCTAAATATTATAAGTTGTACTGGCTAGTAAATTCCATTTAAAAAGATCCATTACTGTAATCTAGAACCTAAGGATTAAGCATGTCCTTTGGACAAGTGAAGGTCTGGAACTAAATCATGTAATTCGGCTTGTTGTATGCAATAAGGTGCTATTTCGTCACTTTCGGGAAAATAAGAATTATTATTTTCTGATACATCATCAGATTCACTTTTATCACCATACATTTCCAAATATTTCTCCCAATTTGCCGAGGTTCTGGAACTGGTAAATCTTCTCCATGAAAAACTGGTTATATTGCTGAGGTAATATCTGGAATTCAATTTTATGCTTGCTCTTCCTTGAAAACCCAGGCACTTTTGTCATGCAAAAGTAACAGTCGTTAAAACGGTTTAGAACTATATACTATATAAGTTTAAATGTTTACGTTTACTGATTAAGGATTGCCTTTGGTTTATTCTTTATTTAAATGTTAATGTGTTATTCGTAGACATTAGATATCCAAGTGTTGCCAAATTATGCACAATTTTTAGTAAAAACGTTAATTTGAAAATATCAAGCCCCAAGATATTACAAATGACTGTTAAAAAAAAAATTTGTAAAATACTCACAACTTAAAAATCATAATTCATTTTTTTTTTTTTAAATCATAACTCAAAATCTTACGTGTTAGGAATTTTTTACCATCATAATCATATTCAGAGAGCAAAAATTAACAAAAAACAGCATTTTTCATTCGAGTCGCAAATTGGTTGTAAACTAGTGTTATTAATAACAAAGTCGGAACGTGGTTTAAGCTATCACGACTAGTGGCAATCGATTTAGCGTATAAAAATACTATGAAAAAGACTACTTTGCTGTAGATAACGCATTATTTCGAGCTTTTCGGCGAATAAACAATTATTTTGTTATTAACAAAATAAGAACATATTTTGAGTAATTAGACCAGGGCGCATCTGTAAAAATATTAGTACATTTGGACGTTGAGATGTGACTCATATTTTTTTGCAGAAATTGCTTGAAAATAACTCATATAATAATATTTGAGTTATCCTCCCACTCAAAAAGGTCCGGAACATTGTTTAAATAATCAAAATGTCAAAAATGAAGGAAAAATTCGATTTTCTTCTTCGTTTTTTGATTATAACTTTGAAACTATTTATTTTTGAGAAAAGTTGTACTGATATAAAAGTTGCGCAGTTAAATTTCCTACAATATAAAATTCGTTATAATTTTTAAAAATTGTCACCTTTGTTGAAAAATAGCAATAATTGCGAAAAAGCGGTAAAAAAACAAGTATTCACCTCCATATTTTTTCAATAAAATTTATGATATAAGAAAACAATACTGTGAATTTCATTAAGATCGGTGAAATAGATTTTGCAAAATAAATTCTGCAATCCAGCTTTCGCAAAATAAAAATTAATTTTTTCAAAATCTTGCAAGACTGAATATAAAGCAGACAGCAAGTTTAATTTTTTTTGCATATAGAATATAGAAGAATACCGTACCTTTCATTTGCAATTTGCAAAATTAAAATCGGGTAACCACTATGGCGTCAGGAATTTTTTTTTTTTTTTTTTTTTTTTTATTACTCCAATTTATTTAACAATCTGTTCCGTTAGGAACAATCAGTTAAAGTTATGACTTTCTTAGGCTATGACATGTAGGTAAGAATTCCAATGAAAACTTTCCTTTCTAAATTATCAACAAATGTATAGATAGTACTACTAGTAAAATAAAGTAAAACTTAAAATAGTTCTAATTTATCTAAAATCTATTTGGTAAGTCAGTTGGTTTATAACGCTTAAGTCTGCGAACTTCACCCTCCGTGTTTAATAATTCACTCGCGAAATCATTTGGATGCGCACTAAGTCTTTCTTCATACTTTTCACTGTATTTGCTGATTTCTTCTTTGATGCTGGGAACTTTCAGGTCTCTCTCTATTATTGCGTTGGGGACGTACCATGGAGCGTTTACTATGGTTCTTAATGCCTTATTTTGAAAACGTTGTATAATTTCCAAGTTAGAGTTACTGGCTGAGCCCCATAGCTGTATGCCATAGGTCCATATGGGTTTAAGTATGGCTTTGTATACCACTAATTTATTTTCAATTGACAGTCTTGAATGTCTACCCAGAATCCAGTACATTTGTTGAAGTTTGAGTCCAAGTTGCTTTCTTTTGGTGAATATGTGTTTTCTCCATGTTAGTTTTTTATCTAGATGTATGCCCAGGTATTTGGTTGTATCTACTTGTAATAATTGTTTGTTGTTTATGTATACTGGTGGACAGCTCTCTCTTCGCATGGTAAATGTCATGTGGGTCGATTTTGTTTCATTAGCTCTTAGTTTCCATTTTTTTAACCATTTTTTCTATTTTATTTAAGTGGGCTTGTAAGTTATGCGAAGCTCTTTGGGGGTCTGTGTGAGATGCGATAATACCTGTGTCATCCGCGAATGTTGCGACTGTTGTCAATCTAGTTGTAGGTAGGTCAGCAGTAAATAACAGGTATAGTAAGGGACCAAGTACACTACCTTGTGGGACGCCGGATTTTATTTTAAATAGTTCTGAGCGAGCATCTTGTTGTTTTACTAATGAAAAGCGATCTGTCAGATACGATTTTATAATTAAATAATATTGATACGGAAGATTTTTCTTCAGCTTATGGAGGAGTCCTGTATGCCACACTTTGTCGAATGCTTGGCTGATATCTAGAAAAGCTGCACTACAGTACCTCTTGTTTTCTAGATCATTGCTGATTTGTTTGACTATACGATGTGTTTGCTCTATTGTTCCATGTTTGCTACGAAAACCAAATTGGTGTTTTGGAATTAATCTTGTTTCTTCTATTATTGGTTCTAATCGACGTAGAAACATTTTTTCAAATAGCTTAGATAATATTGGTAAGAGACTAATGGGTCTATATGAGTTCAGTTCTTTGGGGTCTTTTCCTGGTTTTTGTAACATTATGATCTCTGCTACTTTCCACTGATTGGGAAAATGTGCATACGTAAGTATTGCATTAAATATATGTGTTATTGCCATGATTGTTTTCTTAGTTACGTTTTGCAGGATTTTTCCAGTGACGAGGTCATATCCAGGAGCCTTTTTTGGATTAATTTCATCCATAATTACCATTCGGATTTCTTTAGGTTTAAATTTTTTTATTGGGAGATCCATTTGAAAAGGTATATCAAGAAAATTTAAGATTTCATTATTATCTTCGTCGTTTTGGTCCATGTTGTAAGGTTTAAAGACGTTGCTTAGGTGTTCAGCAAAGGCCTTTGCTTTTTCATTATTACTTCTGGCCCATGTTCCCGCAGAGTCTCTAAGCGGAGGTATTTGTTGTATTGGTCTTTTCATTTTTCGTGTAGCACGCCATAGAGAATAATCTGTTGCTTCCGTAGGTGTTAGTTTTTCGAGGTACTCTTGTACGTTCTGATTCCTTATTGTGTGTAGTAGTCTTTTTAATTCAGATGCTGCTCTGTTATAATTCCTTTTATTGATTTCAGTTCTATTGTTTTGTCACTTTTTACGAAGTCTTCGTTTTTCTATGATTTTTTCTTTTACAATAATTGGATTATCACCTTTGGATTTATTATCGGCAACATTGGGAGTTGCGTGCCAGGCTGCTGTTTGAATTCCTTTTGTTAGATTTGCGACGGCTTCATCAATGTTCTGTGGTGTCTTGAGTGGAACGTTTAGTTCAATGTTCTCATCAAGTTTTTGTCGGAATAGCTCCCAGTTGGTCTTTAGGTTGCATAATTGAGGTTCTTGGTATGTTCTTATTACTTTTGCATGTAACGTCAATATTATAGGAGAATGATCTGATGAAAGATCATAGCTGCTTTCAATTTTTAGGTAGTTTGGGTTAATACCTTTTACGATGAAGAAGTCGATAGCGTCTGGTATTTTCGCAGGATCGGACGGCCAGTAGGTGGGCTCTCCTGTTGCTTTGATGCTTAAATTGTTACGTGTGATTGTGGTCAATAATTCTCTGCCCTTAGTGTTTGTAAGTCGAGATCCCCAATGTGTATTCTTGGCATTGTAATCACCTCCACTTATAAATTTGTTTCCGAGTGTTCCTATGAGGATTTTTTTTTTTTTTTTTTAAATACACATTTTTTTTTGGTGCTACGCGCAGGACAGCGGATAGTTTGCTCTGATTGGGCATTCCAATGACCTTTGATAATGATTGACAAATTTTAATTTTTAGTACATTTCGATATAAATAAATAAATTTGTTTATTGCAAAATAAAAACACATGCTATGTCCTTTGAAATAACACTTTTTTGGCAATATCTTTCTTTGTTCATACAGGGTGTTTCATTGGGAAAGTAACATACGTTACCTGCAGAAAGAGGACACTTAGGCGGTCTCAAAAATACCCATACTTAATGGGTCTTACTCCATTAATAACAAAGATACTGAGTGTTTTATCTATTTTGCCATTTTCTTAATTGGTTCATAACTTTTTTACCACACTGTATATTTATTTTATATTTGGCACGCAAATATCGTTTAAGGTGTACAATAAATTAAATTATTGACAATTGTAAAAAATCCAGGTCCGGATTTAAAAAAATTGGAAAAATATTCCAACACAAAAACAACACCCTGTACATTAAATTTTTTTAAAATGGATTTTTCAGTTGAAAATAGGATGAAAAACTAAATTTAGTGGTATACTTTAAATTTTTGGCAAAATGATTATTCTGGTCAAATTTTGAATTTAAATTCTGAAATTTTGTGAATTTCGAGAGCTCTAAGTAGAAAAAAATTGAAATACAGCTTACAACTTGTCAACCGCACTGTATATTCATTTTATATTTAACACGCTAATATTCTTTTAGGTGTCCAGTCAATTAATTTATTTACAAATAAAAAAATCCACGTCCGGATTAAAAATATTTTATAAATGTTCCGACCCAAAAAAAACATCCTGTATATTAAATTTTTTTAAAATGGGTTTTGCATTTGAAAAGTTGCTGAAAAACTAAATTTAATGGTATACTTTGAATTTTCGGCAAAATAACTTTTCTGGTAAAATTTTGAATTTGAATTCTGAAATTATGTGAATTGTGAAGCTCAAAGTAAAAAAAATTAAAATATGATTTAATTTTAATTAATACCATTATTTAATATAAATTGGTAAAATATTAACATTTTGACACATAACAATAATTTTTGATGGTGGTAATTTTGAATAAGTACTTTAGTTTTGAATAGTTATGCTGCACATTTTCTCTCTTTTGTTAGAATTTTTAGATACTTTGTTGATTAAAGTGGTGTATTCTTTATTGACTCTTTATTATTTATTCATTATTTAAAGATGAATATTCGCCATAAACTATTTGTCACAGATAATAAAAAAACACTGAAATGTTTTAACATTTTACCAATTTAGATTAAATAATGGTAATAATTAAAATTAAGTCGCATTTTAATTTTTTCTACTTAGAGCTCTCGCAATTGACATAATTTCAGAATTAAAATTCAAAATTTTATCAGAAAAATCATTTTGCCGAAAATTCAAAGTATACCACTAAATTTAGTTTTTCATCGTATTTTCAAATGCAAAATCCATTTTAAAAAAAATTAATATACAGGGTGTTTTTTGGGTCGGAATATTTTTACAATATTTTTTAATCCAGACCTGGATTTTTTATAATTGTAAATAAAATAATTGATTGGACACCTAAAAGAATATTCGCGAGTTAAATATAAAATAAATATACAGTGCGGTTAACAAGTTGTAAGTTGTATTTAATTTTTTTTCTACTTAGAGCTCTCGCAATTCACATAATTTCAGAATTCAAATTCAAAATTTGACCAGAAAAATCATTTTGCCGAAAATTCAAAGTATATCACTAAATTTAGATTTTTATCCTCTTTTCAACTAAAAAATCCATTTTAAAAAAATTTAATGTACAGGGTGATGTTTTTGGGTCGGAACATTTTTCTAATATTTTTTAATCCGGGCCTGGATTTTTTACATTTGTAAATAAATTAATTTATTGTACACCTTAAACGATATTTGCGTGCCAAATATAAAATAAATATACGGTGTGGTTAAAAAGTTATGAACCAAATAATAAAATGGCAAAATAGATAAAACACCCAGTATCTCTCTTATTAATGGAGTAAGACCCATTAAGTATGGTATTTTTGAGACCGCCTAAGTGTCCTCTTTCTACAGTTAACGTATGTTACTTTCCCAATGAAACACCCTGTATATTTTAAGTTAGAGAATAAAGGTTTTTTATTTTTAAACATATGCAACTGTTTAAACAATATTTCACAAACAATAATCAAATTAGTTTGATTTTTGTGGAATTAAAATATTAAAATACAAGAAAATGTAGTGTAAGAAAATAATATATTAGATAAAGATTGGAAGAAATTTTGGTGGAAATCAACTTGTGTGAATCAAACACCGCTGTCCTGGGCGTAGCACCAAAAATTGATGTTTATTTAAAAAAATTCCTGACGCCGTGGTAGTTAATGGATTTTAATTTTAAAAATGGCAGATGAAAGGTAGGGTATTCTTCTATACGTAAAAAAAATGTCAACTTGCTATCTTCTTTATTTTCAGTCCTGCAACATTTTGAAAAAATGAATTTTTTTGCGAAAGCTGGATTGCAAAATTTATTTTGCAAAATCTATTGCACAGATATTAATGAAATTTACAGTATTGTTTTACTATATTATATAGTTTTTCTGGGTAAAATATGAAGGTCCTAAGTGGATATCAATGGTTGAAAAACCTAAAATACTTGTTTTTTTATGGTTTTTTCGCAATTGTTGCTATTTTGCAACAAGGGTGACAATTTTTAAAATTTATAACCAACACGATATTGTAGGAAATTTAATTACGCAATTTTTATATTAGTACAACTTTTCTCGAAAGTGAATACTTTGAAAGTACATATAATCAAAAAACCAAGAAAATAATCGAACCTTTCCTTCATTTTTTGACATTTTGATTATTTAAACAATGATCCGGACATTTTTGAGTGGGAGGATAACCCAGTTATTATTATAGGAGTTAATTCCAAGAAATTTCTGCAAAAAAATATGAGTCACCTCTCAACGTCCATCTCAAAACAGATGCGCCCTGGACTAAATCGCAACTAGTCGAATTCGATTCAGCGAACAATAATACACCAGAGAAGACCTTAACACTATCAATTTATTTACAGAGCTTCTAATAATTCCTGAAAAATACCTAGTTTTACCATAATTTGTTAATAACAATTAAACGGACCATATTTGGGCTTCCAGACCACTTCCATTGGATTCAGCGACCCAAAAAACCTATCATACCACCATCAAATCACGGAGCTAGAATTTCCCACGGGACACCCTATGTTGCGACTAGACTATACAGTGGAACCCCGATAAGTCGGCCTCCAATAACCCGGAAGTCCGGCTAACCCGGACCTATTTTCATCAGACAAAACAAACATTTTTTCACTTTGATTGAGTACCAAGAAATAAACAATACTGTATACAACTGTACGTAATTTAGATGTACTGTGCATATGTATTTCATATTTTTGCAATTCTAATGTGTATTTGTTTATTATTTATATGTATTTTATTAATTTTTACCATATTCTCCGGCTAACCCGGATTTTCGATAACCCGGATCAGCCGCGGTCCCGATTAATCCGACCAATCGAGGTTCCACTGTATATAACAAAATTAAAAGAATAAATTAAAAATTATTTGCTGTTTAAAATTTTGCCCCTGTTTTCATGTAATAAGCTTTATAAGTACAGTTAGTGAAGTCACTGAAGGTGGATATGAGCTATTACCTCCGATTTCGTTGAACCTCCATCGATTTGCATGAAAATTGGTGAGTGGTTAGAGGATATCTCAAGGAACAAAGGAGACATGGTGCCAACTTGCGCTATTACCCTGGGGATGCCACCCCTTCTCGTAGGTGAAAATTATTTTATTAAAAATAACCCCATAATTCGATAGAGGGGCAAACTTCAAGCAAAATTTGTTATATAAAGTTATTAAAATAAATCAAATCTTTTTGAGTTATTAAAGATCAAAGATTTTAATTTTTCTTGAGAAAACTGCATGTTTTTAACCAATTTTTCACCAATAACTCAAAAAGTGTAAGTTTTTACAAAAATGTTATTATTACCAAAATTGAAGCTAACAAAAATGAAATAAACCCCTTACTACAAAAACCTTTTAATGTTAACTAATAGTGAGTTGTAGGTAATTGAATGTATATTTTTTTCGGCGAGTAAAAAACTCTGATTATTCAAGCTGAAATAACGGGAAACTGATGCATTTTATAACATAAACTTATTAAACATTTGTCAAATTACTTAAAAATATCTATTAAATGAGCCCCAGAACATGTTGATAGCGTTAAAATTTATGCCCCAAAATTTTTTCAAAATTTATCTTTTAAAAATTTTTCCAAAAAATGTTATTGTTCTTTTTTAATAACTTCGTTCGTGTTTACGATATCAGGTTCACCTAAAAACTGTTTAAAAGTTAATTCCAGGTGCTATTTAACCACGTTAAACATAATCTTTTAAACCCCTTACTTTTTTAAAAATAAAAGGTTAACTGACCCCGGTTGCATGGTACCCACAGTAAAATTTAAGATTTAAACGTTTCTATCTCGGTTATTTTTTACCCTATAGAAATAGTAAAACAGGTAAAATATTTGGAATAGAAAATACTAAAATTGGGTTATATATAATTTTTTACGTATATTGAGTAATTTTGGAGTTATTATTAAAAGAAAATGAGAATTACAATAATTTTAAAAATTATGATTTTTTTAAATTATATCTTTTTTTCAAAAATATGCATTCCAAACCGGTCAAAATTATCTAAAACATTACTTATGCTAATAAGCACCAGCTTTTTTTGTGTTATTTGTGAAAGACAAGTTACATTTTCCTACGATTCTTCATAATTATATTTTTCATATGCCCTGGGGGAAAGGGGGTTTAACCCCCAAACCCCCCACCTCCTGGGTGCGCCACTGCCAAGGAGGGTTTGGGACGAACCCAAACAGGTAGGGACGATTGAAACATGGGAAATAAAACATAACATCTTTTAAAATAGAAGCATATTTTAGCTAATTGTTTACCTATATATCCTTTTCAATTTACCTTTGACTGTAATTTGCGTACGATCACGACTGCGAAACAGACAGAACACTAAAAAACTCCGCCATAATGACAAGGATCAACAACCCGTCAGAAGAATACAAAATAGCAAGAAACAAAGCCAACTCAATAAATAAAAAGAAGAAAAATGACCGGTAGAAAATAATTTTAAGCATTAACACAAGAGGACTAAAAAAACCAAAAAGGAGAAACCCTATTTGAAGACAAACAGATCAGCAGAATGGGGGAATAATATGTATTACAAAAAAATGCTATTTAGTATGAAGGAAACACACTGCGATGAAAAAGTAAGGCCGTAGAAGATAACGAAGAAGTAGAAATTTTTACAGAAGTACAAAAACAAATATTAAAATCCTAGGAAACGGAAAATCATCAGGAGAAGATGAAATAGTTGTGGAATTAATAAAATACAGGAGGAGCAGAATTCCATAAACAAATAAACCAGCTAATACAACAAATATGGACAAATCAGACTACCAGACGATTGGAACACAGGCAAAATAACGCAAAAGATGGAAAACATATTAAGTTGCGCGATAACAAGAAATGAAACTAGTGAAGGTGGGAGATTTAGCGACAAAAACCTATAAACTTCCATTCTATTTATTGTTTTCCACCTTTAGACGTATCAGAGGGGTATGCCAACTAAAACTGCCACTCTCCCAGTGGCAGTTGCCAAACTCGTCCGATGCGTTCAAAGGTGGGAAATAATAAGTAGAATATAAATTTATAAGTTTTTATCGCTAAATCTCCCACCTCCACTAGTTTCATTTATTTTTATCTCACAACTTAATGTGTTTTCCATCTTTTGCGTTATTTTGCCGGTTATTAACGCTCTCATCACTGTATAAAAAAAGGAGATCGGGAGGAATGCGAGAATTACAGACCAATGACTTTATTAACCCAGATATTACTACCGTCCTTTTAAAAGGCAGTGTAAATTATGCGTAATTTAGGTTAGTACAGCTACCAACTGATAGATGGCTCTAGATGGAGTGTTTTCAAGAGCCAGCATTCGACAAGTTTTAACGATTTTAGTGCGCGCACATGCTGTAATTGTGAGGTTATCTGTGTAAATTGCCAGGTTTTGGACTACAAAATGGATGCTTATAATTGGAGGTAAGTCTAGAATTAAAAAACTGTTATTTCACGGCATTGGCATGTGGATTATTGTATAATAGGGACTTATGTACGTATATTCTTGGCTCGAATAGTTGTCACGTTGTTTCAAAGGCTCGCCGCTTGGGATTTCATTTTGTTCTTTTAAAAGGACGGTAGTAATTAGTACTACCAACGTGCGTATTGTTTCAGGAGGCCTCTCAAATTGCATGAGCTATTAGAAGAGCTTGATTCTGATGAAATCCCAGTCCCTCCAGATGGTTTGATCATATTTCCCCCAGAAAATGCCAATGATGATGTCACCGATTGCGACTCCGGCGATGAAGAACTAACTACAATAAATAATTTACCGGGTAGTCAGTTGAGAAACGATGTAGAACTTGTTTTTGACAACGCGACTGAATTACCACAAGATTCTGTGAATTCCAGCCTACCAGAAGAAGATTCGGATGATGACAATATACCATTGGCTTTGTTTCTTTCCAAGGAAAAGCTGCCCCATCAATTAGAGAAGAGAATATCTGCACACTGGATTCAAGGAGACTTGTATCAACACCCTGATTGTACTTACTGGAAAACTTAATTTGGACCGAAAATGACTCAGTCGCCGATGGAAATTTTCAATTTGTTTTTTGATGATGAAGTCATCAATTTGGTTACCGAATACACTAACATCTACGCAGGACAAAGAAATCTTTTGAACGACATTACTCAAAATGAGATTCGATGTTTTATAGGCGTTCTTGTATTGAGTGGTTATGTGGTTGTGCCGAAAAGGTACATGTACTGGGAAAATCGTGACGATTCGCACAACGCAATGGTGGTAGCTGCTATATCTAGGGATAGATTTTCCCACATAATGAAAGTTTTGCATGTTTGCAATAACTTGTCATTAGATAAATTTGATAGATTTGCCAAGATGCGACCCCTGTTCGACGTAATAAACAAAAAATTTATACAATTTTCCCCTTTAGAACAACATCACAGCATAGATGAGGCAATGGTTCCGTATTTTGGTCGCCATCCCACAAAACAATTCATCAGGGGAAAACCAATCCGTTGGGGGTACAAAATGTGGGTAGGAGCCCTTCGTCTGGGATACATAGTTTGGTTTTCTCCTTACCAAGGTAATTCCACTACAATACCTGAACAATATAAAGTCCTTGGATTGGGTGCATCAGTAGTTCTATCCTATGCAGACAGATTGAATGAAGTATGGCCTCAAAGGCGATTCCATCTTATTTTTGATAATTATTTTACTTCTATTCATTTACTGCATGAGCTAAAACAAAGAGGCATATTTGGTACAGGCACTGTAAGGGAAAATCGCACCATGAAATGTCCTTTACCCTGTTCATCTATTATGAAAAAAACTGAACGTGGTAAATACGAGTATCGTCTTGATAAAAATACAGGAATAGTGGTTTGCCGCTGGCATGATAATAATATCGTTTCTATTGCTTCCAATTTTGTACCAGTAATGCCTTGCTTCTCTGTAAAGAGATTTTCACAAGCAGAGAAAAAACATATTCAAGTTCCTCAACCAAATATTGTTAGAATATACAACAACTTCATGGGCGGCGTTGATCGCAGTGACCAGAACATCAGTTTATATCGAGTGTCCATAAGAGGAAAGAAATGGTATTTTCCCCTTTTTGCTCATTGCGTTGATATGGCTATTCAAAATGCGTGGCAGATTCACAAAACTCAAGACGGTAAACTGGATCAACTTGAATTTAGAAGATCTATTGCAACTAATATTTTGGAAACTTTTAAAAAAGAAACAAAACGCGGACCTTCTAAGCGGAATTCGAATTCGGTAGCCAATTCAAGATATGACGGTATTAACCACTTGGTTCTTTATGAAGAAAAGTAATCGCGATGTGGATATTGTCACAAAAAAGTCCAGTTTTTGTGTGAAAAGTGCAAAATACCTTTACATCCAAAATTTTGTTTTAAATCCTTTCATTCTTTGTAAATTGATACTAATAAAATATATATGATATCTGGTACCGTATATTACTACCGTCCTTTTAAAAGAACATGTCAAAACTTGACAGGTATCGTCATAAAAAAATATATGATTGTGTTTTTTGGTTCCATATGCTATAATTTCCATGAAAATTCGAAATTAATTCAAAATGTTAACAATAAAAGTTTCAGTAATATCTGGACACCATATTATAACATTTTAGTAAACATACTAAACATGAGACTTAAATCATGCGCTGAACGAATATTAAAAGAATATCAAAATGGGGTTCAGACCGGGAAAACGACGATTAATTCCATACATACAGTGGAGCAAATAATTCAAAAATCGAGAGAATACAACAGAGAAAGGCACCTAATATTCATAGATTTCAAAAGCGCTTTTGATACAATCATTCGGACGAAAATGATGGAGGAGCTAGAGAATGTTGGAATCCCAGAAAGATTAAGACACATGCTGACAGTGAGCCTAAAGAACACCAGACCAAGGATCAGTTTCAACGGAACAACTCCTAAGGAGATCAATGTAAACAAAGGCGTGAAACAAGGTGATTCTATCTCCCCGACACGATTTATTCTTATATTGAAAGTAATCATACGGAGGACAAACTGTGCAAACAAAAACATTATTACGGATTATACAACTTCAACTAGTAGCATATGCAGATGATGTAGTCATCATAGCGAAGACGAAGATGACACTTATAAAAGCATTTGGAAAATTAGATAAAGAAGCGAAGAGAATAGGACTATAGAAAACCAATACAAAACAAAATACATGACGATAGGGAAGGACGACACAACTAAGAAATATCTAATAACACAGAACAATAAACTTGAAACTCTATCCACCTTTAGCTACTTGGGAGTAACAATAGGAAAAGCCGGGAGAGAGAGAACAGAGGAAAGAATTTTGAAAGGCAGAAAACATATAGATTGAATAGAAATCTGCTGAGAAACAAGGCTCTAAGTATCATGTGAACTTATAATGTAAGATTTTAATAAGACCTGTTGTTACATATGGGATGGAAACAACGACGATTAACGAGAAAGAGGAAGAGTGCTTTCTGAAATTTGAAAGAAAAATAATGAGAACAATACTGGGCCACAATTTAACAAGAGAAGCAGAAATAAGAATGAAACAAATGGCGAGATTAAAGAAGAATTAAAGAGAGAAAATAAATCAGATACATAAAATCAACCCATCGCAAATATGGGACATTGCGTCCCGAGAGACTTTTTCGGGACCCCGGGACAAATCGTTAAAAAACGGGACAATCCCGTTTTTTCGAGACGTTTGGTCACCCTACCTTTGTTCCTTGAGGTATCCTCTAATTACTCACCAATTTTCATGAAAATCGATGGAGGTTCAACGAAATCGGAGGTGAAAACCTTCAGTGACTGCACTAAGTGAAATAATAGACGGAGAGCTAGAGCCGAAAAATCATCGTCATAAGTAATATGGAGTTTTTTTTTGTGAAAATGACCATTGTATATTGACAATTATGACCCCTTTCAGGCTGACACCTCAGTGGATACAGGAAGTAGCAATAAGGGATGAAAGGGGAAAGTTAGTGCAGTCATTAAAGGTTTTCACCTCCTATTTTGTTAAACCTCCATCGATTTGCATGAAAATTGGTGACTAGTTAGAGCATACCTCAAGAAATAAAACTGACTTGGTGCCAACTTGTACTTTTACCCTGGTGGTGAATACCACCCCTTCCCGCCGGTGAAAACAATTTTATTAAAAATAACCCCACAAATCGATAGAGGGACAAATTTTAAGTAAAATTTGTTATATCATGTTATTAAAATAAATCAATACTTTTTGAGTTATTGAAGATCAAAGATTTGTCTATTTAAGAAAATATGCGTGAAGTTCCGGATGATAAAAAGAACATATTAATTAATTGTATGTTGGTAAAATATTATTTTTATATTATTTCAATATTTAATTGAATTTTTTCTATCAATATAAACTGAATATGTCCAGAAACTGGGGGTGTCCAATAATGGGTACATTTGACATATTCGAATACACTTTTGCTTTTATAATATCGAAATAATATAAAAATAATATTTTAGTAACCTACAATTAATTAATATTTTCTTTTTATCATCCGTAACTTCACGCATGTGCTCTTAAACAGACAAATCTTTGATCTTTAATAACTCAAAAAGTATTGATTTATTTTAATAACATGATATAACAAATGTTCCTTATAATTTGTCCCTCTATCGATTTGTAGGGTTATTTTTAATAAAATAGTTTTCACCCCTGAGAAGGGGTGGTATCCACCCCCAGGGTAAAAGTGCAAATTGGCACCAAATCATTTTTATTTCTTGGGGTAAGCTCTAACTAGTCACCAATTTTCATGCAAATCGATGAAGGTTTAACAAAATAGGAGGTGAAAACCTGTAAAGACTACACTAACTTTCCCCTTTCATCCCTTATTGCTACTTCCTGTATCCACTGAGGTGTCAGCCTGAAAGGGGTCAAAATTATCAATATACAATAGACACATTTCACATGCCAAACTCCATATTACTTATGACGATGATTTTTCGGCTCTAGCTCTTAGACTATAATTAGCAGAATACAAAACAAAACCCAATTTTAATATAAATGTACATATATCTGTCAATGAGTATATTCTGTCAACATTAACAATTTTGTAATCTTTATCTCCGATAAAGTTAATTATCAGTTTTTAACTCAGAAATATTTCTAACAAATTAGTAATTTTACACGAAAATAAATGATTCTACCGGAATCTCATATTATACATATGTTTACAACAAAGTATTTTTGTTAGTAAAGTTATATATCGGTTTGCTGTTATATAAAAATAGGAGTTAACGGTTTTTACCGTGTTTGGTTTTAATTAGTTATTGTGAGTAAAAATGTTAATATCAAATAATAACATTTATCAGTGGTAGTAGACGTGTTTTTAATAAAGCAGTAATAAAAATACCGGATTTCATAATTTTGGTATTTATCCGGTTTTCGCTCGAACCCCTCGATACTTTGGTTCAAGTAATCTATATCCTAAAGGCGGGTTCTCATTAGTCAACCTCATTGATCAATAGCGTTGATTCTATACAACCGTTGATGCAACTGAACATATAATTCAAATTCACACTATTTCAAGGATATTGAATTCGGTCTACAAAGTGCTATTTTAAAAATGGCTGCAAAGAAGAAAATTGTGCATGCTGGCATTCGCATTGTGTGTGAATATTTAAAAAACATAATTAAAAATAGGAAAACATGAAAATCTCTGACTGTCTTTTGCAACGGAAACACCTCTTAGAAATGCATCCGCTTGGCCGAACCAAAACACATGTTTATACAGATCATCTGTTCCTATACCACTTATATTTGCTTTTAATATTTTATTCAGTTCAAATTTGTAGGTTGCCCGGATACTTTTACTTTTATTTTTAATATCTTTTATAGTCAGGGTTTCTATTTCCATTCCAAAACGAATAGCTTCATAGCTTTTTTTACGCTTTATTATATCTTTATATTGTTCACTTGCACTTGATATTGCATATGCACTCGTCTCGCTGGTATAATTCTAGAAAGTTGCAGATATCGTTATCTCTTCATTTAAAATTTGACATTTTTACGATATTATATATCTATGCTTTTCACAAAGAATTTAACCGCATATGCTGACTATTTAACCCTTAATTTGGATTTGTATCTTATAGGCTACGTCATTTTCAAATATTCAAATTGTCTATCTCTTAAATTATTTACTCACTATTGTCTGTTAATTGTGTTGCCCATACGTCTACTAAACTCAAAAAGCTAATAGTACTGCCATATATAGTGATCATTCAAAGTTAGTCACAATTGTTTATAAAATGGTTGCCTAGTGAACGCCGATTAGAAAAAGGCTGGTAAGTTTTATTCAGTATTAGTGTAAAAATAAGTATTTAGTTTTAATACAGGAGGTGAAGTTGTAGTATGATGATGTGTTGTGCTCATACATATATGAATATTTATATATAAATATCCAAAAGTGACAATACCGAACCATTTCTTAAACTGTATCCTATAATCTACTTTGCCAAAGATACAGCATAAAGGAGCATCTTTGTTTTGTATCCTATAATCTACTTTGCCAAAGATATAGCTTAACGAACCTTTTTTGTTATGTATCTTATAGTTTACTTTGGCATATATTCAGTATTGTGAAATATTTTTGTTTTGTACCTATCCCACACTTCATTTTTAATAATTACATTAGTAGAATTTGTTTTAATGAAACGTTTCAAAATGAATTCAATTAGTTTTATAAGTATAGTGTTTCCTTGGTTTCAGCGAAATACCAATATGACATTATCAAGGTCCGAAAAAATTTTGGCATTACTTCCACTACCTTCATCTGATATGGATGATTCGAGCTATGAAGAAAATGAAAGTTATATGGGCCATTCCACGAACATACGCCTGTTTTGGATTACTTCGACAACGAATATTTTACTGTGCAACATAAGAAGTAGGAAAGTAAATGGCGCTAATAATTATTCAAATAAACAACAATGTAATTTGCAATTTACTTTCGTTCTTCTTATTTTGCACAGTAAAATATTCGTTGTCGAAGTAATACAAAACAGGCGTATGTTCGTGGAATAGGGTATACTAAACTATCTAGAACTCAAAGTTCTGAAACCGATGAAAGTTCTGAAGTCGAAAGTTTACCTTCTGAAGTTCAAGAGATTTTTTATACATTATCAGATACAGATCTATTAGAGTTGATTGTCAACAATACAAACCTTTATTCCGTTCAGCAAACAGGCAAGTCGATAAGCGTTACTAAAGATGAGATAAGTGACTTCATAGCGATACAGATTTTGATGGGTATAGTAGCTATGCCATCATACTTGGACTAATGGAGTGTAAACTTCAGATACGATAAAATATCAGAAATAGTGCCTCTCGAACAATGTCAGAAAATTCGCCGGTATATTCACTTCGCTAATAACGATCATATAAACAACGATCAGTACTACCGAACTCGCCCAGTTTTGGACATACGTAGCGAGAAGAAATTGTTGTATTATAGAAGAAGAAAAACGCCAGAGTATGGACGAGATGATGATCCCTTATAAAGAGAAAAATGCTGGTTGTTCTTGCTCTAACACAATCATTGAAATCAACGGCGCTCTGTGTTATCTATGTCGATAATTTCTTTTCAAGTTTTGAGCTGTTTCACATTCTTCGTCATGATTATGGAATTTTAGCCCTGGGAACAATGAGAAAGGATCGATTAAAAAAATTGTGTTTTAGAAGATGATAAATCTCTGAAGAAAAAAGGAAGAGGGTCGTTTTGTTCAAGAAGTGACAACATTAATAAAATAAATGTTGTGAAATGGTTTGACAACAAAACTGTTTTCCTTGCTATTACATATATATCTTCTACACCTGTCCAAACAATTAAAAGGTATGATAAAAGTCAGCTAGCAAAAATTGAAATCCCTTGTCCCTTTTTCATAAGACAATACAATTATTTTTACATGGGTGGAGTAGATCTGATGGACACGCTGGTAAGCCTTTACAGAATTCCCATAAAAACTCGTCGCTGGTACCTCTCCATATATGCACAAATAAGATATTTGTATAAATAACGCATGGATTATGTATAGAAGTGATAAAAATATTTTACAACACACGTCCAAAGATTATACTCTCAAATATTTTAGACAGTTCATAGCAGAGGCTCTAAACTCTAACAGCAAAGGACAGAAAAAATAAGAGAGTGTTTGCCGAGCGAAACGAAGAAATTAAAAAAAAATTAAAAAGTGCGTTCTGCCGAGACCATCAGAGGAAATACGATTAGATAAAGTTGATCATTTTCCTATTTATGATACCAAAGGCAGGTGCAGGTATTGCAAATCAGGAGAGACACACTGGTCATGTTCAAAATGTTCTCTTAGATTGTGTTTAGTAAAGGATAGAAATTGTTTTAAATATTTTCATAATTGCACATAAGTAAGTTTTACAACAGTTTTGTTTGTTTTTGACTAGAATGAAAAATTAATATCTTACTTTATTACTTTTTGCTTCCATTTTTTATCAAAAAACTAGTTTTAACACTTTTAGTTTCTACTTTTATTGTGAGATTTCACCTACAATCTTAGATTATATCTCTTATAAGATACATAATAAACTTTTGCAATAAATTCGGATATTTGACTATGTATCTTGTGGGATACACTCCATATCTCCTTTATTTATAAAAATAATAATATAAAAATGGTCAAAATGCCTTCTGATATACCATATCACACTACCTAAACAACAATTTCACAAAAATTACTGTTATATCAAGGCTTGCCAAATTAAGGGTTAACCCCACAAAATACAAGTCAACGCAACTGAACGCTAGTTCTCACTGTCAAGCACATCAAGCTGCATTTCTATAGCATAGAATCAAGGAAATGAGGTTGACTAATGAGAACCCGCCTTAAGCGCAATAATATACTGAAGACTTTCTGCTCGCCAGTCATCTCGACGCGCTGCTCACGATTCATCTGACATGCATCAGACTTCTCGCCAGGACCAGTGTTGCCAACCTGAGGGAAATTTCCCTTTTTGCGGGATTTTTTAACAGTTAAAAAGGTAAGAAGAGAAAAAATGAACTCAAAAGGGATTTTTTGTTCCAGTCCAAATAGGGAACTTGCATAAATTTTTAAATTCGAAAAAAATGGTATAAATCACAACAGAACATAATTTAAAACATGTATCAAAGATAAAAAAAGTTTTGTTTGTCTTTCGTTTGGCCCCTAAAGACGATTAAAAATTCAAATTAAAACAGGTGGTCCAAAACGCATAGTGACGTCATATAGTTGTGCATGTACATTCTGCACCAACAAAGTAAACAAAATTGTATATTAAATTAGACACTATAAACGTCAGTAGAAAATACAGTTATGTAACGTCACAAGCGTTTTTGATCGTTTGAACTATTTTACATTGGCTAAGGGTTCTTCTAAACCAAGGCCAGAAAACAGAAAAAAATATATAGATTTTAAATTATCTTCTAAGTTATTATGAGGTTTTACCGCGTGAAAGTTTGGAAATATTATTTTTAAAGGAAACTGAATAATATTACGTAATAAAAAAATGTGTAAGTTCCCTCATAGGTTTGGCATTCGTTTTGACACTGACACTAAGTTTTATAAATATATTTGATAATTTCTATTTCTGATATATTTGAGTGTTTTTAAGATATATTTTTTAAAATTACCGAAGAGGGTTTTTGTAAAGGGCAGTCTGATAACTTACCTATAGTTGATATGTGTATGGTGGCTACATATTTTCAAAAGAGTGAAAATTTTTCCGTCGGAGAAGTTCGGGGAGTTAAAGCAGATAAGTAAGTACATATATTATGTATATTATACGCTGTGAGCTCGTACGTAGAAGGGATATTTACAAATTCGCGAGCGCCAGTAGTGGCAAGTCTGTAAACGATTACTGGAAATTTGACATAAATGTCAAAGTGATTAATTTAAAATTAAAATTAAAAACATTAATTATAAAAAGTATTAGTTTGTCAAAGCTGTGTTATATATTTTTACCTTAAATATACAATACGTTTTAAATACTGAATTTAAGTTTTTTTAATGTTCCGTAATATCTAATTATAAATTAATATATTAATCTTACCGCCATCTACACGATAATTGTGAAAGTATCCGAAGTACGAAATTCATATTTTATCAATAGAACGTCAAAATGATTAGCAAAATCTTAAAAAAATCGATTATAATTTAATTACTTTTTTGCGTTATAAATATTAAGCGATAACAATTAAATAATAATTTTAAAAATTACCAGTGAAAGTTGATTAGTAATCCGCCAGGAGCGACACCAGCGAAGCTCACAGCGTATACTCCCATTATACCTACTAATTTTATACTGTGATTTTATTCTGATTATTATTCTCATAAGTATTTAACGATAAAACTTAGTAGGTACACACTTCCTATTAAGTATAGTGATCAAAAAATGTCATTACAATATAAATATTTTCCCATATTTCGCGACGATGCTGTGGCCAAATACCCAAGTAGGTGGAGGCCAATAAACTAAAGAAGAAGAAGAAGAATATACTTACATATAACCCTCCCACATCACTGATATAACCATATAAAAAACTAATGTAAAACTATGTGACGTCACGGGCCGTCTGAACTACTTTAAAATAAAGAAGACTTTAAATTTGTATTTCTAAGTTGTTATGAGTTTTTGAAGCGGGAAATTTTGAAAATCTCATTTTTATACAAAACTGAACATTATAAAGTAATAAAAAAAAATGTGCAAGTTCCCCATTCTAAAATATTTAGAAAAAATGAGGGAAATTACCGATTTTGTAAACGGTAGGGAGTTTTTTCATAAAAGTGGGAATTTTAGGGTAAGTTGAGGGAAAAAGCTCGCTTAAAGGTTGGCAACACTGGCCAGGACTCAGTCTATACGTTCCCAAAACATTCAACCTGTAACTTTTTTATATGCTATGAGCTCGTAGGTAGAGGGGATAATTAAAAATTCGCGAACGCCAGTAGTGACAAGTCTGTAAGCTTTTACTGGAAATTTGACATAAATGTCAAAGTGATTAATTTAAAACATTGAAATTAAAAACATTAATAGGAAATAATATTAGTTGGTCAAAGCTGTGGTGTATATTTTTACCTTAAATATACTTACGTTTTAAATACTGAATTTAAGTTTTTTTAATATTTCGTAATATGTAATTATAAATTAATCTAAGCGCCATCATCACGATAATTGTATGACTTCTCAATTCCTATAACATGTGCTGTTCTTCAAAATATTTCTTGTAAATTACATCAGGTGCCAATAGATGTTAACTCTATAAAATTACCTGCAAATATAACTCTTGCTGATAGTAGATTTTTCGAACCATCCGAAATTGATATTCTGTTTGGTGCGGATGTATACTATGAGTTAATAAAAGGAGGTATTTACAAATTAGGTAGTAATCTCCCTGTTCTTCACGACACTCACTTAGGATGGATTGTTGCAGGCAGGGCCGGCGATAACGGGCCTGCAAGGGATGCAATGCAGGCGGGCGCCCCTGTTTGGGGGGCGCCAAAATGACCTTTTTTCTGTCGGTGCTATACAAAATACTAATTTAAAAGACACCGAAGGGCGCCTATACTTCTTTTGCAGGCGGGCGCCTTATACTCTAGCGCCGGTACTGGTTGCAGGTAACTTTGTTCAAGAAAGGAACAAACATAAAATATACTCTAACATACCTTATACTCTAGCGCCGGTACTGGTTGCAGGTAACTTTGTTCAAGAAAGGAACAAACATAAAAAAATGCATCATTTTTCTTGCAAACATCTGAACCCATCATAGATGATAACCATTTAGATAAACTTCTAGTAAAATTTTGGGATATGGAAGAAATCTCAACAAAAACTCCTCTATCTCCTGAAGACGAATTAGCTGAACAAATATTTACATCTTCTTGTCAAATCTTAGAAAATGGAAGATTTCAAATAGATATACCCCTAAAGACTCCCACAGAGTTTAAAAAACTTGGCGACTCATTTCACACTGCGAAAAGGCGATTTTTATCTCTTGAGAAACGTCTACATTCAAACCCAACACTTTTAAAAAATTATAAAGCTTTCATAGATGAATATGTACAACTGGGACATGGTAAATATATACCCCTTTCATCAGAAACAATTGCTACCCCGAAATACTTTCTGCCACACCACTGTGTTTTAAAAGACAACAGTGTCTCAACTAAACTTCGAGTAGTTTTTGATGCTTCTAGTAAAACTACCACTGGTTACTCCTGGTAGGGGAGCCCAAGCGGGGATTTTTGCAGTTACTCGAGCGCGTCAGATTATCATATGGGGAGAAACCTGGTACCCTGCATATGTACCTCTACCATATATTGGCTCTTAACACAAGGGAGTTCGTTAAGGGGGGCCCGAAAAAAAAAATCTATCCTTAAAAAAACTCGAGATTGTCAGATTAAGATAAGGTAAGTTAAGTACATGCAAAAGAGTGTATGTATATTTAAAAAATCTGACGATTTGAGCCAGGCGTAAGGAAATGGGCGAGTCCCAAAGTTTCACAAGAAAAAAGCGAATATTTCGCGAAATGAATGACAGATTGAAAAACTAAAAAATATGTGCTCAATATTTTTTAAAAATCTATCGAATGATACCAAACACGACTTCCCACGGAGAGGGTTGGGGGTAAATTTAATATTTTAAATACGATTCCCGCGATATTTCGCGAAATGAACATCAGATCGAAAAACTGTAAAATACACTTATTTAATATTTTTAAAAAATCTATCGAATGGCACTAAACACGACTCCCCACGGAGGTGGGGTGGGTGGTTACTTTAAAATCTTAAATAGGAGCCCCCATTTTTTTATTGCAGATTTGGATTCCTTACGAAAAAATAAGTAACTTTTATTTGAAACATTTTTTCGAATTATTTATAGATGGCGTTATAATCGGAAAAATCGATTGTTGGAAATGGAAAATTAAATTAAAAAATGGCAAGCGCCCACTAAAATGGAAAATGTTACTTAACTTTTTTTGGTTTTACGACCTACTCTTCACAACCCAATAGGTCTCCAAAGCGCTCGAGTGACTGCACATTTAGCATACTTTGCTCCCCTACCATCCCACAATGACATAACCCTTACAGGCTATAAGGTACAGCCTCAACTGTTCGACATTCTAATTAGATTTCGACAGCATAAATATGTGTTCACTGCAGATATACAGAAAATGTATCGGCAGATTATGATTAACCCCCAGCAAACCTTTTTGCAAAATATTCTCTGGCGCGATTCTCCCGACAAGCCTCTTCGTTGCATAGAACTGCTCACAGTTACTTATGGCACTAATTGGGCTCCTTATGAAGCTACTCGTACCCTAAATGAAATTGCTATCAGAGGTAGAAAAAATTACCCTAAATCCACAAACATAATACTAAATCAAACCTATATGGATGACATATTGTATGGTGCTAATTCCTTTGAAGACTTGGAATCATCATATGACCAACTCACTGAGTTACTCGTTAACGCTGGGTTACAGTTACACAAATGGCATTCTAATTCTTCTGGTAGGGGAGCAAAGTATGCTAAATGTGCAGTCACTCGAGCGCTTTGGGGACCTATTGGGTTGTGACGAGTAGGTCATAAAACCAAAAAAAGTTAAGTAAAGTTTTCCATTTTAGTGGGCGCTTGCCATTTTTTAACTTAATTTTCCATTTCCAACAATCGTTTTTTCCGATTATAACGCCATCTATCCACAATTCGAAAAAATGTTTCGAATAAAAGTTATTTATTTTTACGTAAGGAATCCAAATCTGCAATAAAAAATGAGGGCTCCTATTTAAGATTTTAAAGTAACCCCCCACCCCACATCCATGGGGGGTCGTGTTTGGTGCCATTCGATAGATTTTTCAAAAATATTGAATAAGTGTATTTTACAGTTTTTCGATCTGATGTTCATTTCGCGAAATATCGCGGGATTCGTATTTAAAATATTAAATTTACCCCCCCACCCCTCTCCGTAGAAAGTCGTGTTTGGTATCACTCGATAGATTTTTAAAAAATATTGGGCACATGTTTTTTAGTTTTTCGATCTGTCATTCATTTCGCGAAATATTCGCTTTTTTCTTGTGAAACTTTGGGACTCACCCATTTCCTTACGCCCGGCTCAAATCGTCAGATTTTTGAAATATACACTCTTTTGCATGTACTTAACTTACCTTATCTTAATCTGACAATTTCGAGTTTTTTTAAGGATAGATTTTTTTTTTCGGGCCCCCCTTAACGAACTCCCCTGTGTTAAGAGCCAATATATGGTAGAGGTACATCTGCAGGGTACCAGGTTTCTCCCCATATACTAATCTGACGCGCTCGAGTAACTGCAAAAATCCCCGCTTGGGCTCCCCTACCATTCTAAATTTCTAAAAATATGTGACGAATCTCAATCCAAACAACCTTGCAACATTTCTCTAACTGATTCCACAAATAAGGTTTTAGGTTTATCTTGGAATCAAGCCTCTCATATTTTGTCTGTCTCGGTTCCTGAAACGCATTCTGAAACTGTACTCACAAAACGAAAGGCTCTTTCAGTCATTGCAAGCATGTATGATCCTCTTGGTATAATTAGCCCATTGATTGTAATAGGGAAACTATTAATGCAACAATTATGGTTATGGTTGTTAAAGGTTAATTGGGACGAACCATTAAACGATTCATTTACTCACGATTGGAATAAGTTTATTAAATGTTTTCCCAATAGGGCTTTTCATCGATTGTCCTTTGTTTCGAGCTTCTGTCATGTGTTGTATAATCTGTGTATAATATTAATTTACACGGATTATACGACAATTGACAGAAGCTCGAAACAAATGACTGTGAATGAAAAGCCCTATTTAAAGTTATTAAAAATCCCTAGATACATGTTTCTTAACAAATCTGTTAATTATGTTCAAATACATGGTTTCGCTGACAGTAGCATTAAAGCATATGCTGCCGGTGTTTATTTAAGAACAGTTTATAACGACAACTCTGTTTCTTCTGTTTTGCTCACATCTAATAAATCTCGAGTAACCCCAATTAAAACTGTATCACTACCTCGTCTTGAACTCTGCGCTATGGTCCTTCTTGCTCAATTAACAAATACACTTTGCGCAATTTTTGAAAACCAGCTCTCGTTTATAAACTTGTGGTCTGATTCAGAAATTGCTCTGTGCTGGATTAAATCTCACCCTTCTCGTTGGACTTCATTTGTTTCTAATAGAGTTTCTAAAATTCAGATTCTGTCAAAAAACTCCCATTGGAGACATGTCAAATCTTTAGACAATCCAGCTGACATTCCTTTCCGGGTTATGTTAGCAGAACAACTCATAAACTCCAAATTATGGTGGCACGGCCCGCCGTTTCTATTAGATTCCAATCTAAATTTATTAAAACATAATCATGATCCCGAACCCTCTCAAATTTTAGAAAGAAAAACAACCCTTGTGAGTATTCATACACGGGAAACAACACAAAACACATTCTGACAAGAAGTTTTTGAAAAATTTTCGAAATTTTCAAGATTACTTCATTCTTTACCCGTGTTGAGCTGCCCCCCCCCCCCCACTTGCAAAAATTAAAAAACAAATAGCCCTGATTTATAAGCTATTTATGAGCTCTTATATTCCGCAAACTAAAAATTTTGAGCTCGTTCCACTGAGCAGGAATTTAATACCCTAGTGGGGGGCTGAGTCAGCCCCCCCACTACTTAAAAATAGGAATATTGAATCGGTTTTTGCGGCAGAATTACGAGCTATTTATGAGCTCTTGAAATTATATAGTTTCGATTTTTAAGCTCATCCCCTTCACCCCCAAACAACCCTTTAATTGATTTAACTTAAGAGAAAGATGCTGAGAAAACTTAAAATATATCGTATTGCGAATATAATTCCTATAGCTTATATACTCTAAGAATAAACTATTAAATCAAGAGCATTTCGATTATTGAGCTACAACCCCTTCGCCAGAAAACCACCCTATCTTCCCGGCTTAAGAGAAAGTTGTACTTAAAATGCGTTAAACTAATTATTGGAGACTACATATCATTTAATAATTTATAAGCTTCCAAATTACGCGCATTTAGATCAGTAAATTGCAATTTATTTTGTATAGTGCAGTCACTGAAGGTAAAAATAAACAAAAATACCAAGTTTCTTGTAAAAGGTATATATTAAAATACCCTAAATAAGCGTCACAATACAAAACGTTTTCGGATTAAGGAATCCATCATCAGTGTTTAAAAGCCAAAATTTGCATGCCTGAGCCACCAAAATGCATAGGGTAAAAACCCTTTAAATGTAAATAATAAAGATATTTTACATATTTATATAAAATTCATCGGATGTTATGGATAAAAATGGATGTTACCCAGGGCAACACAGGACTCTCCCCACGTGGTTGGAACTTTTTTTGGAGAAAACCTCACATACTGGATTTCAATGGCCAACTCTGAGCTGGCCATTGAAATCCAATATGTGAGGTTTTCTCCAAAAAAAGTTCCAACCACGTGGGGAGAGTCCTGTGTTGGCCTGGGTAACATCCAGGTTTATCTATAACATCCGATGAATTTTATATAAATATGTAAAATATCTTTATTATTTACATTTAAAGGGTTTTTACTCTATGCATTTTGGTGGCTCAGGCATGCAAATTTTGGCTTTTAAACACTGATGATGGATTCCTTAATCCGAAAACGTTTTGTATTGTGACCCTTATTTAGGGTATTTTAATATATACCTTTTACAAGAAACTTGGTATTTTTGTGATTTATGGTATACAGCCAGCTACAGGAAGTTTATTTTCCTCGTGGATTTTGTAAAAATAAACGATTACCTTCAATTTCGGTGAACCTTCATCGATTTTCACGAAAATTGGTCAGTGGTTAGAGGATACGTCAAGAAACAAAGGTGACATGGTACCACCTTGCGCCTTTACCCTGAGGGTGGATACCGCCCCTTCTCGGGGGTGAAAATTATTTTATAAAAAATAACTGCACAAATCAATAAAAGAACAAATTAAAAGCAAAATTTATTATATAAAGTTAATAAAATAAGTAAATACTTTTTAAGTTATTAAAGATCAAAGATTTTAATTATTTGTGAAAAAAATGCATGTTTTGAAGAGGTTTTTTGTAAATCACTGAAAAACTGTAAGTTTTTACAAAAAAGTTAATAGTAGTTTAATTCGTATAGCTTATATTCTAAGAATAAACTCTAAAATCACGCGCCTTTCGATTATTGAACTACAACCCCTTCGCAAGAAAACCATCCCATATTCCCGGCTTAAGAGAGGGTTGTACTTAAAATAATTTAAATTAATTATTTGTCGACTATATATTGTGTAATAATTTATGAGCTCGCAAAATATACGCATCTCAATTATTGAATTGCCATTTTCTTTCTATAGTGCAGTCACTGAAGGTAAAAATCAACTATGACCTTCGATTTCGGTAAATCTCCATTCATTTTCACGAAAATTGGTGAGCGGATTTTGATACTATCAACTTTTTCTGGATCTTATTTTTCATAGGTATTTCTAAGTACTTTGACAAGTATTTAGTACCTAAGTGTTATAAAATGCATCTCTTTCCCGTTATTTAAGCTTAAACCCTTAGATTTAAACAGTCGCGGAAAAAAATATATATTTAATTACCAATAACTTACTTTAAATTAACATTAAAGGGTTTTTCAAGTAAGCAATTTATTATATTTTTTATTAGCTTCA
Organism: Diabrotica virgifera virgifera; assembly: GCF_917563875.1. Lineage (NCBI taxonomy): Eukaryota > Metazoa > Arthropoda > Insecta > Coleoptera > Chrysomelidae > Diabrotica > Diabrotica virgifera. The sequence goes on along the minus strand of NC_065443.1, from coordinate 242,521,550 downwards.
ATTTTAGTGATGAAAACTTTTTTGTAAAAACTTACAGTTTTTGAGTCATTTATGAAAAATCGCTCTAAAGCATGCATTTTCTTTCCAAAAATTAAAATATTTGATCTTTAATAACTCAAAAAGTATTGATTTATTTTAATCACATTATATAACAAATTTTGCTTACAATTTGTCCCTCTCTCGATTTGTGGGGTTAGTTTTAATCAAGTAATTTTCACTCCCGAGAAGAGGTGACATATACCCCAGGCTAAAACCCCAAGTTGTTATTGTCAATTCGTGAAAATAAATGGCTATCTACCGAAATCGAAGGTAATAGTTGATTTTTACCTTCAGTGACTGCACTATAGAAAGAAAATGGCAATTCAATAATTGAGATGCGTATATTTTGCAAGCTCATAAATTATTAAACGATATGTAGTCGCCAAATAATTAATTTAAATTATTTTAAGAACAACTCTCTCTTAAGCCGGGAATATGGGGTCGTTTTCTTGCGAAGGGGTTGTAGCTCTATAATCGAAAGAAGCGTGATTTAAGAGTTTATTCTTAGAATATAAGCTATACGAATCATATCCGGAATTTTGTTCGAATGAAATTTGTTCGAAGAAATTTATTCGACGGAAATTTGTTCGAATATATATTGTTCGAACAGAAAGTTGTTCGAAAGAAAGTAGTTCGAAAGGAAATTGGTTCGAAAATAAATTATTCGAGGAATTAGTATCTAGGGAATGGTTTACGTGATTAATACTTAATGACTTAGGTAATCTCTAATATCCGGGGTTACCCAAAAAGGCCACATACCAAAATACCTCTCTCACTCTAATACCCGCAAGTTGGGTTAGGACCGCAGGGTTAGGTCTCCTCCTCTCAGGTAAAATTTGGCCCTTTTGGGATGTCCCCCTAATATCCCTATTGCAATTAGACAGGTAGGAGTTTTATTTTATAAATAAATTATTCTAGGGAATGGTCTACGTGATTAATACTTAATGACTTAGGTAATCTCTAATATCCGGGGTTACCCAAAAAGGCCACATACCAAAATACCTCTCTCACTCTAATACCCGCAAGTTGGGTTAGGACCGCAGGGTTAGGTCTCCTCCTCTCAGGTAAAATTTGGCCCTTTAGGGATGTCCCCCTAATATCCCTATTGCAATTAGACAGGTAGGAATTTTATTTTATAAATAAATTATTCGAGGAATTCTAAAATAGATTCGAGGTATTCTTAAAAACGGTATCCGGAATTTTATTCGAATTAAATTTGTTCGAACAAATTTATATTCTAACAAATTTCTTTTCGAACAAATAACATTCGAACAAATTTCCGTCGAATAAATTTCTTCGAACAAATTACATTCGAACAATTTTCCGAGATTCATACGAATTAAACTACTATTAACTTTTTTGTAAAAACTTAAAGTTTTTCAGTGATTTACAAAAAACCTCTTCAAAACATGCATTTTTATCACAAATAATCAAAATCTTTGATCTTTAATAACTTAAAAAGTATTGACTTATTTTATTAACTTTATATAATAAATTTTGCTTTTAATTTGTTCTTTTATTGATTTGTGCATTTATTTTTTATAAAATAATTTTCACCCCCGAGAAGGGGCGGTATCCACCCTCAGGGTAAAGGCGCAAGGTGGTACCATGTCACCTTTGTTTCTTGACGTATCCTCTAACTACTGACCAATTTTCGTGAAAATCGATGACGGTTCACCAAAATTGAAGGTAATCGTTGATTTTTACCTTCAGTGACTGCACTATACAAAATAAATTGCAATTTACTGATCTAAATGCGCGTAATTTGGAAGGTTATAAATTATTAAATGATATGTAGTCGCCAAATAATTAGTTTAATGCATTTTAAGTACAACTTTCTCTTAAGCCGGGAGGATAGGGTGGTTTTCTTGCGAAGGGGTTGTAGCTCAATAATCGAAATGCTCTTGATTTAATAGTTTATTCTTAAAGTATATAAGCTATATGAATTATATCCGCAATACGATATATTTTAAGTTTTCTCAGCATCTTTCTCTTAAGTTAAATCAATTAAAGGGTTGTTTGGGGGTGAAGGGGATGAGCTCAAAAATCGAAAGTATATAATTTCAAGAGCTCATAAATAGCTCGTAATTCTGCCGCAAAAACCGATTCAATATTCCTATTTTTAAGTAGTGGGGGGGGGCTGACTCAGCCCCCCCCCCCCCACTAGGGTATTAAATTCCTGCTCAGTGGAACGAGCTCAAAATTTTTAGTTTGCTGAATATGAGAGCTCATAAATAGCTCATAAATCAGGGCTATTTGTTTTTTAATTTTTGCAAGTGGGGGGGGGGGGCAGCTCAACACGGGTTCATTCTTTTGTATACATTCAAAGATTTATCGAAAATATGTACTAGAAAATCATCAATAAAATTATCTGATCTCCTTTTGGTTACGGAATTAGATAAAGTCTTGTTTCTATAATAAAAATTATTCAAATGCAATCGTTTGCACAAGAAATTGCTGAATTAAAGTCTAGTAAACCCCTCTCAAACAAACAAATTTTGTCACTAAGTCCATTTCTTAATTCATTAGGGGAATTATGTGTAGGTGGTAGATTAAAAAATGCCGATATTCCCATTTATCAAAAAAATGCTCGTTTATTACCTTCCAAACATCATGTAGTTAGACTTCTGATAAAACACGAACATAATCGACTTGGACATGCAGGAGCCCAAACTGTTTTGTCTAATATCAGATTAAAATTCTGGCCGCTAGATGGTCTCCGAAAACCAAAAGGATAATTCGAAGCTGTATTCTTTGTCATAGGTTAAAGGCACAAACCGCTCAGCAAGTAATGGCAGATTTGCCTAGAGTAAGAATCTCACCTTGTAGACCTTTTGACAATGTTGGCGTGGACTTTGCAGGTCCTATTCCAATTAAAACTTCAATTCTTCGTAAAGCCCCAATTCTTAAAGCTTATACTCGTATAGCTATATTTGTATGTATGGCTACTAAAGCGGTACACAGAACTAGTTTCTTCTTTATCCACAGAAGCGTTTTTACTCACTCTTAAGCGATTTATCTCGAGAAGGGGCATAATCCTTCAAATATTTTCAGTGACAATGCTACAAATTTTCTTGGTGCTCGTAATCAATTAAAAGAATTATACGATTTCTTTCAAAATAAGGAAAATGTAACTCGCATTCAACAATTTGCTTCTGAAACTCAAATAAAATGGACTTTTATTCCCCCTTACAGTCCGCATTGGGGTGGACTGTGGGAAGCCGCAGTTAAATCCACAAAATATCATCTCTATAGATTAATGAATAATACTCGACTTACATTTGAACAGGTAACTACTGTATTATCACAGATAGAAGCTATTTTAAATTCAAGGCCCTTATGTCCCTTATCTAGTGATCCTACTGATCTTCAATGTTTATGTATAGAACCGGCTATAATGTTCTAATGTCCTACTAAGAAATAAGAAAAGTCAATTACCTTAAAGCTACGGCTTCCGACGTCTCAGCAAACACACGAACTGGTTGACATCCCCTGCGATGGCGATCGAGACACCACCTCGAGTATCCGCCACTGTCTCACTTCACCCGGGTCCCAGCTAGTCCGTCATTTAGTGTTCCAAGTCTACACTCTAGACGACAACTTCAGACATAGTTAGTACGGTATTACGCGAATTCGTATTTTTCTCCGCGGATCACCTTGGTATTGAAAAATTCGCACCCGATCGCACCCTTTTCTCAAGGAACCAACCCGTAACTGCCAAGCCAAAGTACTCTTCGTTCGCTTACACACACGCCAAGCAAAAAAAAACATTCCAATCGTATTTTCTCGACCGTTCGTCGCAGCGCACTCCCCGAAAAAAAAAATAACGTTCAAATAAATTCCTCGAATCTGTTTCTCCGGTTTATTAGAAATTAGAAGTTTCAATACCCAACAAAAAAAACCATTAATCTTTTTTCACTGTCCTCCAAAATGTACCGAAGTGGTCCGTCCCTATCGCGTGTCATAAACATTTTTATTACCAGCCGCCGACGAAAACATATCCGATTACGCGTAAGGAATTCGGGACTCCGGCGAATAACATAGTAACTTGGTTGAAGGCCATAACACCCTAGACGTTACAGTTTAACTCCTTGACATTTCCTAATTGGAAGTAGTCTAACAGCTTACCCCGAGGTTGATATTTCCAAGTTACCAGAAAGTAAACTATCCTTCTGGCAACACATTTCCCATATACAACAACATTTTTGGAAACGCTTGTCGGTTGAGTACCTCAACAGATTGCAAAATAGGCGTAAATGGATGTCGTCTCATGAAAATTTAAAGATAGACGATTTAGTTTTAATCAAGGAGGACAACATACCTACCTCCATTGAAATGGTTACGTGCTCGAATATTAGAAGTTATCCCAGGTCGTGACAATAAAGTAAGACTTGTTAAACGTCAAACTTCAAATGGCCATTGTATTCGTTCGATTACAAAGATTTGCCCTTTGCCCCCTATTGTTTAACTTATTTACTGTCTTTGTTCTTAGAATAATAGTTCACTTTGTTTATTGATTTTACTCATCTCTTGATTTTGTTAGAATAATAGTTCACCTTTGTTTATTGTTTCTACTCATCTCTTGATTTTATTTTAATTCTTCTTTTCGCGGCGGGGAAAATGTTGGAATACTTCCAACACATATTTTCTTTTTTCTGTTATATTACTCGTTACTCGTTATAAATTATCGCCACGTTATTAAAACACGCAACTTTACACGTTACTATGTTAATATTATTGAAAAAACAATCTGACAATTCTAAAAATTTAACTTCACAAAAACCATCAAAAAATTACTCTCGATAAAAAATTAGTTATTTAGCGCTTGTTCACGATTAAAGAATATAAATAATGGTGTATTAATTCCAGACAGATATTCCAACTTACTGAACCAGAAATCGAAGAAAAAATTGTATGTATTATTAAATTTATATTTTGTGTAATAAAGATTGACAAGACTCCCGTTACTTTGAAGTAAATACAACCTCAGAGTAAGGAAGACGGTATTAAGTACCCGATTCTTTTACAATATTAAAAACCTGTTTTTTGGTTTCTTATTTGGAAGTGTATTTCTCGAGATATTAGACCGTTTCTATAATTTACCTATGGTATCAGGATAAATCGTTTATTCCAATTATAGCGCCATCTATCCACAGTTCGAAAAAATGTCTTGCATAAAAGTTGCTTACTTTTACGTAACGAATGCAAATCTGCAAGAAAAACTAGGGGTTTCCATTTAAGATTTTAAAGTTAAATCCCCCTCCACCCTACCTCCAGGGGGTGTAGTGGGAGTTGGTGTTTGGTGTCATTGGATAAATTTTTGAAAAAATTATTGAACACGTATTCTTCAGTTTTTCCATCCTATGTTTAGTTCGCGAAATATTCGACCGTTCCCCTACTTTTGGGACACGGTTACATCATAAATTTTAGAACAAGAAGAGCTTTTTATGAAGAATAACTTTTATTTGTCAAATTAAAAATAAAAGAGTTATAAATGAAAATGTTCTTGGTATCCATAATTTGAGAAAAATCTTCAAATATTTTTTTCCATTAGAAGGATGTACACAGACACAATACTGGCTAGTGATTTTAGTCAATAATTTTGCCAATTCGACAAAAAAAAATAATTTTTAAATAGTTAATAATTATTAAGTACTAAATAATTAGTAATTTTGCCAATTTCGACAAAATTCTCAAAAAACAAAAAAATTACCTTATACAATCACTAGCCAGTTGTGTCGATGAGTTTAGGGAACGACTAGGTATACATAATATTTTAATTTTATAGTTTCCATTTGCTATATATATATTTTTATATTTATCATAAATGGGAGGCCGTATTTATACTGGTATAAACCTTTTTAAAACTGTTAATAAATTATTGCTTTTAAAATATTTATACTCAAATTGTATTTTTGAACATCTTATTTATTTTATATAATAATTTAAATTCACTATCAAATGTCATTGATGTTTTATTAATACTTAATTTAAAATTTAGTTTGACATTCACGAAGTGTCAAACTCAAATGTAAATAACCTATGGTTGGCAAATCGACCATTTGAGCTGACGTTTAGTGCATCTGTAGGAGATAACCGGATTGTGACGTCACATTTTAGACTTTGAGGTCGATTATCTCGAAGACGGTTAGATATATCAAAATGCCGTTTTCAGATTTGGATTCAGAAGGCAAAACTACATAAGAATCCATCGATATACCTGCTCTAAGTATTGCAGGAGCGGCAACGCACTAAACAAATACACAGGGTGTCACGCGGTACCATCTCTTTAGCACTCACCATTGACGGCCGCCTAATACGCACTTAGCGCTCATTGTTAATAATTAAAGATAAAGCTTAGTAATAAAATAGTGACAAAAATTTCTGCTGGATCTTGTAGAGGTAGCTATAAACTTTGATTTGGTCACTTTCTGACTTTCATAATAATGGATTTTAACCGAGTTATTAAGCCTTGAAAATAGCTATTTTCGCATTTTTCAAATTTTAAATCGCGTATAACTCGACAACAATCAATTTTAGAGAAAAATCACAAAATACCTTTTTTTTGTTCAGAATAACCCAAATGATCTAAAAAAAAATTGTTCGAAGTGAAAAAATTATTTTTGTGAATTTGTCTAAAAAAATTGTTTAAACAATTTATCGATCAAGGTACTGTCTGGCACCCAGTAGATTTGTTATAACGACCTCTTTTTGAGTAAGTTTGTGCAAAAAATTCGAATCGGAATAATTTACCTAACGGGGGCGACGATACAGCCTAGACTAATTTGAACATATTCAGTAACATTTAATTTCTAGAATCGGCTGTTTGTGTGAATCAGAATCAACTTTTACTAAATGACATTGGGAAGAGTATACTGTTCCTAGTTGGAGTCTACTTTTACTAGTAAATGTTGAATATAAATCTTCATTTTATATTTGTAATCAACTTTTACTGAAACCAGCCGTTAGAGTTGACTCCAACTGGATAATCAAGATTTGGTCATTTTTTAAAGACTCGTAGAAAAAATATTGTTCCTAACGCTTGCAGAAAGTCTGTTTTCCGCACTCGACTGCTTGCCGAACTCCCGCTTCGCGTCATTCGGCAAACTCAAGTCTCGTGCGGAAAAGTATGACTTTCTGCACTTGTTAGGAAAATAACTATTTCCAAAACAAATTCAAATTACGGCGGAATTGAAGTGACCACCGACTTAGCCGGTGGTATCCAATAGATCCAATAGACGCCGTAGGTAGTGATGTTGAAAAAAGAAACTATTCGTTACAAAGTATTCGTTACTTACGAATACCGAAAGTAACGATTACTATACAGAGAGGCAAATCGTTACTTTGATTACTTTGATTATTCTGATTACTTCGTTACTTCGTACCAATCGTATCAGAGCGAGTACCTATTTTGAGTATTGTAACTACAATCGGTTGATATCGGAATCGGACCGGTATTCCACGAGTGTTCGGTATCAGTACAGTTAACTAAAATTTTATCTATGAAGGGCGAAGGCTATGAAGAGTTTTACAGGATTACAGGGCGCTGAGAAGTAGCTGAAACAGAGGGAGGTATGTATAACATTTAACAAAGCATGCACCCAGAAACAGATGTCTATACGATTTGTCGAGGTAGATAATTCACACAATTTCACAGATCTTAGTTCCTTTGAAAATAAAAATGCAACACATTAGATTTTAATAATAAATACACACTATTCTTATTTGCATTTCCTCCCATTGTTCTATTGAAAACTTTTTCCTGTTTCACTGTTTCCCTAAAAATAATTTATTTTTTCCTAAATATCTTGGTTTATGTGTATTTTATTGTTATGATCCAATAATCTAAAAGAATATCTGCCCGGGCCAAAAAAATTAGTAGAATTTATAAAAAAAAAATAATTTTTAATTATTAATTAGTCTGGACAAAATTATTCCGGGCACCCCTTGTTTTCAATAATTTTTAACATAATAAATCCATTATTCAGAATTTCTATCCATTAAATTCGGATCGGTGAAGGTCGTTGCTATATTATCGGATCTTATACTTATACGAAATACTGAGAAATGCGATTCTAGATATGATTACCGGTACTCAAATACAAAAGTAATCATAGTATTCAAAGTATCCTACTGATACTTATACAAAATATGTACTGAGAAATGTGATTCTAGATATGATTACTGGTACTAATACAAAAGTAATCAAAGTAATCAAAGTAACGAATACTGGATATGATTACTTTATACAAAAGTAACGATTTGTAACGAATACTCGAAAGTAACTATAATCAACATCACTAGCCGTAGGTTGAGTACAGCGTGTATTGGAGACCATCGACTAATTGAATATTTTAAGCATCTAGATACAATATTAGGCCTGGGTTCCGCGTACCAAAAAAAAGTTGATTAATAGCAAGCCGAAAATTTGTTAATAGCTTAAAGGTGTCTAGTCGGACAAACTTTGATGTACGGGAACACTGGAACAGGGACAGTTTTAATTGTGGAACAGGTTAAAAATTCGGAACGTCAGACTACGAAAACGTCACATGTATTTTGTCGGACAGAACTTCCGATTGATTTGTTACCCTTTCATTAAACTCTCATGCAAAAATCAGACTGGTATTTATCACCAACTGGGCATTTTAATAAGTCCAACACGTGATAAATAGCTGTCTGATTTTTGCATGAGAGTTTAATGAAAGGGTAATAAATCAATTGGAAGTTCTGTCCGACATAATACATATGTAACGTTTCCGTAGTCTGACGTTCCAAATTTTTAACCTGTTCCACAATTAAAACTTCCCCTGGGCCAGTGTTCCCGTACATCAAAGTTTGTCCGACTAGACACCGTTAAGCTATTAATAAATCTTCAGCTTGCTAATAATCAACTTTTTTTGGTACGCGGGATCCAGGGCTATATTAAAAAGTGACAATTATTGTTTCAGAAACCGTTAGATGTAACAAATCATTCGATAGCGAGAGAAGTGGTTACTTTCTTCACTTTACCATCAGGGGATTATATCGTTGTACCTCAAACCAACATCCCAAATTTAGAAGGAAAATTTTTATTAAGAATATTCACCGATGAACAGAGCGTTATATGGTAAGACGTATAATGTACAATGTATTTTAATAATTATAGTATCCACCATGCTTTATTTCATTCTTTTTTTGACTTTAGGCATCCTTTCCCTCTCACACTCATGTCCCTGTTTTTTACATCCTCAATGCCTTTTTTCTAAGTATTCCTTTTTCTACTCTGTAGAGTAACGCTATGTAAAATTTTATCAGCTTACTTCATATTACATTCATTTTTAAAATACTTTTCTTCTTCATCCTCTTCTTCTTCATTACAGGACAAAGATTAAATATTTGCTGCCTGATCCGGCTTCATGTCACTTCATGTTTTCAAGGGGCACAAATTTAGGATTGGTTTAGTTAGTCGGTTTTTCTTTAATCTACCTATTTACATAAACATAGTTTCAAAAGTTTGTGCATCACCTAAAATTATGTTGATTTTCATAGTTGATTTTTTCATGAACAGTTTAACGGATTCCGCTATTTTTTTTTATTTTAGAATTTTCTTTTGTATTTACACAGTTGGGTAAAAGTTTACTCAAATTTCTTTTTGTGCTTATACCGGGTGGAAGAAAAATTATGTATTCCTTATGTTAAATTTGAGACACCCTGTAGGGAGAACAAAGTACAAGTGTGAGTATGCATTGAAATCGTAATGTAGTCCTATATTTTGTGCACATTTTTTTTAAATGTCCCTGATATCTTTCGAAACAAAGAAAACAGATGATTTTATTCTTTAGTATGTGTTTTAACTGAAACAAAAGTTTGAGACACCATGTAGGGAGTAAAAGATTCAAACATTCTTTTTTTTAATTTCACTGATATCTCTAATAACAAAGAAACTTGACGCTTTTACTCTTTATTATGTGTTTTAACTAACAACATACAATACGTGAGGAGGTCAGGTCTTATCATACACTAAGATGAAATTATTTTCTATATATACTTCAAAATTAACAAAGTGTTCAAAAAAGAATATGTGCCATGTACCTCTCGCTCTTTAAAGAGCCTCCACGTAAACACCAAATCCGTATCTGCTCTCAAGGAAATTCCACCCTATAACATTACAGAGCCTCCATTAAACAATCTCGTCTCTCTTCTGTTGCACTGCGCATACCGCTCACTTATTCGACAAATAATTTTAAGGTGTCGACCAGAATGTTAACTTTATGTGCCCTTCTGTTTTAAAGGTATATTAACTGTTAGTTTTTATTGTTACTTTAATTTTGTTTCAGTTAAAACACGACATGTTAAAGAATAGAACCGTCTATTTTCTTTGTTTTTAAAGATCAGAGACAATCCAAAAACAAAATGTTCAAAAAACATAACACTACAATACGGTTTTGATGTATACGATACCCAAAATGTGATGAAAAAACATACGTTCAACTTCAAAATGAATTCAGAAATAGACCAGGGTAATAAGCTAGAAATAGACCATGTTCGGCACACTCAAAGATCCAGGTAGCTGACTACTTTTTTTAGTTATTGTAGACCTATAGGAAGAAAACCTACCTGTTTCCTGCCTAGAGTTCGCGTCCGTTTTTTAATTATTAACAATTTAGTGCAAAAATCGCGATTTTTTCGATTTTTTGCCCCCTTTCAAAAGCTAAATAGTTGACATAAAATTACAAAATTTAATTTTTTATAACATTAAAAAACCTTCAAAATGCCGATTTTTTAAAGTTAAAAAGTTAATTTGTTGCTTCGCAAACTGCAAAATAATTGAAAATCGTTATTTGTTAATAACTTTTACTAAAACTACCTTAGAACTTTAGTGTTTCACCCAAAGTTCGGTATTGGGCACTTAACAAACCCTCAAAATTTGAGACCGATCCATTAATTAGTTTAAGAGTTATTCTAATTGTTTATTCCAGAGACCTTCATTTTGCAATAACATAAGACAGAAAATAATGAAGATAGGGCAATTTTGAGTATGCCAAATGAAAGTAGAAAACTAATACTATCAAAATGTACTAAAAAACAATAAAAAGATGATCTAATATAGTCAAAAATCCTAATCCCAAATTTGTGAAATTTTGTAGTTTAAAAACATTTAGAATAACTTTAAAAATGTTGTCTGTAGAAAAAGTCATTTTACATATTAGAAAAGCTGGAATTTTACACGAATTTTTAAAAATGTAGTTTAACTGGTGACTAGTCGTGGTAAGTGAAGGGAGAGCTGGGAGCCGACAAATGCATGAGTTCAAAACCTAAAAAAAAGCAACTTAAAACTCACTATCATTTTCTATATCTCGGGATCTACTGAATATATTTTGACCGTTCTTTTTTTAATTTGTATGTAATTTTTCTGTACATTACAAATATGTAATTTGCACACTACATTTATTAATTAATAAACAGTCTAATTTGTTTAAACAATTTTTGAAAAATAATTTCTTCCCAAAAATCCATGATTTTAATCATACTATCCCTATTAATCATAGAAAAAGTTAAGGTATACTTTAATAAATAAATTATCTTCAATAAATAATTATCTAATAAAAATCATTTATTTATTAAAGTGTACTTTTAGTATAGTATAGTTGATCCAAAAGATGGCATAACCCAGACATCCAAAGTGAAAGTTATCCTTCAACACCAAATTGTTCTATATGATCCACACAATGTCCAGAAAAAAGTCACACCATTTTGAGCGTCGGGTTTGGGGGGAGAGGGGGGAGAAATCGGTAAATTCGTAGTTTTTTAAGTTTTTCGTCAATATTTCTAAAACTATGCGGTTTAGCATGAACAACCTTCTATACAAAATTGTTCTACATTAAATTTGAAATAAAAAAGGCCCTATGCATAATCTTTCTAAAATGAATGGTTCCAAAGTTACGGAGGTAGTATAATACAGGGTGTAACAAAAATACAGGTCATAAATTTAATCGCATATGCTGGGACCAAAAATAGTTCGATTTAACCTAACTTACCTTAGTACAGATGTACATGGAAAAAAAGTTACAGCCCTTTGAAGTTACAAAATGAAAATCGATTTTTTCCAATATATCGAAAACTATTAGATATTTTTTATTGAAAATGGGCATGTGGTATTCTTATGGCAGTAGTATTTTAAGAAAAAATTATAATGAAATTTGGACACCCCATAAAAATTTTATGGAGGTTTGGTTCCTTTAAACCCCCCCAAACTTTTGTGTACGTTCCAATTTGATTATTATTGTAGAGCCATTACTTAAACACAAGTTTTTAAAAACTTTTTTGTCTCTTAGTACTTTTTTCAAGTCAGTTTTTATCGAGATATTTGAATGTTTGTCAAATCCACCACATATTTGTATATGGTAAAGTACGGTTATGGAGACTTGGTAATAATATGAAAATTTATTTATGATTTACATTTTTAAGTATATTTTGAACCATATTAAAAAAGAAGCCACATCTCGATAAAAGATGCTTTATCAAAAAAATACAAAGAGGCAAAAAAGTTTTAAAAACACTGTGTTTAACTGATGGTACCGCAGTAATAGTTTAATTGGAACGTACACAAACATTTGGGGGGTTTAAAGGAACAAAACCCTCATAAAATTTTTATGTAAACATATTAAAAAAGAAGCCGCAACTCGATAAAAACTGCCTTATCGAAAAAATACTAAGAGGCAAAAAAGTTTTAAAAGTATTGAATTTAACTAATGGCACCACAATAATAATTTATTTGGAACGGACACAAAAGTTTGGGGGGGTTTAAGGGAACAAAACCCCCATTAAATTTTTATGGGGTGCACAAATTTCACTATAATTTTTCTTTAAGATGTTCTTTCCATAAGAATGCTACATGTCTATTTTCAACAAAAAACCTCTAATAGTTTTCGATATATTCAAAAAAAATCAATTTTCATTTTGTAACTTCAAAGGGCTGTAACTTCTTTTGTGTGCATATTTGTACTAAGGTAAGTTAGGTTCATTCGAACTATTTTTGGTCCCAGAATATGTGGTTTAATTTATGACCTGTATTTTTGTTACACCCTGTATAACTGGTCCAAAAAAAGGCCTAACCCAAACATTCAAAGTAAAACTTTTTCTCTAACACCAAATTGTTCTGTATGGTCCACATATTGTTCAGTAAAATGTTACGCCATTTTGAGCGTCCGGTTTGGGATGGAGATGGGGGAGAATTCGGTAAATTAGTAGTTTTTTTTTAGGTTTTTCGTCAATATTTCTAAAACTATGCTTTAGCGTAAACAATGTTATATACAAAAATGTTCTACAAGAAATTTAAAACAAAAAATGTTCTATACACAATTGTTATAAAATCAACGGTTCCAGAGTTACAGAGGGTGAAAAGTCAAGGTTTTCATTACTTTTTATATTTGTTGGGCAATGTATGATATAACTATACCAAAAACCCAGACATCCAAAGTGAAAGTTATCCTCTAACACCAAATTGTTCTATATGGTCCACATAATGTTCAGAAAAAAGTCACACCATTTTGAGCGTCGGGTTTGGGGGGAGGAGAGGGGGGAGAAATCGGTGAATATAAGAAGTATCGAAAACCTCCACTTTTCACCCTCCGTAACTCTTGAACCGTTGATTTTATGACAATTATGTATAGAACCTTTTTTGTTTTAAATTTTATGTAGAACATTTTTCTGTAGAACATTATTTACGCTAATGCATAGTTTTAGAAATATTGAGGAAAAACTTAAAAAAACTACCAATTTACCGATTTCTCCCCCATCTCCCCCCCAAACCGGACGCTCAAAATGGTGTAACTTTTTACTGAACAATATGTGGACCATATAGAACAATTTGGTGTTAAAGGAAAACTTTTACTTTGGATGTCTGGGTTAGGCCTTTTTTTTGGACCAATTATACTAAACTACCTCCGTAACTTTGGAACCGTTCATTTTAGAAGGGTTATGCATAGAGTCTTTTTTATTTCAAATTTAATGTAGAACAATTTTGTGTAGAAGGTTGTTCATGCTAAACCGCATAGTTTTAGAAATATTGACGAAAAACATAAAAAACTACGAATTTACCTATTTCTCCCCCCTCTCCCCTCCAAACCCGACGCTCAAAATGGTGTGACTTTTTTCTGAACATTATGTGGACCAAATAGAACAATTTGGTGTTGGAGGATAACTTTCACTTTGGATGTCTGGGTTTGGGTCTAACTATACCATACTATTTAACTTTTTCTGTGATCATTACTGATACTATGATTAAAAAATAAATTTTTGTGAAAAAAATATTTTTTTAAGAATTGTTTAAACAAATTAGACTGTTTATTAATTAATAAATTTATAGACAAATTGCATATTTCTAATGTACGGAAAAATTACATACCAATTAAAAAAAGAAAGATCAAAATCCATTGAGTTAATCCGGAGATACAGCAAATTATATTCGTTTGAAATTGCTTTTTTGGTATTTTAACTCGCTGGATTTGTAGGTTCCCCGTAGTAATCGTTTGCATTACATTTTTGAAAAATCGTAGAGGGTGCTGTGAAGGTATAATGTTTGTGCCAATTTTTTACGAAAAAATACAAATCCCTTTCTTTAAAATGGCATTAATGAGATTCCTTAATTATTATAAACAAATTAGCTGTGAATTAAAAAAAAACATATGGCTAACTTTGTCCCAAATGAGCCCAGGCCAAATTTTTTTATTTGAAAATTCGTGTTAAAATACTATATTTTCGAATATTATAAAAATATTGTTTCTACGGACAACATTTTTAAAGTTATTCTAAATGTTTATAAACTACAAAATTTTAAAAATTTGGCATTAGGATTTTTGACTATGTTAATCATTTTTTATCTTTTTCTAATACATTTTGATACTATCACTCTTCTACTTTTATTTGGCATACTCAGAATTGCTCTATATTCATTATTTTCTGTCTTATCTTATTGCAAAATAAAGGTCTCTGGGAAAAACAAATAGAATAACTCTTAAATTAATTAATGAATCAGTCTCAAATTTTGAGGGTTTGTTAAGTACCCCAATATCCAACTTTGGGTGAAACACTAAAGTTCTAAGGTAGTTTTAGTAAAAGTGATTAACAAATAACAATTTTCACTTATTTTGCAGTTTGCTTAGCAACAAATTAACTTTTTAACTTTAAAAAATCGGCATTTTGAAGGTTTTTCAATGTTCTAAAAACTAAATTCTGTAATTTTATGTCAACTATTTAATTTTTGAATGGAGTGCAAAAAATCAAAAAAATCACGATTTTTGCACTAAATTGTTAATAATTAAAAACGAACTCGAACTCTAGGCAGGAAACAGGTAGGTTTTCTTCCTATAGGTCAACAATAACTAAAAAAGTCGTCAGCTACCTGGATCTTTGAGTGTCCCGAGAAAATCCTTATTACCCTGGACTAAATTTGATAAACTGACTAATTCTAAGCAACTTTTTTTTCTATAAAGTTTTATAAAGGTGCCGGTGGAGGATGGCGTCTATGCGCAGTATTGTAGTCGGTGTATGAGAGAGAAAGTATTCGAAATAATGAAATATCAAATAATACAAATTTTCGCAGCTTCGAACTTATTTAGGAAAAGTAGGTATTACCGAAGACTCCGGAGACAGAGTCGAAAGCTCTACCTAGTTAAATTTCCTCTTGAATTAATCAGAAATTCCAGCCACACTCTGTAGTGCGTGAACTTTTTACTGACTGCTGATGAAGAAATCTTACTATATTTTATAAATTTTAGGGAAGTAAATGAAGATAATATGCTTATTAGAAACATTGCATCTGAGTTTGTGGATCATTCGGGTTCATCCGTCGCGGTAAGTTTTTATAATTATTTTTAATATTTTTGACCACAATTTTTATATAGCCACTTATACAGGGTGTAACAAAAAGGGGGGCATAAATTAAATCACATTTTCTGAGACCAAAAATAGTTCGATTGAACCTAACTTACCTTAGTACAAATATGGGCACATAAAAAAGTTACAGATCTTTGAAGTTACAAAACGAAAATAGATTTGTTCCAATATATTGAAAACTATTTTTTATTGAAAATGGACGTGTGGCATTCTCATGGCAGAAACATCTTAAAAAAATAACAGTGAAATTTGTGCACCCCATAAAAATTTTATGGAGGTTTTGTTCCCTTAAACCACCCCAAATATTTGTATGCTTCAATTAAATTATTATTGTGGTACTATATTAGGTAAACACAATGTTTTTAAAACTATTTTGCGTCTTAGTACTTTTTCGATAGGCCAGATTATATTGAGATATTTTGAACATTTGTAAAATACACCATATTTTTAAATGGTTTTTTTCTTCGTTGATGACCTTTGGGAACAGCGCCCATCTAGCCAGCAACACTTTTTAAAATCAACGCCTAACCAAACCTACCATACACCAAAAACATTACCAATCTAATCCAACAATTTTAAATGGTTAAGTACGGTTATGTTCTTTTCTGGATATACGTAATGACCTTCTTATCGCATTCATTTCCACTACTTCAATTTCCAGAAAAGAACATATCAGAAATGAAGACATTAAAAATCGAATGGGAATAGAAGGAACAATAATGAAAGATATAGAGAGAAGACAACTGATCTGGTATGGACACGTAAACAGAATGAATGACGAGATACTTCCAAAACAATGTCTGGAATGGCAACCTCCTGAACATCGGAAGCGAGGGAGACCGAAAGTTAATTGGACCACCGGCATCCGGAAAGCGATGAGCGCGCGAGACCTCAGGGATGACCTGTGGCAAAATAGGAAGGAATGGAATTTGGGAGTCGGACAACGCCGCAAGACGTTCTAAACCGATCATATATATGTTACAGTTCAAGTTGATTATCCAGTTGGAGTTGACTCCAACTAGTTGGAGTCAACTCTAACGGCTGGTTTCAGTAAAAGTTGATTATAAATATAAAATGAAGATTTATATTCAACATTTACTAGTAAAAGTAGACTCCAACTAGGAAAAGTATACTCTTCCCAATGCCATTTAGTAAAAGTTGATTCTGATTCACACAAACAGCCGATTCTAGAATTTAAATGTTACTGAATATGTTCAATTAGTCTAGGCTGTATCGTCGCCCCCGTTAGGTAAATTACTCCGATTTGAATTTTGTGCACAAACTTACTCAAAAAGAGGTCCTTATAACAAATCTACTTATAACAAATTCACAAAAATAATTTTTTCACTTCGAACAATTTTTTTTTAGATCATTTGGGTTATTCTGAGCAAAAAAGGTATTTTGTGATTTTGCTCTAAAATTGATTGTTGTCGAGTTATACGCTATTTAAAATTTGCAAAATACGAAAATGACCATTTTCAAGGCTTAATAACTCAGTTAAAAATTATTATGAAAGTCCGAAAGTCACCAAATAAAATTTTAACGACCCCCCTACAAGATACTGAAGAAATTTTTGTTATTATTTTATAACTAAGCGGTTATTTTTAATTATTAACAATGAGCGCTAGGAGCGTATTGACGCAGTTATCAATGTGAGTGAGAGTGAGATTCACCATTTTGACATTTAAAAATTCAAACTTCTGTCAAACCACAAAACTGTCAAAACTTTTTTTGTAATTTATTGCTCACATGTCATCACCATGACAAGGCGAAAGTTCTTCTTCTTGTGGTGCTTTCTCCTTTAGTGGAGGTTAGCGACTACACTGATAAATCTGTCTCTGTCCAACGCGGCTCTAAACAAAGATGTTGAATCAAGGCCGGTCCAGTCTCTGATATTTCTAAGCCATGAAATCTGGCGCCTACCGGGACCCCGTTTTCCTTCAATCTTACCCTGGATGATCAGTTGCGTGAGGCGGTACTTTTCGTTTCTCATTATGTGTCCCAGGTAGCTAAATTTTCTGACTTTAATGATTTTTAGCAGTTCCCTATCTGTACCTACTCTCCTCAGAACATATTCGTTGGTGGTGTGGGTTGTCCAAGGTATTTTCAAGTCTCTTCTATAAAGCCAGAGTTAAAAGGCGTCCAACTTGTTCATCAGTGTTGTGTTGTGTCCAGGCCTGCGTTCCATACAAAAGTATTGACCACACATAGCAATGCAGAAAAGGCATCTAAGGCTGATTCTGTTACAAAATAAGCTTTTCATTTTGATAAACCCCTGTCGGGCTACCTCTATTCTCGCTCTTGACTTCTTGTTTATAATCAAGTTGATTGTTGAACCAGCAACCAAGATATTTGTACTGGCTTACGTATTCAAGCTGTTGGTGTTTCACATATTTATTGGAAGAGGTAAATTTTTGTTCCTTGATATTCTTATAACTTTTGTTTTCGCAGTATTGATCGTCATCCCTATTTTTCCACAACTCTCAGTAACCCTATCCAACAGTATCTGCAGACTATGGTCCGAATCAGTCATTATTACTGTGTCATCTGCATAGCGGATGTTATTTACTCTCTGACCGTTTATCCTGATTCCTTCTGAAGAGTGCGATAAAGAGTTCGGAAATATTACCTCAGAGTAGACTTTAAAAGTATGAGTGATAGCACACAACCCTGTCTAACACATCGTTGTATTTCAATTGGCCTTGACGTATTACCATTGGTCTGTCTGATTCCAATAAATAGCCTCTATAATTTTAGAATCTCTTTTGTCGACTCCGATATCGTTCAATCTTTCTATCAAGGTCTTGTGCTTCATCCTATCGAACGCTTTCTCAAAATCTATGAAACAGATAAAAAGGTCTGCTTGCTGATCTTTGTATCTTTGTTCCAGAGTTTGAAGACAGAATATTGCTTCTCGTGTCCCCATACCTTTCCTGAAGCCAAATTGTTATTGACCGGTGACCTCATCACATTTTTATAATATATTCTGTTCTGTATGATACGCAAGAAAAGCTTCAGAATGTTATTTAATAGACTTATAAGGCGGAAGTCCTGGCATAATTTGGCGTTCTTCTTTTTAGGCAGTGGTATGAAGACTGATTCAAGTCATATTTTAGGGATAGTCCCTGTATTGTAAACATTATTAAATAGTCCAAGAAGAAGGTCTAAGTTTCCTCGTTGATTAACTTCAATAGCTCAGCTGGTATTTCATTTTTTCTTACATATTTGTTGTTTTTTAGTTGACGTAGAGCATATTCCAGTTCGGACTTCAGTATTGGAAGACCTTCGTCGTTTTCGGTATTTAATGTAGGAGGTTCTCTGATGTCATAGAAGAGTTCCTTTAAATAGTCTTCCCATATGTTTATTTGTTCTTCAGGGCTTGAAATCAGTTTGCCTTCTGCGTTGATTAGATTATTTGGTCCTTGTGAGTATGTCGTGCCTGTGAATTCCTTGAGTTTCTTATACAGATAAGTCATCATGTTTTTTATATAAGTTTTCGATTTCTTCACATTGTTCTGTTATCCATTTTTCTTTTGCAATTTTTATTTTTTTGTTTAATGGTTCTACTTAATGCTTTGTACATTGGTTTGTGCTGCTTGCATTTTCTTCTTTCATCCATTAAATCCAATATTTCCTCTGTCATCCATCTTTGCTTCCGTGGTCGCTGTTTTGTGAGCATTTCACTTGCCGTTGCAAGGGCGTGTCTAATTTCCTCCCGAAGGCGAAAGTTAAGGATGTTTAATTATATGAAAGTGTGCTAAAAAACAGTGCGAAAAAGTAAAACCCACTTTTTAAGGGTAAAACCCACAGACACACTTTAAACCCTTCATGTACTGCTATCTATATTTACAATTTTCACACAATAAAACCTTTACACTTTACATAATACGAGATAGAGTAGATAAAATTATTTTTGTGAATTTGGTTAACAAAAATTGGTTAAACAATTTTTCGACCGCGGTACCGCGTGACACCCTGTGTATTTGTTATAAGGATTGTTATACGGATATATTTATTTGAGTAAGTTTGTGCAAAAAATCGAATCAGAATAATTTACCTAACAATGGCCACGTTACAGACTATACTAATAAGTAGTTGAAACGGTCAAAACAAAGAAACGCACACTCATCAAAAGTGCACTTGAGATTCTCGTATAATCAACATTTACTGAATCGATCCAGGAAGAGTCAACTTCAACTAGTAAAAGTTGATTTAAATTTTTAAAATCAACTTTTACTGCTCGTTTCAGTTGGAGTTGACTCCAACTAGTTGGAGTCAACTCTAACTGAGAATCAACTTGAACTGTAACATATATAAGTACGGTTATAGAGACCTGGTAATAATATTATGAAAATAATATTCCCATTCTAAATAATTAATTATTGAGATTTTACAAATGTTCAAAATGTCTCGATAAAAACTGGCTTATCGAAAAAGTACTAGAGGTACCCCAATAGTAATTTAATTGGAACGTATACAAATATTTGAGGGGGGAGGGTGTTAAGGGAACAAAACCCCTATGGAATGTTTACGAGGTGCACAAATTTCACTGTTATTTTTTTTTTAATATAATCTTGCTATAAGAATGCTACCTATTCATTTTCAATAAAAAATCTCTTTAACAGTTTTCGATATATTATCGATATATATTCGATTTTATAAAAAATCGTTTTTCATTTCAAAGGCCTGTAACTTCTTTTATGTGAACATTTGTACTAAGATAAGTTAGGTTCAATCGAACTATTTTCTGCCCCAGCATATGTGATTCAATTTATAACCTGTTTTTTTGTTACATCCTGTATATCTCTTAATATTATTTTCATTATTAAAGGGAGATGGTAAAGCGCCGATAAATAAAATGCTGCTGAAATATTCATCTGAAATCGATGCTAGTCAATTACAAAAAATCCTGAAAACTCACTGGAAACTGTATTTGTCTGAAAAACCAAGCTTAGAACTGTGTAAGAGTTTAATCATGCTAAGAGATTTTAATATTAGTGGGAAAATTAATCTGGCAGATTTACCGACATTGTTGCAAGTTTTACAATATTGGAGGGTAAGTTTTATACTTACTTTTATTTTATTAACCAACAATCAAAGTACCTCAGCAAACCAAGCCGAAAAAAAGAAGCACTTGAAAAATCTAAAAATCACTGGAAACTATTTTGTAATTGTAATATCTGGGGGAAGTTAATAGAAAACGCGTACCATCTCGAAGAGGTATCGAAATATTTAGTGCGCCATGGTTTTTTAACCATGGTAATTTTTAATCATGGTAATTCATTTAAGAAAAAAAAACGATTTTTTTATATATATTTCAAATTGTAGATGGAAATTGTAGATGGAAACTACAAATCAGCTTAGCACTTCCTCAACATTAAGGGGGGAAATATTCCTCATTTTTGAAATCCCGATGCTAAATTTAGTCCATTCTTTAACGGTAAAATATTGCAAAACCTCTAAATTTTAAAGAACCGCTTGGATTGACATGAAATTCGGCATACACATAGCTAAGAAGTCAAAGAAAAAAAGTGATATTGTGCCGATATGTGCTTTTGCCCTGGGGGTGGTTTTCACCCCCCTTTTGGGGGTGAAAAAATATTTTTCCAAAGAAAGTCAGGAAATGGAGAAACTGGTGAATTTTAAGTAACTTTTGTTCTATAGAGTTTTTTCACTAAGTCAACACTTTTCGAGTTATTTGGCAGTGAATATGTTCATTTTTTCAACAAAATAACCACGCTTTTAGACGGTTTCTCGCAAATAACTCAAATAGTAAGTATTTTGTCGAAAAAACAATTTTAGCAAAAATATAGCATGTAAAAAATTTTTAAAAATGGTGTATATATCATGTCTCTACACCTAGTAGAAGCAGAGTTATATCTAATGAAGAATAGGTTCATATTCGTCAAATTCCAAACGGAATACTTTAACGTGAAATAACCAAAAATGAAGCACATTTCGGGGAAAGCTCATTACAACTTATTTTAAGTGTTTAAAAAAAGCTTCATTTTTGTTTTATAAAAAAAATTTCTAGCATCAAAATTAAACAAGTTACGCTCAAAATAAAGTTAGTCCCTTTGGTTTTGGTAAAAAAATCGAGAAAATCACCCCCTAATTAGTATCTAAAATGAACTTAACCGTTACGACTTCACAAGTTTCTTGACTATTGTATATATTGTTTATATAATCTGTAAGTTTCATCGGTTCAAAGTCCTTATTATTGAAAGGGCTCCAGTTATGAGGGGTTGGACGAGTCACTGATCACGAATGTATGCAAATTTAGAAACACCAAATCTTAATCAATTTTTGTTTAACAGAAAAACAAAAAAATACATGATATTCAGAAAAGCAAATCTGACTTTTTTGTTTTTCGAGACTTTTGGTATCTCTAAGAATTTTTAAGTTATTTTGAAAAAAACCATATTTTTCAAAATTTTAATTTTTAAACATTTTACTTTGAAACCAATTTTTTTTTAAAATAAGCACTTTGAATCGATAAAACTTACAGATCATATAAACACAACATAAGTAAAATAATTTGTGGAGCGGTAACGATTAATTTAATTTAAGTTGCTAATTAGGGGGTGGTCTTCCCCATTTTTATTTGCAAAAACAAAAGGGACCAACTTTATTTTGAGCGTAACTTGCTTACATTTAATGCTAGAAACTTTTTGTAAAAACAGAAATAAAGCTTTTTTTAAACACTTTAAAAAAGTTATAATAGGTTTTCCCCAAAAAGTGCTTAATTTTTTGGATATTTCACGTCGAAATATTCTATTTGAAATTTGGTGAATATGAATCTATTTTTCACTATAACTCTGCTTTTACGAGATCCAGAGACCTAACGCGTACACCATTTTTTTTACTTTTTTATAGGCTATATTTTTGCTAAGAACGTTTTTTTCGACAAAATACTTACTTTTTGAGTTATTTGCGAAAAACCGTCTAAAAATGTGGTTATTTTGTTGAAAAATGAACATATTCACTTGCAAATAACTCGAAAAGTGTTGACTTGGCGAAAAAGCTCTATAGAACAAAAGTTACTCAAAATTACCCATTTCCGGACTTAGTTTGGACATATATTTTTTCACCCTCAAGAGGGGGTGAAAACCACCCTCTGGGCAAAAGCGCATATCGGCACAATATCACTTTTTTTCTTTGACACGTAAGCTATACGTATGCCAAATTTCATGTCAATCCAAGCGGTTATTTAAAATTTAGAGCAAAAACCGTGAAAGAATGGACTAATAATTAGATTTAACTTGTGCACCAAGCAAGTCCACTCTGCATTCAGAAGGTGCACTTCACCTTCTAGAATATTCTAGATCATAACCATTCTTTTAATAACCAATCTCAAACTCTCCATATTCAAAATAAAGTCCTTAAGCTATCCTTATTAGAATCTATGAAAATTAATAAATTTAAAAATACGGATATTATTCTGAATGACCAACTTGAGACAAACAGCTCTCCACTCGGTCCACTCCTCAACTTCTTTAGTTAAAGAGTATAAAGTGTAGACGCATATCGAGGGTTTAGTGTCAAACAACGTTATCTATATTTTTTGTGAAATTGCGATATATCTATAATCGAGTTCACCGTTTTCGACTTCATTTAGTAACAAAAACCTGTATCTCTATCTACAGCAGATTACAAAATACATTAAACGTTAAGTACCAATTATTGTGAAAAAATTGTTCATGTCAAAAACATCTAAGAGGTGATAACGTTATCTCACAGTGAATTTCGTGATACATCAAAAACAGTTATCGACTGTTAACGTTTATTGACACTAATATTTTAAGCTGTAATTGTAGACAGCGTTATTATTATAATTCGTATTTGTTTGAAAAACGTCATTTTGATACTGGATAGCTAAATACATTTGTTTATTTTCGATATTGTTCAATTCTATCATCTGATTACTCATTACATGATTACATGATTTCAATAATCTGATTACCCATTACATTTTTTAGTTTTGCCAAAGTTAAAAGAAAACATAAATATATGTTATTTTCTTATTGCCGGTTATGTATATATTTGTCGTAATTATTTAATATTTTGATTTTGTCAGTGTTTAACAGAAAAACGTCCAGTCGTAGCACAAAACTTTGTATGACACGAAGCACTAGCGGGTCGTGGATCTTCTGAGGTAGCCTCTTGCCTTACAAATAAAATGAAAAGTGAAGTTACTGGGAAAGACTTCGCTTTTATGTCTGAAACTTGTTCGGGCCAAAATGTTGCTGTTTGCTGTTGAAACACTAAATATTTCAAATATCGACCAGTTATTTTTTGAGCCCGGATATTCCCAAATGGAACGTGGTATGGTCCATGCCCATATCGAAAACGCGAGTAAAGGCTTGGAAATTTATGATCCATAGGGATGGTATATGTACAGTGATTAAAATGGCTTTAAATAAATCAAAATACGAAGTAGTTGAAATAGATCAGGAATACATTTTGAATTTTAAAGAACTTCAAATTCAAATTATTAAAACTAAAAAAACTGACATTGAAGGAAATGTTGTCAAATGGTTGAACATAGTTTGGCTACAATAATATTATAAAAGAAGACACTGCACACAGTTATTTCAAATATAATTTTAAATCAGACAACTTTACGAAATTAAAAATACAGAAAAGGCAACTTCGAACATTTTCAATTAACAAACTTGTGCCAAGAAGAAAATATGACAAGCCGTTAACGATTAATAATAAAAAGTTAACAGGTTTAGTAGAACTCTGTAAGCAAAAATTAAAGACCAATATCACTTCTTTTACTAGAATATTCAAGGAAGGGGTGATGATCATAATGAAAATGTTTCAGCAGATGAAGACGTTTAACCCGCGAGTAGTCGAGCGGTGAGATAGAATCTCGATTTTTATCCTTTTTCGCGATAACTTGATGAAAAATTTTGCAATTTTGAAAAAATTTCGTAAGTGCCTCGAGGAAGGGTGTAGTAATGCGTAGGAATTTTTTTTTCTTCTTCTTCTTTTTGTGGAATTTATGGCTTTGGGGAGAGCCAATTACCTTTAACCCGCGAGTAGTCGCGCCGTTAAATAGAATCTCACATTTCATCCTTTTTCGTAATACAGTAAAACCTGTCAGTAACGGCCACTAAAAATGAAAGAACAATTGGCCGATATAGAAAGGTGGCCGCTATTGCCAGTTTTTGTAGTCTACATATAATTGGTTTGGGAAATTTTTAAACTTTCCGTTAGGACAGGTGGCCGATGTTGGCAGGTGGCCGTTAACACAGGTTTTACTGTACAGTAAAATTTGTCAGTAACGGCCACTAAAAATGAAAGAACTATTGGCCCATATAGAAAGGTGGACGGTATTGCCAGTTTTTGTAGTCTACAATAATTGATTTGGGAAATTTTTAAACTGGCCGTTAGGGCAGGTGGCCGATGTTGGCAGGTGGCCGTTAACACAGGTTTTTTTAATAAAATTGTTAGAAATATATATTTTCAATATAAAAAGTAGATAAAAATAGTACAAAATAAAAATTTGTTTTAAATTCGTATTTTGAGATAGAATCTCACACGAGACTATCGACGTTAAAGAAGTGAGCGCGACTACTCCCGGGTTAAAGACGGTACCTATAAGTATTTAGACATTTCATAAGTTTAATATTTGTATGTTATTAGAAAAATAAAGTTTTTTATTTAAATACACTTATAAAACATTTTTTATAATACAGGGTTAGTGCTGCATTGGATATCCTGAAAATTTTGAAAATATCAGCGAATTTAAGTTAAAGGATATCCTGAAAAAAGGAGAAATATCAGTGAAATTTTCACAACATTTTAGGGAAATTACATTTTCACCCAGCAGTGTTAACCCTGTAGTAAAAGTATTATTATCAGGTGCGACGTTAACGGTTACAAAAAATATACATATATCGGTAATATCAAAAAGCGTTATCAGGTCATTATTAGAAAAAAATTCTATTTTTTTCTCTGTAGAATAACAATAACCTGTAATAATTTTTACCATATGTCAAAGAAACCATAGTAATACTATATAAATTTACAGATTTCTATTGTAATGTATTTTGCCTCCGTAATCACAAATTTGTTGGCCGATATTACGTTTCAAAACAGTTTTTCGCATTTTCTGCCACTTTATGTTTTTGTAGTTAACGTTGTTTCATACTAAACCCTCGATATAATATAATATAATTGTTCAAGCCATTTAAATATTGTATTAATTTTAGTTGTCTCTGAGTCTGAGGCTCCACCCAGGCAGGGACGCGCCGTCCATACGGGCAAGGTCGTGCGGCGCACGACGGCGCCAAGGCGTTAAAGGCGCCCTTTGACTCGGCAAAGTTAAATAAATATCCAATTCAAAACTAAATATTTTTTGAAGCAAAAAAACATTGCAAAAAATAACTTAGTCCACTCATTCCCAAACGTTACTATTTCGTTACGTATATTATTAACTATAGGTACCGATTTCTGTAGCTTCAGCCGTTCTAGCTAAGCAATTATTTGAAAAACAACACATGTCCATTTTTCGAAAATTCGACTTTATGTATTGTTCTTATAGAATAGTAGTTTATTTCTCCAGTTCACACATTTGGTTAACATTGCATAGAAATTTTTGATAGTTTTAGAAAAACAACAGATGTCCATGCGTTTTTTTGTAAAAACAACACTAACTTGTCCCATCCTAGTCAACGGTAGTTGTAAGTGTATAATATGATCTTATCCTTAAATTTATCAGTTGTGTGCATTCTTTGATAGTAATAATGTGATGTTTGTTTCTTTTGTATTAGAAATACAAAACGGGAAATAAGCCACAATTAAACTGAAAAAATAATTTTATTAACGTTTTTATTTTTTTCATTTTTTCATTTTAATTGTGGCTTATTTCCCATATAAATAATTAATCATAAAAATGCCACAAGGAAATAGCTTCAGAACAACATTAAATGTACAACACAATACCCTCTATTTTCGAATATATTTTGGTAAGTTTGTACAATTATTTTGATATCCACACATTCCTTCCAATGAATGTCTTAATAAAAGTAAGATGAAATAAATTAAAGCTGGGCAGTTTTACTTGATTTTCCAAAATTTTCATTTTTGGAGAAGTGTTGTGTTTCAAATAAACGCTTCAATTGCTTAAGATCTAGAATGGGTCAGGAACGGCTAGAAAATCTTACTATTATTTCTACAGAATCTGAGTTTTTAAAGGATCTGAATAATGAAAATCGAATTAATGAATTTGTCAAAGGTAAACAAGAAAAGTTCAATTTCTATAAGAAATATCCGTTGGTTTTCATCATAATAAGTACATTTGTTTAAAAAATCGCAATATAGATATGTTTCATTTTTTGATCTTCAATCTTTTTTAATAATTTTAAGTAATGCTGTATAACTTTAACATAGTTTTTATTCTGTTCTGTTTTATTATGCAATATAGTTTTAAAAAATTATTTTTAACAACTACTAGACTATTAGAAACAACAGAGATGAACATACTTCGACGAATATCAGGCAAAAGTCTGTTGGATAGGGAGAGAAGCTAAACCATAAGAAGATCATGCAATGTAGAAGACATAAAATGGATGGTGACAAAACGGAAACAGGAGTGGAATGAACACATTAGTAGAATGGCAGAGGATAGAATAGTACGAATAGCACGAGATAAGTCACCAAATTGACGAAGAATTATTGGCAGACCAAGAAAAAGATGGTGCGATAATCTAAACAATTTAGGAGGCAAATATTGAAGAATAAACATGCTTTAAAGTCTCCATACAAGAAGGAAGAAGAATATATTATTTTTTATAACAGTACTGTGTACTTATTATTCCCTTCAAAAAAAATCTGGGTAGACGTATAAAACTTTCATAGTTTTCCACGTTGAAATGTGGAGTGATTGATATTTCTACCCTGGTAATTTTGATCAAGGCGCTTATCAATATTTTGCACGACAGCGCCGAAGTTACTTGGCGCGTCCCTGCACCCAGGCACCCAGTATTCTAAACCGTTAATTTATTAGGAGGTTCAAAGGTATCCTTTCACACGCAGACAGACAACTATTTAATTTGTTTAGAGAATTATGTCATGCGATTAAGCGTTGTGATGAGTAAGCAAAACTTTTACGATAGGCACGAGGGGGACAGAAATTAGCCGTTGATGTGCCGGGAAAGACAGATTATATAGAGAAGTCCAATAGATATCGGCGATGAACGTTTGACATTTTCCGTGTTGTCGGTAATAGAGTGTTGTAATAGACGGCGAATTAAAAAGCCGAAGATGAGACACGCGGTAATCGTTTGACATTCCGAGCCGCGCAATAAAAAACACATTTTAATTATTCTTATAATTAACTATTTAGATGGGAAATAAGCCACAATTAAATTGCAAAAAATAATTTTATTAACGTTTCGACGCCCAAATTCTTGTTGTTCAGACCCATTTAGAAATATACTGTTTTTCGCTATTAATTTTTGTGCAACCTTTTAAGCTAACAGAGCTGATTTTTAGGTCAATAGAGGCTTTTAAAATAAAGAAACTTTTATTTAATTTTCGAACCCGGGGTTATTTGTTGACGACGCCGATGGGTAGTTTTTAAGCCGTCCCCCACAATAATATATTATAGTAAAATCACATAATTGAGAAAGGAACTGTGTCGAAACTGCTATAGTGACATTAATTTGTAATAAATTTTGTGGGAGTATTGATAACAAATTTTAGTGTTTCATTGTTAGATAATTCAATATAAAATTAAATACAAATAATTTGCAGATTTCTGCCCTTAGAAATACGACAACAAATGATTATTTTTATTGCTCCTATCTACCAAAAAACATCAATTTTATTAAATTTATCTTTGTTTTAGTTAGCTTTTCAAAGATTTGAAAAAAGTCATCACTGCGGTAAAACTTCCAGTTATCACCTGAGGGCATTATTATGGGAAGTTGGGTGCACTGTCAGTAATAAAGTGTTAGAATGTTTAATTCTAAGGTTTGCCAAAGACCGAGTATTAACTGCAGAAAATTATATCATGGCTTTAGTGCGGTTACATCTTTCTCATGGTAAGTAATTAATAATTTAAAATGAAATACTTCATAGTTTAATTTTAGCCATGAATAGCTGTGTGTTTCTCCTTTTTCTGTTCGCGCTTTTTCAAGTTCAAAGCTTGGCTATGATGAGTAGGTATTATTATTTCTGCTTTACACAGACACACTTACGCATTAATGAGTTCACCAAATGTAGATATACCTACTCTAAGAAATATATTATAAAATAAACATAAATGGTTGTTTATATGCCCCTAGCAGCAATGTCTGGGTTGTTTTTTGGATAAATTTTTTGCATGATAAGTGTATTCTAATGCCAGGTTAACAACAAGGGGGACAACGGATCTCTCTGTCTCAGTCCAGAATTTACGCAAAAAGCGTTTGATATTCTCCCCCTATTCTCACTTGTGCAAAGGAATTACTTACCTACACACATTTGCGTTACCGCAGTTAGTTTCTTGGGTACGCCCAGCTCGACCATTGCCTTCCATAGTGTTGGACGATTAATTGAATCATAAGCCTGTTTGAAATCTATACAGATCTGATGGACGTCTTGATTATACTCCCAATACTTTTAAAGCATTTGTCTAATAGTAAATATTTGATCAATAGTCGATCTTCCAGGTGTGATACCACACTGGTAGTCACCAACTATTTCTTATTTTATAGGTAGTATTGATTAGTGAATATTAGAGGTTGATTTTTATCTTTAAATTGTGATTTTTTGGCATATATATCGTACTAGTGACATCTTCCATCTGGGCGTGATGCCGTAATCGATGATTTTTTTAAATGAGCGTAGGGGTCGTGTGATAGCCCATTTGAAAGGTTATTTAATTCTATAACATGAACGTTAACATAATTATTTATACAGGGTGTCCAAAAAAAAATTTTTAATTAAATTAATTGAGACCAAAAGAAAAATTTGAGATTTAATTCAAAATACATTTTAATGCTGTCAGAAAACAGAAAGAAATATTTGTTTGACAAATAAATATTGTTTTTCGCTTAAATTCAATGTTAAAGCTGCCACCCACCTGTCTCTTAGCAGTTTAAACATTGAATTTAACCGAAAAGCAATGTTTATTTGTGAAATACACATTTTTGCGTGTTTTCTGACAGCAGTAAAATATATTTTGAATTAAATAATTTGCTTGCATTTTTCTGTGTCAAATATTTAAAAAAAAATTAAACACCCTGTATAAATAATTGTTAATGTTAAAACCCCTGCAATGAATAACGTTGTAATCAGCATTTATAATATTCTTCAGAAATGATAAAAAAAGATATCTACCAATTTCTTTGATTTCTTTTTTTATATGCATGTGACATTTTTTCAGTGTAAGAAGTAAGTAATTATATAAAATAGAATAAGGTCTACTTTTTTTGATTAGAGTAGAGGATAGGTTTTTGAACTGTGGCAATTACAGTTTTTGATATAAATATAAAGTTCATCGGATAATCTTGTAACTGCACTTACGATATTATTATCTGACATACGTAGTAGTAGCTATAGTGTAGTAGTATACGTGTAGTACCTATACCTATACCTGCACATAATTATCGGAAGAGTGCGGTGAATAAAATTGTAACAGTTACGCGGCGAATAAAATTGTAACAACTGTAGTTACTCTGTTATTCTACAAATAATTCAAATATTTTTGTATTTACGGTATTACTTCATTCGGAATCTTTCTTATAAATGCAGTTACAGCCACACCGATCATATTGGCAGATATAGCATATTTAATGGAATTTAAATAAGCATCCAGAAAATAAGAGTTATTTAATTCATTAGCAAATAATATATCAGTTAAAATTTTAAATCCTAATAACAATATTAGTAGTCAATCAATGTTTTGATTATATCAAGTAGGTGGCATTGAATATCTGTGTAACTGAGACACGCACCGAAAACTGCAAAGTAAACAGAAAATCAGTTATAATTCACGGTCGTGTTAAGTAAATAAGAAATCATTACAAACAAATAGACATTTGTTGTACAACATTAGTTGTACTTACGAAAAGAATGAGGGAGATTATTCTAAGAAAGACATTGATAATGTTCAGACGACGCAACTAACATCAGATACCAACTGAGTACATAATAGTTACTGTTGTTACTTAGTGAATAAATACATATATCTATGAGTACTTAGTGTCTTCCAGTCAATCAACCCCCTTGTAGGGGTTGCTACCCTTATAATACCATACATAAAAAGTTGTAGGTACAAGAAGAACACTGTAACTCAAAATCGACAAAAATATTAAATACGTTATTCTATGCAGGGGTCGACATTACTGAATAGAGAAAGGAATACCCTTTCAAATGAGCTAGCACACGACTCCTATTCTCATTAAAAAAATCAAAAATCATCGATTACGTCATCAGGCTCAAACTGATGACGTCACTATTATGATATACATGTCAAAATATCATAATTCAAAATCGACCTGTTTCGGGATTTATCTCCAAAATAGCCCATTCCCGAGAAAATGAATTTTTCCAACCTAAACGTCCTCACTGTATACCTATATATTATGTTATATAATATGTTCAACACAAGCAAATTTTTTGCTTGTACCTCGACAGTTTCGTATTATTACGTACCAGTTAAGTGTAATTACAATAAAATCAAGAAAAATAAAAAAGATTTAAAACATATTCTTGATTAATATTGATTATATTATTGACTTATTGATTATTATTGAATTTATATTTTTACAGACAGGTATCATAATCTGGATACAAAAACAAAGAGCAATCCTCTAACTTTAGAAGAGGTGAGTATTTATCTTTATTTATATTTGTTTAACACCGTACCACATATGGAAAATCAATAATAATCAGGAGGAGTAAACTCAAAAGACAGATTCACGCCCAATAATGTCACTAGAAAAATCACCAAATACATATTTTTTGGTAGATCATGTCGGCCTTCGACGGTAATCCATACATATTATACAGGGTGTTTTGTAAAGAATGGGCCATAGCTTAACGTCAGGTTCCTGAGGCTAAAATAGGCCGATTTAAGCTAACTTACCTTAGTACAAAGTTTATAATAACCGAGATACAGGGTGTCAAAATTAAACTTTTTTTTATTTATTATTGAATATTTCCTGACAGGCATGAGATATCAACACGAAATTTGATATGTGGGGGTTTTTTGGGACAAGAAAACTAAATTCCTTACCAAAAATTATGTGTTGCCCAGAGGGCGCCACATACGCCTTTCAGCACTCATTTAATACGTTCAATTTTTTTTATCCGTCACTCCGTATAATTTTGACATCTAAAATTTTTATTCCCCTATTAGTTTTACTTAAAAAAAGGTATACTTCTTTCATCTCCCTAAACTCAACCGTTTTCGAGATAAACGCATTTTAAATCTGCGGTGCAACATAATTTTTAGCATAATATCATTGTAGTTATACCAGAAAAATAACTTAAAACCATAAAATTATCCAAAAATGTATCGCAAATTTCTTCAAATGGAATTTGCGATGCCATGACATAAATTTGAAAATTGGCACAATTATTATGGTTTTAAGTTATTTTTCGGGTGTAACTACAATGATATTGTAACAAAAATAAGAAAACTTCTGTTGGAGTGAAAGTAAAAAGAAAGATATACTCCAACAGAAGTAAGGAAAAAAAAGAAGAAAAGAAAAGACTAAGGTAACTAGTTGGGGCCTCTTATGAAAATAAAAATGAAGGGGCTTCAGCGGTTGAGCCGAAGTAGGAAAAATAAAAAATACTACTTTGCAGTAGTGAAGAAAGGGGAATTAGAAGGGATAATAAGTAGACGTGGGAAGAGACAGAGGCAAACTGAATAGAGATGGCTAGCTATAGATGCAAGAGAGCAACTTGACACTCAAGGATGGATACGGCTCGTTTGCATGCCTGTCGAAGAACAGTAGCTCTATGTAGATAGTAATAATGACTAAAATATGAAATAATAAAATAAGAATAATGTACTGAAGAGGAATGAAGATGAATAATTTCTAAAGACGAACAAGATAAATAAATCTAACAAATCATGGGCGCCATGAAAATGATCTTCGATCATTCTCCCAGGTATCTTATACTGCTGTCAGATATTAAATATATCAAACCTGTAATAATGAACATAAAGGAATAATAAAAATAAATGATATACAAAATAAATAAACATATTTATTAAAAATAACTACCAGATTTTTAACAATCTCTGAGTTAAGCAAGTTCATATTATGCTGTGACTCTAAAATGACATAAGTTATACAAGAAGATATATATATTTTAAAGATAACAACAATAATGTTATCTGTTACAAACTTAAATATAAGTACCTCTTACTAACATATAGGGTACAAAATTACATAAGTCTTCTACCAAATGGTTATAGTACGCCTGCTACGTACAACTAAAGGAAACCGACGAAGATGAAAATAATACAAATAAATAGGCCCAAGCCTCACTAAGAGAAAATACAATACTGAATAAAGCAAAATTAAATATACAAATGAATAAACGTTATAGAAGTGAAGTTAAGAAAAATACCGACAAAATGACCTAAATTAACCGAGCAAATGCAATGAAATAAAGTAACGACGAAGTAACCGAACAAACGAAATAAAGCGAATAAATACAATATTTGGGAAACAAGCAAGTAATGTTACAAAATAAATTTACCCGAATTACATAAACCAATATCAAAGCAATAATAAAGTATTAAAAACCTAATTTTCTCTAGGCTTATTCCTGTGCACAAGAAGTTACTGTAGATACAAAGTTTGGGAACCAAATAATCTAATATACAAATACATATGTCAAAAAAAACAGAGGTAACCTAAATCTGGAAAAAAACATAGTGTATTTAACAGATAGTCTGAAATATAAAAAAAACCAATAGTTACTAAAACTCCTCACTAAATGTTCCCAAACGAGGTTGCGGTTGCATCCTAGAAAATGAGCATCACTATGATGCACCTCCATGCCCCCCGTAGGCCCAGGTGGCAGGACGAAAAGGAGCTGGAATGTCCCCCAAAAAGCTTGTTCCCAAAACATACTCCCAGTTTGACTTGGCGGTAGCTGCAATAAGGTCAAGGTGGCTTCCCTAGGTAGTCAAGGTGGGTACGACATCACATGAGGGTTAGTTTTCTTCCAAATGGCTAAAAACATATACTTCGTTTGATTTCTCATATAAACCGGTAAACAAAAGTAAAGAGAAGAAGAAATAATCGAGGAAAACTTTTTAGAAGCAATAACATAAAAAAACAACCATTAAAAATGGAACAAACACTAATCTCAGGTAACCTTGAACTATTTTGAGTTTGAAAACATGAACAAATAATGGCATTGCATTTGAAATAGGAATATAAAATATGACTTATCTGAAATAACATGAGATTAAGATAGTAATAGCCATCTACATACATTTTATATACCTTAATGAAATGGTATTGAACCAGACAAAGATAGTTACATGACAATTTATAGATATATTATGAAAATTTATAGATATATTGGATGTTCAATCGGTTTAAAACGTACAGGGAAATGGTAATTATTTCCAATATTAATTTGAGGACTTCAAAAATGTTTGGTTATGTAAAACCAAAAACCCCATTAATATAAAGATCGATATAAAGATAATATAAAGATCGAAATAATCTACATCCTTCACCTAAGGGACTGGCTAAGAACATTTAACAATGAACCAACTATTTCATATATTCAAGGTTAACTAAAAAACATTAGTAGAAAAAACGATTTACCGGTTAATTTTTTATTCCTCTTCCACTGATGGTACTCCCATCCTTACTCCAGGAAACCCGTACTCCAGGAAACAAGTGGTGGTAACTTTTTACTATACTTCCAAACTTAGTTGAAATAAAAATTAATTTCGAAGAAATTAACCGCCATTTACGGTACTAACCACCAACACCAACCTGTCAACCTCGCAGCCACCGG
Organism: Diabrotica virgifera virgifera; assembly: GCF_917563875.1. NCBI lineage: Eukaryota > Metazoa > Arthropoda > Insecta > Coleoptera > Chrysomelidae > Diabrotica > Diabrotica virgifera. The sequence goes on along the minus strand of NC_065443.1, from coordinate 242,486,636 downwards.
CCAAGTGCCTCTCATTCCTCCCACAGTCAGCGAGGAAAACGTCAAACTCTCACGGAACACGAATTAAACGACAAGGAACGGTTCAACAACTATGTTCCGTACAGTGTGACGTCACATGAGAAGTCCTTTACGATAAATTAAAGAATTTAAATGGGAGGTCAAGAGAAAATAATTATTTTTTTAAAAATAATTACAGCGCTAAAAATGATAATATAACGGGTGGACCGTTACAATCCCCTCCTACTCGGGAAAAAAAAATTTTTTAACCAAAAAAAAATTTTTTTTTTAAACTTCAAAATATTAACAACTAAATTTACAATAGTCTAACAATCCACGTTGATTCGCAAGATTACTTCTAAATATAAACTAATGGTCAAGGAAAAATAAATCAATACATGACTCAAACTCATACTAAAATGTTACTATGTTACTCTCTGCTACCAAATATTAACATATATTGCTCAAAAGTCAAAACAAAACTAAATATTGTACTTAAGTTCATAATAATAACTGAGTGTCGAATTGGGCACTAAAACCAAAATTGAACTATCCATGGACATCAGATTTATAAAGGGTATATCCAAGAACGGAACAACCAGGAAAAGGTGTGAGCCAATTCGAACCATATCAAAAGTAAATGTACCAAAGTGAATAAAAAAAATCAGTAACTAAAATAGGTAAAGAATTGAACACTTTATCCAAAACTGAACTAACAATGGACACCAGATTCATAATAGTATATCCAGAGAAGAACAATCAGGAAGATTTATGGAACAATTCTCACTAATGTCAAATAATACCAATAATAAACATACCAAAGGAATCCAAAACTCAATAACCAAAATAAATGTGGAATCGGACACTTAATCCAAAGTCGAACTATCAGTGGACACCAGATTCATAAAAGGCATATCCAAAGAAGAACGACCAGGCAAATTTATGGACCAATTCACACCAATACTAAACCACATAACAGATCAGGTCTACGTACACCCACATCCGGTAATACGAACCTATCCAACTAAATACACAAAATAAATGAAGAATCGGACACTTATCCAGAATCGGACTATCAATGGACACCAGATTTATATAGGAGTATATCCAAAGAAGAACGATCAGGCAAATTTATGGACCAATTCTTACTAATACTAAATAAACTAAATTATTGGATCCAATGGTAACTAATACTGAACAAAATAAATAAATTAGGTCTACATACACCCTCATCCGGTAATATGAACCTATCTGAACTAAGTAATCCAAAATAAGTCAGAAAAAAATTACTAACAGACTAAGTAACAGAGATGTAACCAAACTAAATCAAAGGTAAGATAAATACCTAAAGTATTCTAGAAAATACATAACTTAATTCATGCTGGTATTCGCGAACTATAGCATGTTGCTACAACAGATGTATGAGAATAACCAGACACAGATAAGGTACTAATATAAGAATAAGTAAGAAAGAAAACAGAATGAATAGTGAACTTACAAGGTCTATGGCACTATGATAAATAATAGGAAGAAAAAAAAAAAAAAAAAAATATGATAAGTGATAGGGAAAAAAAATTGACGAGAACGAGCACAATTTTAAATAAAACTGCAAATTCATGCGTTCTCACATGCGTACATAGAATTATTCAGGAAATATTCCAGAATCTGAATAACAAAACTAATGCCTAAGGAAAGAAGTGGGAATATACTCAAATGAACAACTCATCTGTCTAAACACTCCAAATACTGACTTAACGAACCTACTATGTATAGGGATGGCCTAAGCATTGATTTATAAACAAGTGCGCAAGATATTTATCCATGTTTACTCATCAACTCAAAGTACAAACATACTATGAAGCAAAAGGCCTAATATGAACTAAATACTTCCCTATTAAATTGTAAAAAAACTGAAATAAGTAAACTGATTACAGAAAAATGTTTAGGAAATGTAATGATGAAAAGACATCTGCCTACTCTGCCATGAGGACATAGATTACGAAACCGGACAGCAGTGATCAGTTGCTGAATTTCGAACCCACGTATTCACCAACTTTGAGCATCAACAGACTAAGTAGTTTCTAAGAAGAAATATGAAAGACTCAAGAATTCATACATACTTACATCAAAATTCCAAACTAATTCCAGAATCATACTGTGTAGGATAGAAGGATATAAATTATTATAAAGTGTTTAAGATATTGGAGACAAATAATGTTAATAGAGTAACCCAATAACAAATTAAAAACCACATCTTTCCAATATGGCAAATTCAATAATAAGATATAACTATGATCAAAAAAAAAATTAGTAAGTAACCAAATATTCCAAATAATATAACACATAACCTGAGATAAGTAGTGCATAACATACAGTTCCATAATAATATCCATATTAAACAAGAGTACCTACTTGTATGAGCTTACCTGTCCAAATAAGTATATAAATATATAATAATTCAACAACCCTTCTAACTTAAGGGGTTAGGTGTGCAAAAACTAAACAAAAATACAAGTGAAGTTCTGATTAATTGTATAATCCTACTGACAGGATTAGCAATTAATAACATTGACTCATAATAATAATTACAATGCACCATGCCTAATACCAAAAAAAAAATTAAATTCATACATAAAGTACTACATAATAATTAAATTAATAAGTAATAAATTAAAAGTCATCAACAACAAAGCCAAAGATGAAATCAAGCAATGTATGTAGGTACCTGCATTATCAGATGGTAAAAAAAATTAGACTAAAGTTTCTAACCATACTAAAGATTGAGCTAAGCTAAAGACAAACAGAAGAAGAGATTAGCCTGAACACCACTGTTAAGGTAATCTTCTTCTGAACTTAATAGAAAAATAGTATCAATGTTTCTAACTAATAAAGAATTTATATTAAAATCTCAACCTAAAGTATCTGTCTGATTTATATAAGCGGTATATAGTACCCATGTTGATATATTATTCTCAAAATTAACAAAACTAGAAGCTGAGATGGATAATGGAACTACTTAACTATACAATTTATCATTGTAATGTTTAACACTACCAATTAAAGAAAATAAATTATGGATGAACATCTGTAATCATCTGAACCATGCGAATTCAATGTATCATGTGTAGAAGCTAATGTTGTGGACTGATTGTGCTTTGTGGTGTGTGCCTGTCTTACCAAACAACCCAAATATCCAAAATAACAAATATAAAATATAATCTAAAGTTTGTAAGACAAAGATACATATGGAGAAAATATTAGCGACACACCAACAAATCAAAAATGCCAGCAAAATATATAAATAATCAAATCAATAAAGTAAATAAAATACCTAAATACTGAAAATAATTTCTAGTTAGGTGTAAAATATAACCACACTAGAAAAAAAATATATGCATATAGTCAATAATTAATTGTACGTGCAAACATACTACCATTGGTAGAAGGACTAAAAATCCATAATAATAGAACATAATGTCAGTCATGTATACTCATTCTAAATACACAAATAAGTTTCCAATAAAAATACAAAATTCAAACTAAAATATGAGCTGTACCACTAAAACTAAAAATGAGGTATCGAAAATAAACTAATCAAAACCAAAAGAAGCAGTATAAGTCTACCTGTTTATTATTAATAAAAATTAAAGACAAAAATAAATCAGAAATAACATATATACAAAGATATCAAAAAGTTAATAAAACAGAAAATTCCAATAAAAGAAAATTGAACTAAAAGAACTACTGTCTTAGAACCATAAAACGGTTGGCACCACGCATTGGGCAGCCAGTGTAACAAAAATAAGAAAACTTCTGTTGGAGTGAAAGTAAAAAGAAAGATATACTCCAACAGAAGTAAGGAAAAAAAAGAAGAAAAGAAAAGACTAAGGTAACTAGTTGGGGCCTCTTATGAAAATAAAAATGAAGGGGCTTCAGCGGTTGAGCCGAAGTAGGAAAAATAAAAAATACTACTTTGCAGTAGTGAAGAAAGGGGAATTAGAAGGGATAATAAGTAGACGTGGGAAGAGACAGAGGCAAACTGAATAGAGATGGCTAGCTATAGATGCAAGAGAGCAACTTGACACTCAAGGATGGATACGGCTCGTTTGCATGCCTGTCGAAGAACAGTAGCTCTATGTAGATAGTAATAATGACTAAAATATGAAATAATAAAATAAGAATAATGTACTGAAGAGGAATGAAGATGAATAATTTCTAAAGACGAACAAGATAAATAAATCTAACAAATCATGGGCGCCATGAAAATGATCTTCGATCATTCTCCCAGGTATCTTATACTGCTGTCAGATATTAAATATATCAAACCTGTAATAATGAACATAAAGGAATAATAAAAATAAATGATATACAAAATAAATAAACATATTTATTAAAAATAACTACCAGATTTTTAACAATCTCTGAGTTAAGCAAGTTCATATTATGCTGTGACTCTAAAATGACATAAGTTATACAAGAAGATATATATATTTTAAAGATAACAACAATAATGTTATCTGTTACAAACTTAAATATAAGTACCTCTTACTAACATATAGGGTACAAAATTACATAAGTCTTCTACCAAATGGTTATAGTACGCCTGCTACGTACAACTAAAGGAAACCGACGAAGATGAAAATAATACAAATAAATAGGCCCAAGCCTCACTAAGAGAAAATACAATACTGAATAAAGCAAAATTAAATATACAAATGAATAAACGTTATAGAAGTGAAGTTAAGAAAAATACCGACAAAATGACCTAAATTAACCGAGCAAATGCAATGAAATAAAGTAACGACGAAGTAACCGAACAAACGAAATAAAGCGAATAAATACAATATTTGGGAAACAAGCAAGTAATGTTACAAAATAAATTTACCCGAATTACATAAACCATTATCAAAGCAATAATAAAGTATTAAAAACCTAATTTTCTCTAGGCTTATTCCTGTGCACAAGAAGTTACTGTAGATACAAAGTTTGGGAACCAAATAATCTAATATACAAATACATATGTCAAAAAAAACAGAGGTAACCTAAATCTGGAAAAAAACATAGTGTATTTAACAGATAGTCTGAAATATAAAAAAAACCAATAGTTACTAAAACTCCTCACTAAATGTTCCCAAACGAGGTTGCGGTTGCATCCTAGAAAATGAGCATCACTATGATGCACCTCCATGCCCCCCGTAGGCCCAGGTGGCAGGACGAAAAGGAGCTGGAATGTCCCCCAAAAAGCTTGTTCCCAAAACATACTCCCAGTTTGACTTGGCGGTAGCTGCAATAAGGTCAAGGTGGCTTCCCTAGGTAGTCAAGGTGGGTACGACATCACATGAGGGTTAGTTTTCTTCCAAATGGCTAAAAACATATACTTCGTTTGATTTCTCATATAAACCGGTAAACAAAAGTAAAGAGAAGAAGAAATAATCGAGGAAAACTTTTTAGAAGCAATAACATAAAAAAACAACCATTAAAAATGGAACAAACACTAATCTCAGGTAACCTTGAACTATTTTGAGTTTGAAAACATGAACAAATAATGGCATTGCATTTGAAATAGGAATATAAAATATGACTTATCTGAAATAACATGAGATTAAGATAGTAATAGCCATCTACATACATTTTATATACCTTAATGAAATGGTATTGAACCAGACAAAGATAGTTACATGACAATTTATAGATATATTATGAAAATTTATAGATATATTGGATGTTCAATCGGTTTAAAACGTACAGGGAAATGGTAATTATTTCCAATATTAATTTGAGGACTTCAAAAATGTTTGGTTATGTAAAACCAAAAACCCCATTAATATAAAGATCGATATAAAGATAATATAAAGATCGAAATAATCTACATCCTTCACCTAAGGGACTGGCTAAGAACATTTAACAATGAACCAACTATTTCATATATTCAAGGTTAACTAAAAAACATTAGTAGAAAAAACGATTTACCGGTTAATTTTTTATTCCTCTTCCACTGATGGTACTCCCATCCTTACTCCAGGAAACCCGTACTCCAGGAAACAAGTGGTGGTAACTTTTTACTATACTTCCAAACTTAGTTGAAATAAAAATTAATTTCGAAGAAATTAACCGCCATTTACGGTACTAACCACCAACACCAACCTGTCAACCTCGCAGCCACCGGCCAAGTGCCTCTCATTCCTCCCACAGTCAGCGAGGAAAACGTCAAACTCTCACGGAACACGAATTAAACGACAAGGAACGGTTCAACAACTATGTTCCGTACAGTGTGACGTCACATGAGAAGTCCTTTACGATAAATTAAAGAATTTAAATGGGAGGTCAAGAGAAAATAATTATTTTTTTAAAAATAATTACAGCGCTAAAAATGATAATATAACGGGTGGACCGTTACAATATTATGCTAAAAATGATGGTGTATCGCAGATTTAAAATGCGTTTATCTCGAAAACGTTTGAGTTTAGGGAGATGAAAGAAGTATACCTTTTTTAAGTAAAACTAATAGGAGAATAAAAATTTTAATGTCAAAATTATACAGAGTGGGGGATAAAAAAATTGAACGTAATAAATGAGTGCTGAAAGGCGTATGTGGCACCCTCTGGGCAATACAGATTTTTTTGATAGGGAATTTAGTTTTCTCGACCCAATAAACCCCCACATACCAAATTTCATGTTGTTTTATCATACCTGTCAGGAAATATTCAATAATAAATAAAAAAAAAAGTTTAACTTTGGCACCCTGTATCTCGGTTATTATAAACTTTGTACTGAGGTAAGTTAGCTTAAATCGGCCTATTTTAACCTCAGGAACCTGAGGTTAAGCTATGGCCCATTCTTTACCAAACACCCTGTATTATACTAATACGTTGTTAGAGTTCTAAAAACAAATGTTGTTTATACAGGGAGTTTCATTGGGAAACGGAAATACTTGAATGGTGAATAGAGGTCACTCAGGCGGTTCTAGACATACTACATTTATTACCTCACCGATTTTTATAACCAAGTTACAGGGTGTTTTATCGATTTTGCTCATTTTTTTCTGGACCATAATTTTAGAACCCTGTATATTTTTTGGACATTTGGTACACATATGTCTCATTTAGAACCCAAACCATCCAACTGCTAATCACAAGAAAAAATCCAGGTTCGGACTAAAAAAATTATAAATTTATTGTGACCTTGAAACAACACCCTGTATATTGAAATTTTCAAAATCCGTTGCATATTTGAAAAGAAAAAGTTTGAAAAACTAAGTTTAATGGTTCTATTAAATTTTTTGGCCAGACGATTTCATGACTTTAATTTTGAAATTATATTGAAATTTTGAAGAACTCGCGAGATTTAAAAGCAGGTATTATTATCTTTTAATAATAAATTATTAAAGTTAATGAACAAATACTCATTTTGAAAATAATCATACTTATTTACTACATTAGAACGATCCATTTACTAATTACAAGAAAATCCAGGTCCGGAATAACAAAAAAACATAAATTAGTTGTGACCTTGAAACAACACTCTGTATATTAAAATTTTCAAAATCCGTTTACACATTTGAAAAGAGCACAAAAAAGAGTTTATAGGTTCGCTTTAGTTTTTTGCGCAGCGAATTTAATGACTTTAATTTTGAAATATATATTGAAATTATTTAGGACGCTGAGTTCAGGTATAACTTTTAATAATAATTTATTAGAGTATGACTAAATAGATACTCATTTTAAAAATAATCATTACTTATTTAATACATCAGACCAACCCATTTACTAATCACAACAAAAATACAGGTCCGGATGAACAAAAAAATATTAAAGTAATTGTGACCTTGAAACAACCCTGTATATTGAAATTATCAAATCCGTATGCACATTTGGAAAGAGCTAAGTTTAATGGTTCGCTTACATTTTTTGTGCAGACAATTTAATACTTTAATTTTGAAATTATCTTGAAAGTTTTAAGGACTCTAACAAAAATTTTGATATAATTTTAAAAGTAATGTCATTAATAAATAATTGTCTGCGCAAAAAATTGAAGCGAGCCATTAAACTTAGTTTTTTTGCTCTTTTCAAATGTTCAAACGGATTTTGAAAATTTCAATATACAGGGTATTGTTTATTTTAATGACTTTATGTTTTTTATTAATCCAAACATGGATTTTTCTTGCGATTAGTAAGTGGGCCTTTTCAATGTAGTAAATGATTATTAATTATTTTTAAAATTAGCATTTCTTCATTAACTTCAACAATTTATTATTAAAAGTGCTTTAAAAACCTGCTTTTTAATTTCAGAATTCTTAAAAATTTTAATATATTTTAATATCAAAATTAAATTCATTAAATTTACTGCGCAACAAATAAAAGCGAACCTATAAACTCAGTTTTGTGTGTTCTTTTCAAATGTGCAAACGGATTTTGAAAATTTCAATATACAGGGTGTTGTTTCAAGGTAACAATTACTTTATGTTTTTTTATTAATTCGCACCTGGATTTTTGTTGAGATTAGTAAATGGATCGTTCTAATGTAGTAAGTATTGATTATTTTTAAAATGCGTATTTGTTCATAAACTTTAATAATTTATTATTAAAAGGTAATAATACCTGCTTTTTAATCTTAGAGTTCTTAAAAATTTCAATATAACTTCATAATTAAAGTCATGATATCGTCTGGCCGAAATTATTTAAGAGAACCATTAAACTTACTTTTTGTGCTCTTTTCAAATATTCAAACGGATTTTGAAAATTTCAATATGCAGGGTGTTGTTTCGAGATCACAAAGAATTTATAAGTTTTTTTAGTCCGGACCTGAATTTTTCTTGTGATTAGTAGTTGGATTATTTGGGTTTTAAATGAGACATATGTGTACGAAATACCAAAAAAATATACAGGGTGGTTCTAAAGTTATGGGTCCAGAAAGAAATGGGCAAAATCTATAAAACACCCTGTAACTTGGTAATAAAAATCGGTGACGCAATAAATGTAGTAAGTATATGTAGAACCGCCTGAGTGACCTCTATTCACCATTCAAGTATTTCCGTTTCCGAATGAAACATTATGTATAAAAGCAGACAAAATCTAAAAATTAAAGAAATAACGCAGAAAACACAAAAAATCGCCGATATAACTTAACCTATGAAATACCAATAATGTCAAAACTTCATAACAGTGGAGTAAACTTACCTGAGGTTGAACCAATTACAAACAAGCATTACGGCGCCGGCGCGGTAAAGAATTACTCCTTATAGTTTAAAAACAGGGTATAATGGCAGAGAACCGAAATGTTAAAATATGTACTAGGTACTGAAGAAGGGAGAAATGGAAAAAAGAGAAGAGGGCGTGAGAGATTGGAGATAAAAAGGGATCGAGAAAGTGCAGGGAAATAACCAAGTTTTTGGAAGTCAGGGGCATACAAGACCTGTAGCGCTCTTGTAATTATCATATTTATGTGCTATTGGTCATGTGAATAGAGCAAATAGAGCCGCAGGTTGCCTGAATGACACAATATGGAGAAATAAAAATATCGGAAAAGAAATGAAAGGCAGAATTTACAAAACAGTCATTAGACCAATAATGACATATGCGGCAGAAACACGACCACACACAGAGAGGACAAAAGGATTGCTCGAAACAGCGGAGATGAAAACCCTCCGAAAAATCGATGGTAAGACTCTATGGGACAGAGCTAGAAGTACTTGTACAGATATACGACAGAGATGCAAGGTAGGCAACTTTAATAACTGGGTAAGAAACAGAAGAATAGAATGAAATGACCACATAAGCTGAATGACAACAGAGTAATAAGGACAGCAAGAGACGGTTCCCCAATAGGAAGACGATCAGTGGGAAGACCACGAAAACGATGGAACGACGACTTACTAGAGGCACATTGAAGGAACAGACAGAGTAATATTTATACAAAAGAAGAAGAAGAAGAAGAAGAAGAAGAAGAAGAAGAAGAAAAAGATGTGCTATTGGATGTTATTATTATGTGCTAGCTGATGCCACCTTTATTTTCTGAACTTCAACATTCTAAAATCTAACTTTTTTAATGCACCTCTTTAAAAAAATGTAATACCTAGCTACATATATAGTACGAAATCAAACTATAGCCTTATCAAGGAATACAAAACTTTACGAAAACCTCCAAAAAAATAAAGGAAGGATGAAAATTTGGGAATAGGTAGTTGAAATTGTCTATTATTATATAAGAAAAAGTTTCCAATTCTACATCCCCTCCAATTTACAAAAATGGAGGGGAATACAATGAAAATTTACATTCAAAACAAGTCCGGAATTGGATAAAATGACTAATTCTAAGCAACTTTTATTCTATCTAGTTTTTTGACTAAGTCAAGACTTTTCGAGTTATTTGCGAGTGAATATGCTTATTTTTAACAAAGAAAAACATGCTTTTGGACGGTTTTTCGCAAATAACTCAAAAAGTAAGTATTTTATCGAAAAAAATATTCTTAGCGTAAATATAGTTATAAAAAAGTGAAACAAACGGTGTATGTATGAAGTCCGTTGACCCAGTAGAAGCAGAGTTACAGCTAATGAGAAGTAGGCTCTTCTTAATTTTAAAATCGAATATTTCAACGTGAAATAACCAAAAACTGAGCACTTTCAGGGGAAAGCTCATTACAACTTTTTAAAATGTTTAAAAAAAGGTATATTTTTGTTTTTTAAAAAAACTTCTAACCTTAAAAGTAAGTGAGTTACGCTCAAAATATTGTTGAACTCTTCTATTTCTCGTTAAAAAAATCACGAAAATCACCCCCTAATTAGCATCCCAAATAAAATTAATCGTTACCTCCTGACAAGTTACTTTGCTTATGTATTCTTTATTTATGATCTCTAAGTTTCATAGTCTTAAAGTGCTTGTTTTTGAAAAGGCTGTAGTTAAAATGGCTTGAACGAGTCACTAATCACGAGTGTATGCAAATTTTCAAGTCATAACATAACCAATTTTTGTCCACCAGGAAAACAAAAAAATCCAAAATATTCAGAAAAGCAAAATGTACATTTTATTACTTTTTGAGATTTTTGGTATTACTAATAATTTTATTATGTCTATCTATCTATCAGCGAGGTTCCTACAGCCTCTGCCGCTTCTCGCATTTCGACCGCCATCGTTTTCTGTCCATCCATTCGTCTTCTTTGATGGCTCTATCCTTCATGATGTGCCGTACATTTTCTTCCCAGGCAACTGAAGGTCTTCCCCTTCTTCTTCTTTGGTGTGGTATGTAATTTAAAGCTTTCTTTGGCCATCTATCTTCATTCATTCGTTTCACGTGACCATACCACACTAGTTGTCTAGTTTCAATTTTATCTACACTGGAATATACAGTATGTGTCCTCCTTCTAATATCTTCATTCCTGATGTGATCTTTTTTAAATATACCACACGCTCTCCTTAGATAATCCATTTCTACTACTTCTATTCTTTTCCTATCTTTTTTTGTCATCTGCCAAACTTCTGCCCCATAAGTCATAATAGGCTCTACCAAGGTACGATAGATTGTCAATTTCGTTTCTTGCCTTATCTCTTTAGACCACAGTAGAGAGCTCAGAATGTTTACCGCTTTTTTGCCCTGTTGCGTTCTCTTTTCGATGTCTCTTTTGGTAGTGCCTTCTTTAGATATTATAGATCCGAGATATTTATATTCATTACATCTTTTCGTGGTTATAATTTCTAACTCTGGATCTTCTTCATCATCCCCTATTTTAAGATACTCTGTCTTTGACATATTCATATTGAGGCCCCATTTTTCATATTCTTTCTTTAGTTTTCTAAACATGTAGTCCATGTCTTCCTCATCATTCGCTACGACTACCTGATCATCTGCAAAAACAAAGTTATTAGACATTTACCACTGCCTATGTCTATTCCCATTCCGGATACTTGTTTCCTCCACTGCTCTAGCGATGATTGAATATATGTTTTAAATAAAGTCGGAGACAGACAACATCCTTGTTTAAGCCCCTTTGATATAGGGAATGATTCAGATATAAAGTTTCCTTCTTTAACGACACTTCTTGCATTTTTGTATATATTTGCGATAGCATCCACATACTCTCTACTGAGACCTACCTTCGTCAATGTTTGAAACAGTTTTTTCAAAGGTACCGTATCGTATGCCTTCTCCAAATCTACAAACAATAGGTGGGTAGATAGATTCCTTGCCTTCCGTTTTTCTATTACCTGCTGCAGAACGAATATATTATCAGTGCACGATCTTCCTGCACGAAATCCACTTTGTTCTTCCATGTCTTCGTATTCTGATTCTATTCTTTTCTTTATTATTCGACCGTACAACCTCCCTACTGAGCTGGTAACAGTTATTCCTCTATAATTAGAGCATATGCGTTTATCTCCTTTCTTGAATAGAGCTGATGTATCCAACATTCCAATCATCAGGGATATTTTGTCCTTTTAAGCATTTATTAAATAGTTGAACCAACATCTCATGTAATATGTTTGGTCCGTACTTTACCAACTCAATTGGGATGTCTCCAGGTCCTGCTGCTTTACCGTTTTTAGATCTTTTGAGGGCTTCGCTTAACTCTCCGGTTGTTATCTCAACTATTTGTGTATGTTCGGCTAATTCTTCCATTTCGATCTGTTGGAATTTACATCTATCTTCTGTCAGTAAAATCTCATAATGGTGTTTCCACTGTTTAAGATCTATTAACTTTATGTTAGATTTTTCCTTTCCTTCCCTCTGGAGAGACTTTATTACCTTCCACGCTTGCCCAACTCTTGTTCCACCCATATACCTATCCACTTCTGCGCATTTTCGGTCCCACATCTCATTTTTACTTTTCACTACTTCTCTTTTTACATCTCGATTTAATGCTGCATATCTCTTGTGATCTTCCTCCTTTCTTGTTGACATCCATTTCTGATAAGCAGTTTTCTTCTTGTTTACTAACGTTTGCATATTCTCCGACCACCATTCTGTATTTTTTATTTCATGTTTGTATTTATACCCCAAAGCTTCACTTGCAGCCTCATGAATGTATTTTTTAATTTGCTGGTATAATTCTTCCGCTGTTATATTTTCTCGTCCCACATTTTGTAATTTTGTGGCCAGTCGTAATTTATATAGAAATTTCGTTGAGTCTTCTTTCAAGCTTTCTAGGTTATATTTATGAGATCTTACTTCTTGTCCCTTTTCTATATTCTGTACCTGAGTATTATTGTTTTTGCGATAGTTAACTATCACGTTGGCCATAAGTAAACGATGATCGGATCCACATTCTGATCCACGGTATACCCTTACGTCAGTGGTTTTTAGCTGGGAAGTTTGACGTTGAATTACATAGTCGATTATCGAGCGCAGATTCCTAGTAGGTTGTATCCATGTAAATTTGTGGATGTCTCTATGTTGAAAAAATCCATTCATAATTCATTTTATTATGTTATTTTGAAAAAAAAATGAAGTTTTTTTCAAAATTAGAAAAAATTTTTATTTTCAAACCAATTTTGTTCAAAAATGAACAGTTTGAACCAATGAAAGTTATAGATCATTATAAAGAATATATCAGGAAAGTAACTTTTGAAGCGGTAACGATTAATTTTATTCGGGATGCTAATTAGGGGGAGATTATCGCGTTTTTCCAAAAAATAAAAGCGACCAACAATATTTTGAGCGTAACTCACTTTTAATGTTAAAAAGTTTTTTTAAAAAAATAAAAATAAACCTTTTTTAAACACTTTAAAAAAGTTGTAATGAGTTTTCCCAAGAAAGTGCTCCGTTTTTTGGTTATTTTACTTTCAAATATTCGATTTTGAATTGGACGAATAAGAACCTACTTTTCTAGCTACAACTCCGCTTCTACTAGGTATACAGACTTTGTGCGTACAGCATTCTTTTCACTTTTTTATGAGCTATATTTTTACTAAGAATAGTTTTTTCGATAAAATACTTACTTTTTGAGTTATTTGCGAAAAACCGTCCAACATCATGTTTTCTGTTGTTAAAAATGAACATATTCACTCGCAAATAACTCAAAAAGTATCAACTTAGTGAAAAAACTCTATAGAACAAAAGTTACTTAGAATTACTCTACTCATTTTATCCAATTCCAGACTTATTTTGAATGTATATTTTTTCACCCCCGAGAAGGATTATTATTCTACATTTTTGTAAAATGGGGGGGATGTAGAATTGTAAACTTTGTCTTATATAATAATAAGACAATTTCAACTACCTATTCCCACATGTTCATCTTTCCTTTATTTTTTTTGGGTCAGATTGTTCTTTGATCGGGCTACTAATCCTATTTCTATGAGCGTATGGGTTTAAAATCTATCAGTAGGGTGCTAACCTGGCTGTAGACCAGGTTAGCACCTGGCAGTGGCGTAACTAGGGTGGGGCGGAGGGGGCGGTACGCCCCGGGTGTCACCCGCTCGGGGGTGACACCTGAGAGACCTGATTAAAAAAAATAAATCGTTAATTTGTAACTTTACCCACTTTACAATCAAAATACAATTCGATATTATTTTGTGAATACACGAAGCCGAGAAAAGTCGAGGTTAAAGAGGCATTTCTTGGATTTTTACCCGTTAAAAGAAAAAAAGCACTTGATCTAAGTGACGAAATTCTCAAGAATCTTGAAATTAATGATTTATATTATTATGAAGCATCTTTCACAGGGATACGATAATGCAGCTCTTATAAGCGGCATACAAAGTGGAATCCAAGCTAGTATTAAATACGTAGGAGCAAAATTTCCCAATTTTTTGCGTCAAAAGTCCTGAAAAAACTAAGTATGTTTGAAAAATTTACATGCAGAATGAAAGATTGTATTATTATCGAGGGCCGAAAGTCCGTGAAATCTTCTATATCTTTATTTGAATAAGTTACAGGGGTGAAAAAAAAAAGAAAAAGTGTGATTTTTAATATGAAATATCCCATTCAAAAGAAATTTTTGGTTAGTCTGAGGGACTTTCGGCCCTCGGTAATAATGTAATATTGCATTCTGCGTTTAAATTTATCAAAAATACCTATTAGTTTTCTCAGGATTCCAAAAAAAAATGAATGCAATTAAAACAAATTGGCGCGAAATTTTGCGCCTACGCCTTTAAAGCAAAAAAACAAAAAGGCCATTTTCGTTGGATGTATTGATCATTCAACTAATTTATGTGGCCAGCACTCTTTTGCACACAATACATCCTGAGTAGTTAACCTTTTTCGTAGTGGCAATAGTTGCGTAACTGTAGGGGCAATTTTTTTCTGCTTCCACTAGCCTGCTGGGAAGTGCTTATTAAACACAGCAAAGCATCTGTTAAACGACTATTCACAACGCGTTGGAGTGCTCACTATGCTGCAGTTAAAGTATTGGCAGAATAAGTATAGTTTTGTTGCTGTAATTGAGGAATTATGTCATCAACATGAAAATTTAGACACCAGAGGTCTCCACATAAGCTGTGTGTAATTTGACATTTCTTTGTAATTTTTTTTGGGAATGATGTTCTAAGAGAAATAAATTTTTGTCAGATTGAATTGGAAAGTAAAGGCATAACCGTTGATTAATCAGGGATCAAAATAGCTGCACTTTGTATTGAAGAAAAACGTGGTCATATTATATGAAATAATAGATTTTGTCACGAAAAAATAAGAATACGACGACATCGACATTCCTACCAAAAAACGAATTATACGTCAAAAACGAATGGATAGTGACTTAGCTACCGATACAGGACTCACATTGCTTCGAACCGAACTTCAAAAGGATATGTTGGACTGTTTTGCCGCATAGAATAAGCAAGGAAAGAGAACTTTTCCACACAGTGAAATTTAGAAAAACATCATACCTAGGCCACATACTGAGATATAAAAAGTACCAATATGCTCAACTTACAGTGAAAGGAAATAACGTGGGATAGAGAGAACTAGGAGAAAAACGAACTGTGGTACAAAAATCATTAAATTTAAAATGGGAATACGCTGGACATGTAGCTAGGAGCGATCTAAACAAATGGCACAGAACAATTCTAACCTGGAGACCATACCAACACAAAAGACCCAGAGGCAGACCTCCTATGAGATGGACAGATGATCTGAAACGAACTGCCGGGAAAAATTGGCTACAAGTAGCGTGCAACAAAAAACAATGGAAAAAAGGGTTGAAGAGGCTTATGTTCAGAGGTGGACGTGACTGGCTAGACAAAGAAGAAGAAAAAGAAGGAAGAAAAACACTATCGTGGAGCAAAAACATCCAACAATGGACAGGGCTAAATTTTGAACAGCTAATACGAACAGCTGAAAACCGAGAAGAGTTTTCAATAATTGTAGTAGCCAACCTTCATTGAAGAGAGGGCACTTTAAGAAGAAGCACTGTTTTGACCTATTCAATTTTGAACTCGAAACCAAATCAAGGTCTATTATTCATGGTGTGACTGCATTCAGTTAACAGTTGAAATTAGCTGTTTCAACTTTTTTTTTGACTTTACCATGAAGAGGTATCAGAAGCAGACCTCTTGCTAGAAATACCAAGGTTCAGAAGACATTTACAAGCAGCCAATATTACAGCCTATATAATATGGTTAGCTGTACGTAGACTTTTTAAAATTCATTGTGGAATGGAATTTCATCGAATCTCTCCCAAAATTACAGGTAGCATTAAAATTATATACTTATAAAAAATAAACTTATAACCATTTGCTTATCGGTTGCTTTATGTGAGAGAAGTTTTAGTAAGCTAAAATTAAAGCAAGAATTACTTTCGAGCAACAATGGCGCAAACAAGGCTTTCGGTTTATTATCTATACTTAATTCTTATTTTTTTCATTATTCAAAACATACGTGTATCAGATTTTCGTTGATTTTAACAATCTTTATTTTTAGGATTTGGGGTGACATCCGAGATTATCGCCCCGGGTGTCACCAATGCTAGCTACGCCACTGGCACCTGGTCTACATATGCATATGGCGAAACCGACATATTAAGACCGAGATGAAATCAAGAATTTATAAAGCCAGTGTAAGACCAATAATGACATAATATGCATCAGAAACAAGACCCGATACAGCCACAACACAAAGACTACTCGAAACGGCAGAGATGAGAGTAGGTACTGAGAAGAATTACAGGAAATACGCTGAGAGATCGAAAGAGGAGTGAAGACATTAGAAGACAATGTCACGTACAGTATATAAACGAATGGACACTAAATAGAAAAAAAGAATGGAATAACCACATAAGTAGAATGGGGAGACACGTGTGGTCAAAATAACAAGAGATAAATCACCAATCGGTAGAAGAAGTATCGGCCGACCGCGCAAAGGATGGGGGACAACCTTCCATAAAGGCATCAATCGGCCAATGAATAAGCAGAATTGCTTATAAAAAGAAAGAAGAAGAAGAAATAAAACTAATAATTCGAATAGATTTGTGCTAGAAGAAAGTTTTTAACAAGTTTGTTTTTGCGAAAAATCTTAGTAAACTAGTACTTTATTTTAATTTCTATATTATACATTTGTTTTTTTATTTTCAGATGATCCTAATGACCATTTACTCCTGAAACATACGTGTAGACAAGACTTTAACCAAAACCTAATGGATATGAGAGTAGACATATTTGGTTAACTGACTATATTAAGAACCAAAGAAATTGTGTACAAGATTCTTATGTTAAACGATTTTATTTGTTGTTTTTATTTACAAATATATTTATCTTTATTTATTTACACCAAAAGTTTTTTTTTTATTTCCTTGGAAAATGAGTTAAAAACTGGAATGTTCTAGATGTCAGTGAAATGTTCAGAAATGTCTCATGTTTCGCAAGGTTTGGAACGTCAAAAAATGTATATAACCAGGATGTTAACAGTTCAATGGGTAGGAGTAATTGAGTGTTAAATAGATCTGTCATTCAATGAGAGTTGGTAATAATAACTATTGTAATATTATTTGCTATTTTGAGTAAGACTGATTAGAAAGACGCATAACATCGATGACAGCGGTGGGATAAAAGAGATATTAAGTAATTATTGATAGTTAATACAAGATCTTCCAAATTTGGGGGAAGCGTAGGCAAAAGGAGGAAGAGGTGAAAGGGACGCGTAGACAAGAAGAATAGAAGAAGAAAGAGAGGCGTAGAAAAGTGGAGGTAAGTTTACTCCGAGTTACAGATAAGTCAAATTACTAGTAGAATAGACAAATTAGAAGAACAAAACTATCTAGAAACTAAAATAGATCAACAACAAAATGATTTAAAATCTAATTTAGAAAGACAAATAGGTAAGTAAGAAAGAAAAATGGGTACTGAAAATATTCCAAATCTTATATTGTATTAATAACGTACCGAATCTGAACAAACAGCCTCGTCATCTTCAATTTTTAAACCAGGCGCAATTAGAACTAGAGACATTTTAAAACCACCCACATTCGATGGTCAAACAGAAGCGTAAACTTATTGTTTTCAATTTGAAGCTCCAGCTAGAGTAAATGCCTGAACTGAGTAAGAAATGGCAGATAAAGTTCATACCAAACCCTTCTTTCAGTGCGTCATAGATTATCGGATTCTCTCTAACGCATTAACTTGGAAGTGACAGAAAAATAAGTACATCCGTAATTATTATGCATAGAACTTAGAAAATTATGTATTCTTTGATGGGTATTTGCATATTAAAGCGACTTATAGTTGTATCATTGGTTGGCGATTACAATACTCTAAATAGATAACCAATCAATGATGCGAATAAAGATAATTGGACACAAACACAAAAGTAATCGATCGTAACAGTACTTTCACAATGTTACCGGGTAAAATGACAGTTATAATTCTAGGTTAGTATTTTTCAACGACGTAAATATAAATATTTTATGTCACTGGTATTTACGGGCATTGTAAAGTGAAATTTTATTTTATATTTATTTATTGTTTCATTAAAATATTTTAAATATTAATATTATGGCAAATATTTGTAAAAATATTGATATTTATCTTATATATAAAAATCAATTGCTGTGCGTTAGTCTCGCTAAAACTCGAGAATGTGTGGACCGATTTGGCTAATTTTGATGTTGAATTATTTGTGGAAGTTCAGGGAAGGTTTATACGTTTTTATATTGTCATTTTAGTAGCCACCAAAATTTTTACAGATATATGTATAAAATGCTCTTTTTACAGTGTTTGTTGCCATACTCCTCCGAAACGACGTGACCGATTTTTATGAAAGTTTGCAAATATACTCGACCGGACCGGGAGTAGGTTGCTATCTATATTTCATACCCGTGCGTCTTAAGGGGGCTTGCCTCCCTTATATTTATTTCTATTTTTTCAGACAAACTCTTTTTTTAAATTTTATATGATGTGGAACGTAAAGATACATACAACCCTAAATTTTCACTTTTCTACCACTAACCGTTATTTTTTAATGGTCATTTAAATATTTTACATCTATATAAACAAAAGAAAGTCGTGACAGTTACCAACACATAACTCGAGAACGACTAAATAGATTTTTATGAAATTTTCCACGTATATTTGACCGTACCGAGAATAGGTTGTTATGTATTTTTCATATCCGTACGTCGTAACGGGGCCTGCCCCCCTAAAATATTTTTTTATTTTTTTGGTCAAACTGTTTTTTCTTAATTTTGTGTGATGTGGAAGGCAAAGGTAAATACAACCCTAAATTTTCACTTTTCTATCTTCGACCGTTATTTTTTAATAGCCATCTAAAATTTTGCATCTTATATATAAAAATCAATTGCTGTGCGTTAGTCTCGCTAAAACTCGAGAATGTGTGGACCGATTTGGCTAATTTTGATGTTGAATTATTTGTGGAAGTTCAGGGAAGTTTATACGGTTTTATATTGTCATTTTAGTAGCCACCAAAATTTTTACAGCTATATGTATAAGATGCTCTTTTTACACTGTTTGTTGCCATACTCCTCCGAAACGACTTGACCGATTTTTATGAAAGTTTGCAAATATACTCGACCGGACCGGGAGTAGGTTGTTATCTATATTTCATACCCGTGCGTCTTAAGGGGGCTTGCCACCCTTATATTTATTTCTATTTTTTCAGACAAACTCTTTTTTTTAATTTCATATGATGTGGAACGTAAAGATACATACAACCCTAAATTTTCACTTTTCTATCACTAACCGTTATTTTTTAATGGCCATTTAAATATTTTACATCTATATAAACAAAAGAAAGTGGTGACAGTTACCAACACATAACTCGAGAACGACTGAATAGATTTTTATGAAATTTTCCACGTATATTTGACCGTACCGAGAATAGGTTGTTATGTATTTTTCATATCCGTACGTCGTAACGGGGCCTGCCCCCCTAAAATATTTTTTATTTTTTTAGTCAAACTGTTTTTTCTTAATTTTGTGTGATGTGGAAGGCAAAGGTAAATACAATCCTAAATTTTCACTTTTCTATCTTCGACCGTTGTTTTTTAATAGCCATCTAAACTTTTGCATCTTATATATAAAAATCAATTGCTGTGCGTTAGTCTCGCTAAAACTCGAGAATGTGTCGACCGATTTGGCTAATTTTGATGTTGAATTATTTGTGGAAGTTCAGCGAAGGTTTATACGGTTTTATAATGTCATTTTAGTAGCCACCAAAATTTTTACAGCTATATGTATAAAATGCTCTTTTTACAGTGTTTGTTGCCATACTCCTCCGAAACGACTTGACCGATTTTTATGAAAGTTTGCAAATATACTCGACCGGACCGGGAGTAGGTTGTTATCTATATTTCATACCCGTGCGTCTTAAGGGGGCTTGCCACCCTTATATTTATTTCTATTTTTTCAGACAAACTCTTTTTTTTAATTTCATATGATGTGGAACGTAAAGATACATACAACCCTAAATTTTCACTTTTCTATCACTAACCGTTATTTTTTAATGGCCATTTAAATATTTTACATCTATATAAACAAAAGAAAGTGGTGACAGTTACCAACACATAACTCGAGAACGACTGAATAGATTTTTATGAAATTTTCCACGTATATTTGACCGTACCGAGAATAGGTTGTTATGTATTTTTCATATCCGTACGTCGTAACGGGGCCTGCCCCCCTAAAATATTTTTTATTTTTTTAGTCAAACTGTTTTTTCTTAATTTTGTGTGATGTGGAAGGCAAAGGTAAATACAATCCTAAATTTTCACTTTTCTATCTTCGACCGTTGTTTTTTAATAGCCATCTAAACTTTTGCATCTTATATATAAAAATCAATTGCTGTGCGTTAGTCTCGCTAAAACTCGAGAATGTGTCGACCGATTTGGCTAATTTTGATGTTGAATTATTTGTGGAAGTTCAGCGAAGGTTTATACGGTTTTATAATGTCATTTTAGTAGCCACCAAAATTTTTACAGCTATATGTATAAAATGCTCTTTTTACAGTGTTTGTTGCCATACTCCTCCGAAACGACTTGACCGATTTTTATGAAAGTTTGCAAATATACTCGACCGGACCGGGAGTAGGTTGTTATCTATATTTCATACCCGTGCGTCTTAAGGGGGCTTGCCACCCTTATATTTATTTCTATTTTTTCAGACAAACTCTTTTTTTTAATTTCATATGATGTGGAACGTAAAGATACATACAACCCTAAATTTTCACTTTTCTATCACTAACCGTTATTTTTTAATGGCCATTTAAATATTTTACATCTATATAAACAAAAGAAAGTCGTGACAGTTACCAACACATAACTCGAGCACGACTGAATAGATTTTTATGAAATTTTCCACGTATATTTGACCGTACCGAGAATAGGTTGTTATGTATTTTTATTATCCGTACGTCGTAACGGGGCCTGCCCCCCTAAAATATTTTTTTATTTTTTTGGTCAAACTGTTTTTTCTTAATTTTGGGCGATGTGGAAGGCAAAGGTAAATACAACCACAAATTTTCACTTTTCTATCTTCGACCGTTATTTTTTAATAGCCATCTAAAATTTTGCATCTTATACAGCGTGTCTACTTGAGTTGGAAACATATGGGAAACTTTTTTATTATTAATTTTACGAAAAAAAGTTATTCTTTATAAAAAGTTCTGCATGCCCCAAAACCTAAGATTCAATTATCAGATATCAAATTTTCTCAATATTATACGAGGTATGTCAAAAAATATGAATTTCGGCTAAGGGTAAAGTACCTTTATTTCTCTCAATATCGAAAATTCTTATTATGAAAAGTTGTTTGGAAATAAAAACCAAGCTCAAATATGTAATTACATGCTTCTAATTGGAAAAAAATATTTTCCAAATTTTTCTCAAATTTATTGATACTAACTTCGTTTTTATTCATTACACATACGATAACTCTTTTATTATTACTTTTACGAAAAAAAGCTATTCTTTATAAAAATCTCTGTATGTCCTAAGACCGAAGATTCAACCAACAGATATGACATTTTATTAATTTTATACGAGTTATGTCAAAAAATATGAATTTCACTCAAGAGTAAAGTACCTTTATTTTTCACAATATTGAGAACGGTTATTAAAAAAGTTGTTTAGAATTAAAAACTATGTGTCAATATGCAATTACATCCTTCTAATTGAAATACTGTGAAATATAAAGGTGCTATAATATTGAGCGAATGTCATATTTTTTGACACACCTCGTATAAAATTAATAAAAGTTGATATATCATGGTTGTGTCTTAGATTTTAGACCATGCAAAGTTTTTTATGAAGAATAATTTTTTTTCGTAAAATGAATAATAAACGAGTTATGATATTTGTAATAATTAAAAACGATGTTGGGTATCCATAAAGAGAAAAATATTTTTTTTTTCAATAAGAAGCATGTAATTGCATATTTTATCTTAGTTTTTAATTCCAAACAACTTTTTATCATAAGAATTTTCGATATTGAGAGAAATAAAGGTACTTTACCCTTAGCCGAAATTCATATTTTTTGACATACCTCGTATAATATTGAGAAAATTTGATATCTGATAATTGAATCTTAGGTTTTGGGGCCTGCAGAACTTTTTATAAAGAATAACTTTTTTTCGTAAAATTAATAATAAAAAAGTTTCCCATATGTTTCCAACTCAAGTAGACACGCTGTATATAAAAATCAATTGCTGTGCGTTAGTCTCGCTAAAACTCGAGAATGTGTGGACCGATTTGGCTAATTTTGATGTTGAATTATTTGTGGAAGTTCAGGGAAGGTTTATACGGTTTTATATTGTCATTTTAGTAGCCACCAAAATTTTTACAGCTATATGTATAAAATGCTCTTTTTACAGTGTTTGTTGCCATACTCCTCCGAAACGACTTGACCGATTTTTATGAAATTTTACAGCTATGTTCGACCGGACTGGGAGTAGGTTTATGTCTATATTTTATACCTCTACGTCATAAGGGGGTTGCGTGTGACGTCATAACTCTCACAATAATGACGTGAAAAATACGAAATTAATTCGGTGTACTCCTTGCTTCCGCATTTATTCCGAACAGAACCTTACTAAATTTTTTTTTCTAGCTCAATCGGTGTCCAAAATACAATATCTTAAGCCTTAGAAATATTCTGACGACAGAAGAAGAACGAGCAACAAATTTCATCGAAGAAAAGTGCAACTGTTTAACTTTTGGACTTAATTTGGGCAAAATATGAATTTCTTAATTTTTCGAAACTTTCAAAAAATATCTCTACCGAACTTTTCTAACGAACGGCAAGCAGAAGAAAAGTTCTGAGCACACGAAAAAAACAAGCAGCAAATTATAAAATTTTATTTAATTTTAATTAATTTTGTTTCATTTTATTAAATTTTAATTATTTTTATTAGATTCTATTTATTTTTTTTAATTTTATTATTTTTTTTTTAATTTATTTATTATTTTTATTTAAGTTTATTCAGTTTTATTTATTTTTATTAACTTTTATTCAATTTTATGAAATTTTGTTTCATTATATTTAATGATATTTAATTTTAATTTTATTTTATTTTGATTAATCAACACCTATATAGTTGGACAACCCCGAAACCAATTATAAATACAGGGTTGTTTTGAATGTAAATAAAATAAAGCTGTTATATTCATTATAAGAAAAACAAATTTAAGATTGCAACTGTTGCACTGCAAACTTTTTCTAACTAAACTTTATTACTTTATGTGTAATTCATTAAAAAAAATAATAAAAACTCATTGACATCGAGCATTTTTTGTTTATTAATTACGAATTCCTTTTGTTTATTTTAAGTTTATTGTTTACAAAAGTTTGTTGTTATCTATTGAGGCAGTACGAAGTCTGCCGGGTCAGCTAGTATAAATATAAATATTCTTACAACTGTCAGATTTGGCTAAAATGTCAAGCAATGATTCGCGACATTTTTAAAATCCTTTATGCTGTCAAAATTAATAACGTACTGAAAGAAGGGTTTGATAAAATTCATATTTGGTAGTGTTTCTTTGAGGTCAGGTAGCAAAGATCTTGCAATTTCTTCCCAAGATGCACAAAATCAGCTGGAAGTTCCATATCAAAAACGTGACGAAAGCTTGCAAGAATTTGAAGCCAATATTATAAGATTATTTCATTTGGCGTCCCCTCAGGCATCTAAAGATTTGTTATCCCACTATAAATACAGTCAAAACCCGCTTATTGGAATGGCCTTCGTGCCAAGCAAAAGTATTCCTATAACAGGGATATTCTAATAACCGATCATATGTGCATAGTAAAAACGTTTTGGGATCTCAAATTTTTATTCCTTAAGCCGGGATATTCATTTAACCGGTATTCTAATAAGCGGGTTCGACTGTAATAGTAGAATTTATATTATAAGGGACTTTTCAAATTGCTGATTGCCAATACATTTTCTTTTTGAAGTATAATATTCGACCCTATTAGGTACGACCGTCACCATAGCCGTCACCGTTAGGTCACCATAGCAAACGAAGTTTTGAAACCAGAAAAAGACCCAATAAAGAAAAAGGATTGGATGACCGATAAAATACTAGACCTTATTCAACAAAGAAGAAATTGGAAAAACAAAGACTAGATTCGGTATAGAGAGATATATCGACAAATAAGATACGAGGTTAAGCGAGCAAAAGAGGACTGGATGGAACAAAAATGTCGTGAAATGGAAGAACTACAAAGAAAACATGACGAGTTTAATATACATAAAAAGCTTAAAGAAATTACCTACACTCAGAGAAAAAGAACTCCTCACTTTATGAGAAACTCCAAAGGTAACATAATTCTCGACTTGGATGAAAAAAATAAAGAATGGACTAACTATATAAAAGAGCTCTTCCTGGATACGAGGCTACCACTTAACACCACAAAGTATACGAACACTGGTCCTCGTATTTTAAAAGCGGAAGTAGAGAAAGCCTTCAAACAGAGCAAAAATGGGAAATCTCCAGGCCCTGACCAAATACCATCAGACTGGCTCAAACTTCTGGATGACGATAATGTCTCACAATTAACAAACATTTATAACCATATATACGAGACTGGAATGATGCCACAGCTATGGTTGGAGTCTACATTTATTCCACTCCCAAAAAAACCTAATACATCATTATGTAAAGACTTTAGACTAATTAGTCTCATGAGCCACTCTCTCAAGCTACTGCTTAGATAATTCTTAATAGAATCAAGCAGAAATGTGAAGAGACAATGGGAAACAAACAATTCGGTTTCAGAGAAGGATTGGGAACAAGGGAAGCTTTGTTCTCAATGTTAACATTACTTCAACGATCATGGGAAGTACAGAAACCAATTTACGTCTGCTTTATAGATTTTGAGAAAACGTTTGATATAGTTCAACATGATAGGTTGTTTGAATATCTAGAAATGATTGGAATAGATGATAAAGATCTGAGACTTTTACAACATATATATTGGAATCAAGAAACTTCTGTTCTGGTAGACGGCAAAGAAACAGACAAAATTTGCATTCAAAGAGGTGTCAGACAGGGTTGTGTGTTATCCCCAACTTTGTTTAACGTATACTCAGAAATAATTTTTAATGAAGCCTTGGAAGGACAATGTGGAGTTCGAATCGGGGGAGAAACTATTAACAACATCAGATATGCAGACGACACCGCGATCATGGCTGAAAATATCGAAGATCTTCAATTCCTTATTGATCGAGTCACTAGAGAATGGTCCAATAACGGACTTAACATAAATGCAACAAAGACAAAGTTACTTGTGGTTAGTAAACAAGACGTCGGCCCTATGCAACTAATTGTCAGTGATGAATCTGTAGCTGACGCTTGAAGTGTTCTGTATTTACTGAATAATTATTGAAAAACACTATAAATGCTAATGTATTTATTGCTATAGTGCAGTGGCGGCTTTTCTTTATGTGCTGCTGAGCTGCAGAACTACCAAACAACCATAGCAAATCTTAATTATTAAAGAATAATTAATATAGTTTTATTTCAAATCTGCCATATTATCATATTAAACATCAACTGTTAATAATAATTCACCAACAACGATGATTAATATTATTTTTTTTACGTATTTACTCCTCTAGTGAAACCGTATAATTTTTTTACGTATTTGGTGCTCCAGTGAAGCAATCTTTTTACGTATTTGCTGCTCCAGTGAAGCCGCGTCGATAACAACCGAAACACTGGCAGCGGTAAAATGCATTTATTAGGCAAACGGCGATCTTAGCCGATGTGCTTCGGCAATCGGCTGATTAACGGCCTCGGAAATGTGTTTGCGAGCTGCAATTCACGACAGTTATTCGTGACCGTTGCATCTGTGCCGTGTTTAGAAATTCTTAGGTTACAATTTTGTTTAATTTGTTTTGTTCGAGCGTGTTTAAAACAATGGAGTTTCAATTTAAATTAGGCGTAAATAAATTTCAAAAACTTCACTATCAACAACAGTTGATTATAAAAGAACGTGGCCGTCCTATGCCTGATCTTAATATTGAAGTGTCCGGTAAAAGCCGTGGAAAAACATATACGCGTAAATTTAATAAAGACATGTATCTACGAAATCAGTGGATTTGTGGATGTTCCGAAAAAAATGCTTTTTTCTGTTTTCCGTGTGCATTTTTCGGCGCAGATAAAGAGGAAAAATTGTGGCGCGAGACAGGAGTGCGGGATCTAGTGCATTTAAGTGAAAAAATAAAGAAGCATGAAAACACGCAAACTCATATGAACAATGAAATGCGATTTGCATTATTTGGGAAACTTAATATACAGGCCCAACTTGACTCTGCTTATTGGATAAATATACAAAAACACAATGAAGAGGTGACGAAAAACAGGTATGTTTTGTCAAAAATAATTGACTGTATAAAATTCTGTGGGGCTTTTGAGCTCGCCTTACGAGGACACGATGAATCTGAAACATCAGATAACCCTGGAATTTTTCGTGGTTTAGTGAATTTTTCTGCTGAACTTGATAAAACACTTAGTGAACACCTTACAAATGCGACAATTTTCAAAGGTACCTCAAAAACAATACAAAATGATATTTTGGATTGCATGCTAGAAGTATACGCTGAGGAGATTTTAAACGAAATCAATGAAGCCCCATTTTTAGCAGTGATAGCTGATGAGACAACGGATGTTTCTATGAAATTTCAAATGGTCATTGTTTTTCGTTATGTAAAAAACGGTGCTCCAGTTGAAAGGTTTTGGACTTTTTTGCTTCCAGAAAAACATGATGCTGAAACCTTAGCTAACACAATTTTGAATGTTTTAGACCCAATATTAAAGAATAACAAAAATAAGCTCATTGCACAAAGTTATGACGGAGCAGCTGTTATGAGTGGGATACATGGCGGAGTGCAAACAATAATTAAGAGAAAATATGAAACTGCTCATTTTGTGCACTGTTACGCCCATCAATTGAATCTAATAATGTCAAGAGCATGTTCTATTAATTCCCAAGTACGCGTATTTTTTGGAGATTTACATGATATACCTGGATTTTTTAGTCATTCACCTCAAAGAATAGCTGTCTTAAATCAAATAGTTGGAAAAAATATTCCTCGTTCAATCCCTACACGCTGGAATTTCAATATTCGTACAGTAAATGTCGTTTACGAATATAGAGACTTTATTATTGAGTGTATGGAGCAACTAGAAGAAGAGTCAAATGCTATTACTTCCAAGGAAGCAAGAGGACTTAGACGTATTCTGGAAGATCAAAATTTTACTTTCTGGCTGACTGTTTTTCATTATATTATGCCACATGTTGACGTTTTGTACAATAATCTTCAAAAAAAGAACATGGACCCAACCGAAGCACAGAAAGCTATACATGTTTTTGAGCAAAGTATTAACAATGTCCGAAATAAAATAGACCCTATCATACATCAAGCTTCAAATTTAAATGCGGCGCCTAGTGTCCAAAAAAGGAAACGCCCAAATAACAGCCAACAGGATCACCGTATTGCCTGTCTAGAAGTTTGTGATGTTATTATAAACAATGCAAAAGAACGGTTTGCATATACAAATCATCTAGTTGCCGCAACACTTTTATCTTCAGAACATTTCGAAAAATATAATAATAAGTTTCCTGAAAATGAATTGGATTTAACTTGTACAGCTTATAACTTCTTTGATAAAAACCGTTTGCGAACAGAACTGTCAGTTTTGTATTCCAATATCGAGTGTAGAACATTAAAAGGTGCAGTGCCTTTACTAAAATTTATAATTTCTAATAATTTAGAGGACACATTAACAGAAACCAAAAAGTTGATACAAATTCTGGTGACTACGCCAATGACCACAGCAGAAGCTGAACGTAGTTTTTCAACTTTAAAACGGATCAAAACATTTTTAAGAAATTCAATGCGCGAAGACAGATTAACAGCCCTTTCCACACTCTCGATAGAAAAAAAGTTCATCGCTTCAATACCGAACTTTAACGATAAAGTAATCGAAAAGTTTGCGACAAAAAAGGACCGGCGTATTAATTTCCAATTTAGAAAAATGCAATAAATGTAAGTTAATCAGATTTTTATAGCATGTCGTTATTAGTTACTATTAATTAGTATTAAAGCTAATTTTATTGTTTGTGTTTTCGTATGTTATTCTATTTCTATTATTTTATATTGGCCGTGGTTCATGCAGCACACCCTATAGCAGATGTCACGAGCCGCCACTGCTATAGTGACAAAATTGTATGTAGTGTACTACCCTGAAGACGAATGAGTACTGGTCTTTCCCCTCAGTCGGGGTGATGATCGCACGCATCCACGATGCGCTCTGACTCAAATTAAAATTGGGGGTGAGTGGCGCGTACATGCCCCCCGCCTTGAAATACATTTCAAATATGTCAACACAAATTATGCAAGTACATATACAACATGAATGAAGGAAATACATATAAATAAGATAAAATACATAAATGAGATAAAAAAAATGGTTATGAGAATAACGCAAAGTGTTCAATATAAGTGAAAACTTAAATGTTCGGTAGTGAAAATAACGAAAGTCTTCAATATAAGTAAGCTTAAATGTTCGGTAGTGGTGAAATGTTCTTAACCGCGCGTTTGTATTCGCCGCGAGCTGTTTTCACTGACACTACGCGAGTCACACCATCTTGTCCTGGATGAATGGCAGTCACACGGCCTAATGGCCAACACAGAGGTGGAAACCGCATGTCCTTGATTAAAACTAATTGTCCCATTTGTATGTTAGGTGAAGGGTCAGAAAACCATTTCTGACGTTGCTGCAACTCTCCCATGTATTCTTTGGACCAGCGATGCCATAGGTGCTGGTGCATCATCTGAAGATGTTGATAACGAGACAATCGGTTTGTAGATACGTCCGTCAGGTCTGGTTCAGGCAATGCAGTGAATGGTCTGCCGATGATAAAATGAGCTGGTGTAATGGGATTTAAATCATTGGGATTGGAGCTAAGAGGTGAGAGTGGTCGGGAATTTAATACTGACTCTACTTGAATTAAAAGTGTTTGAAATTCCTCAAAAGTGAGTATGTTGTTTTTCATTGTTCGGCGTAAATGCACTTTCATTGATTTTACGCCCGCCTCCCAAATTCCCCCGAAATGTGGAGAATTTGCCGGAATGAATTTCCAAACTATTTGATCGTTAGCGCAGAATGAAGCTAGCTCAGCCTCATTATTGAGTAAAAAATTTGAAATTGCATCCAACTCACTCTTGGCTCCTGTGAAATTAGTGCCATTATCCGAAAATAATTGCAAGGGCCGGCCTCTTCTAGTTATAAAGCGCTTGAGGCAGGCAATGAATGCTTCGGAAGTAAGACTTGTGGCTATCTCCAGATGAATAGCCTTGGTTGTAAGGCATATAAAGAGGCAAACCCAAGCCTTAAACGTCTTGCACCCCCGACCCTTCCTATCCTTTAGGAGAAAGGGCCCAGCGTAATCCACGCCAGTTGAATGGAAGGGAAACGTTTGAGTAACCCGCTCCTTGGGTAGATCACCCATTATAGGGGTTTGAAAAGAGGGTTTTGCCCTGAAACATGTTATGCAACTATGCACTGTTTTGCGAGCAATGTTGCGGCCGGAAATGGGCCAAAACCTGTCCCTAACAGAAGAAAGTAAATGGTTGGGACCTGAATGAAGAAGCCTTTTATGTTCATCAATGAAAAGTAATTTTGTAAAATGCGAATCTTTGGGAAGTAGAATAGGATGGCGTTTTTCGAATGACCATGAGGCATGTTTGAGTCTACCTCCAACTCGCAAAATACCCATGTCGTTAAAAAACGGCGAAAGAAACTTAAGAGTACCCTTTTTTATTGGGCATGATTCTCTCAACAATTTTATTTCTGAACTGAAATATTCAGCTTGAATTATCTTTGAAAGAATGTTCAACGCATTTGACAGTTCTTCACTGCTCAATGGCCCGTGGCACTTATCGTTACTGGTTTGAGGTTATGAATAAAACGTAAACAAAATGCCATAGAGCGATGAAGTCTAGAGAAATTTGAAAATCGTTCAATATCTATTATTGCAGTACCTCTTATTGTAGTTTGTAGCACTTGAGGGGTTTTTATTTCAGGAAGTTCCGTTTCCTTGAAAACGGAAGCAATGGGCCAATTCACTGAGGGAAGAGAAAGCCAGTCTGGACCATGCCACCATAAAGAAGATGCAAATAATGAAGTTGGAGTGACACCTCGTGACAATAGATCTGCAGGGTTCGAAGATGAATTGACGTGGTACCAATTTTCACATGAAGTTTTGCTCTGAATTTCAGATATCCTGTTTGCAACAAATGTTTTTAGTGAAGAAGAGGATATGTTTATCCAGCCCAAGACTATTGTAGAATCCGTCCAATGAAATATGCCACTGAAAGATATGGTGAGCGCCCTCTGAATATGATGGGACAATTTGGCGGCTACAAGAGCACCGCACAATTCCAATCGAGGAATTGTAAGAGCCTTGATTGGACTCACCTTGGATTTGGTACAAAGTAGATGAACATGAACATTGCCTTGAATGTCAATTGTGCGAATGTATGCACAGGCACCATAAGCCTTCTCACTTGCATCGCAAAAAGTGTGGAGTTCAGTTACAACAGGGTTGTTACATCTTATATGTCTAGGAATCGTAAAGGAATTAATATGATTGAGCTCATCACGAAGATTTACCCACACTGTGTGGATATATTCTGGGACGGACTCATCCCAAGATAACCGTTCCGTCCATAGTTTTTGAAGAAGAATTTTTGCTATTATGACACAAGGACTTGGTAAACCTAATGGATCAAAGATCTGTGAGACACTGGATAAAATTAGGCGTTTTGTAACGGTTTTGGAAGAGTTGCCTAATAAAACCTCTGAATTGTAGGTTAGGACATCTGACGAAGATGACCAAAATATGCCCAATGTTTTTGTATTTTCCTTGGAACCTAAGTTCAATGTGTGTAATTGCACATTGGAATCTGAAATATGTTTAAGGGCTTGAGGTTCGTTAGATATCCACTTCCGTAATTCAAAACAACCTTGTTTGAGGATTGAAGATACATCTTTGCAAATATTGGACAGGTCTGTTAATGAATCAGAGCCTGTGAGTAGATCGTCTACATACAAGTCGTTTTGGATGACCTTGGAAGGGACTGGATATGAATTCATATTTTCTAAAGCCAATTGAAAAATTGATCTTATGGCTAGATATGACGCTGAAGATGTGCCATACGTAACCGTATTTAATTGAAATTCCAAAAGAGGATCTGAAGGTTTTTCTCTCCACAGAATTTGTTGAAGATTTCTTTGTGGAGGATGAATTGAAACTTGCCGATACATTTTGCATATATCAGCTGAAACGACATATGTATGTTGCCTGAAACGAAATAAGATGTGAAAGAGATCATTTTGAATGGTTGGTCCTACCATTTGTATATCATTTAAGGACCAGCCTGAAGATGAAGAACAAGAATCATCGAATACAACCCGTAATTTGGTTGTAAGTGAATCTGCCTTTAATACGCCATGATGTGGCAAAAAGAACTGTGTTGTATTATTCGACGGGTCTACCTTGGACATGTGCCCTAACTCTTTATACTCTCTCATGAATGAAGTGTATAACTCTCGAAGCTGTGCATTCCGCTGAAGTTTACGTTCTAGACCATGAAACCTTTTAAGTGCAATAGATCTTGAGTCACCTAGTCTAGAAATAGGTTCTTTCAAGGGTATTGAGACCACGAATCGACCTTCGTTGTCTCTGTAGTGTGTAGAAGTAAACATATCTTCACAAGATTTCTCTTCTGGAGACTGAATTAAGTCAGAACACTCCTCTATTTCCCAAAAGCGAGCAAGCTGACTTTGTATGTTTAAGTTTTGTGAATAACTTGGAGAAGAACTGGATCGGTCTGAAAGAAGGGGCTTTGAAAGTGGACCACTAACTATCCAACCAAACTTAGTTTTATGAAGAAACGGACCTGAAGGTTTAAGACGAATCTGTCCTATGCATAATGTTTCCCAAAACAACTCAGCACCTATGAGAAGATCAATTTGTTTGGGAATGTGAAAATCAGGATCTGCTAATTTATGACATGTAGGTATCGAAAGAGATACTGGATCAATAGGAGCTTCGGGTACAACATCGCATATTTCTGGAGCTACCAAACAGACTAAAGGAGCAGTAAATGGAGTGTTTTTAGACACAATTTGAATTTGACAAACAGCCTGAATTTTGGATTCCACCTTGAATGCCCCTGAAATCGTAATATTTGTAGGCTTTCTTGGTAGTGCAAGTTTATGGCATAAATGTGAACTAATGAAATTAGACTGGCTCCCTGGATCTAAAAGTGCTCTGCAATCATGACGATTTCCCTTTGAATCAACTACCTCTAACAAGACAGTGGATAGAAGTACCTGTTTTGAACTTAAATTAAATGTAAATAGAGACTGTTGCGTATTGGTGTTAGATGTAGAAGATTCGGAAACGTGCAACAGAGAATGATGCTTAACAGTACAATTTTTGCAATGACCAAAGTTACAATTGTCTACTTGATGCCCCCGATTTAGACAGTTAACGCACAAATTGGATTTTTTGACTAAATCGGTTCGTTCAGGCACAGACAACCTTAGAAACTTTGTACATGTATAAATTTTGTGATTTGGAGCATCGCATGATGCACAAGTACGATTTGAGATGTGATAACTTCTCTGAACATGAGAATTAGATCTATTACTAGACTCTGCTGGTGGTTTAGAAGTTTGTCCCTTTACGTTTTGGCTTGAATTTGCCTCTGTAGGTTTTTCCTCCATTCTTTTGAGCATTTTTGCCTTTTGTTTCAAAAATGTGAGAAAAGCTTCCAACTTAGGAGTATCATTCATGAAATCCTTTGATTCCCATTCTCTAATTGTCACTGGATCAAGTTTAGTGAATACCAAATATATAATTAAAGTATCCCATGATTCTGTATGCTGTCCTAATGACTTTAAAGACCTTAAGTGCATCCTCACATGATCTACCAAGTGGCTTAAACTCTTTGAAGATTCCTTTTTTACAGGATGAATATCGAATAAGGCCTTGGTATGTACATGCAACAATGCCCTCTTGTCAGTATATTGGTCACACAATAAATCCCAAGCTATCGGAAAATTGTCATGTGTGACCTGGATATTGGCGATAACTTCAAATGCTTCACCCTTCAAAGCTCTCTTTAGATAGTGAAATTTCTGTACATTACTAATGGAAAGGTTGCTATTTATCAAGCTATCAAAACTATCGCGAAATTGGAGCCATTCACCTGTCTCTCCTGAATATATTGGCAGATTTAGGGCCGGTAATCGTACTTCTGATGAGCTAGGGAATCTGCTATTTCCCGGATTGGAAACCGAAGCTGAACCTACATTATCTGTACTATTTTCCTTGGCAAGACCTTGCGCTTTTGAAATAATTGAATAAAAGTCGTTTTCAAATGCCTTGCGCTTGTCATACTCGCCTTGTAAGTCTTCTTCTTTCACCGAGCATTCAATGCCTACCTGAAGCTCCGAAAATTCCGCGAGTAGGCTTTCAATATCCGAAAGTCTGTTTTTTAAGACTCTATCGTCTATTGAATCGATTTGTGTCATGCATTTTTCTACGTATATCTGAAAATTTGCTAGTCGCGCTTCTAAGCTACCTCGCTTGACACGTAATGTTTTTAAATGTTCCATTTTATTTATTAACAAAACAAAAACAACAAAAATTATTTAAAAGTGCAAATAGAATTTAACTAAAATAAAACCGAATACTAAATATGACTGTACTATATAAATATGCGATATAATGATATTGTGTAATTATTTTTATAATATAATAAATATTATATTTAATAATATATGTAATATTATTATTTAATAATATATGTAATATTATTATTTAATAGATAAGTATAGCGTAAGATAAATAAAATGAAATATGTAATTGAATTAAAATTAAAACATGTTAAAATGTATTTAAATTGCTTTCATGAATAATTGAAAAATGGTATAGGAAAACGATAAATAAGGATTATATTATTAGCTCTGAATATTTGTATAATAGGTACCTGACCAGAGAATCTTTGTCTGTTCTCGCCTCGATGTGGTCGTTGCGATCGGCCAGTTGAAGAATCGAAGAATCCTACCATGCAGATGAATGATGAATCGTTTGATGGCTGCGTCTAGAGCGCTCGCTTTTTCGGCTTAGCTTGGCGTCACTTATCGAAACACAATGCTTTTAAAAGAACTAATCTTATTATTATTAATTGAACTGTAGATCTGGTTTATTACGAAGGAACAAAATTGTAGCTGACGCTTGAAGTGTTCTGTATTTACTGAATAATTATTGAAAAACACTATAAATGCTAATGTATTTATTGCTATAGTGACAAAATTGTATGTAGTGTACTACCCTGAAGACGAATGAGTACTGGTCTTTCCCCTCAGTCGGGGTGATGATCGCACGCATCCACGATGCGCTCTGACTCAAATTAAAATTGGGGGTGAGTGGCGCGTACAGAATCAATAACAAAAGTTAACCATTTTAAATACCTAGGATGTTGGATAAACGAGACACTAAATCCGGATGAAGAAATTAAAACTCGTATAGAAATTGCAAGAGGAGCATTTATGAAACTTAGATCTATTCTGAGCAACTCTCAGCTGAATTTACAACTAAAAATCAAGTTCCTAAAATGTTTATGTGTATCCTGTATTACTATATGGATGTGAAACCTGGATCATGAAGGTTAACATGATGAACAAATTAGAAGCCTTTGAGATGTGGTCGTATCGTAGAATGCTCAGAATATCTTGGGTTCACGCATTTCAAACAGAGAAGTCTTAAACAGAGTAGGTCAAGGCGAAGGTGACTTAATGAAGATGATAAAAAAGAGAAAACTTGAATATCTGGGGCATATAATGAGAGGTAGCATATACAGGATGCTGCAGTTAATACTCAATGGAAAGATCGACGGAAAAAGATGAATTGGTCGAAAGAAATATTCATGGCTCCGAAACCTTCGTCAATGGACTGGCTTATCAGCAGATCAATTGTTACATGCCGCACAAGATCGAGAACGATATCGGCAAATTGTTATGGAAGCTACCCACGCCTAAAAATTTGGGCACGGTACTTAAAGAAGAAGAGGTACGACCGCCCATACGTACGCAACAATCGCCAGAATCATGTAATATGCGTCATTTCACACTTTTGTATTCAAACAACTGCCAGCAATGCAAAGGCAGTTCATCATAATCATACATCGCCAAGTGGAACAAAGGGCACCTTGCGGTGTTTCAAGTAGCATGAGGAATGATGGTGAGGTTGTTAGCCCCACGCATCATCTGTTGAGTTCCGTCCAATTTTGTTTACTAGTTTTCTCCATTCTCATCTGTTTTTGCCATCTTTTTTGCATCGTTTCATGTTAAATTATTTTCTTTGATTTCTTTCTGTATTGTTCTTTTCCACGTTATAAGATGGTCTACCCTTTCTTCTTTTGCCTTGAGCATTGTAATGTAGATCTTGTCTAGCAATACAGTACAACCTGTCATATCCGGACCTCCCCATATCTGGACGGTTCTGCGCCGTCCGGATCTACCGAAATCTATCGAGAACGGCACTCCTGCTGTTGGACAGCGCACTAAAAGAAGAACTAAAAGATGGCGAAATAATGTATTATAGAATCTATAAAACGTGTCTATCGACGAAAGTTATTGACGGCGTTAATTACTGGAATGTATGAAGGAGAAAACGTTTCAGAGACTGTAAAAGAAGTAGTGGTCTTGATATCCGGATTTTTTCATATCCGGATCGGTCTGTCGCCACATTAATCCGGATATGGCAGGTTTCACTGTATTTGTTGCTGGTTTTGGTAAGGTGTGTCCTATCCACTTCCATTTCCGTTTTTTTATTGTATGTTCTATCCTTTCTTCATTTGTTATTCTCCACAATTCGTCATTAGTAATTTTGTTTGGCCAAAATATTCTCAGTATAATACGTAGACACCTGTTAATGAAGGATTGTATTTTCTGAAAAAATTGTTTATGGTGTTTCCATGTTTCTGCTCCATATAACAGGACAGACTTTACATTAGTTTCAAATAATCGTAGCTTTGTTCTTCTGCTGATGTTTGTCGAGGCCCATATCTTGCGTAAAGAGTTGCAAGCCTTTTGTGCCAAGTTTATTCTTTGTTTTATGTCCTTTTCTGTGCTTCACGTTGTGTTTACCAGATTGCCCAAATAACAGAAATCTTTTACTTCTTCTATTTGTTTCCCTTCTAAATATATATTGCTTCCGTTCGTTTCCCCATTTGATAATATTTTCGTTTTTTTTGGGATTTATTTTTAAGCCGGTTGTTTTTGCTATGTTGTTCAATCTGGTAATTTTGTTTTGCATGTGTTATCTGTTTGATATTATGAGGCATATGTCGTCAGCAAACTCTAGATCCTCTAGTTTTTTAAGTGGTAAACATTGTATACCTGTTTTTTTATTTTCAGTTTGTTTCATTATCCAACCTATGACTATTATAAACAACGTCACTGACAAGACACACCGCTGTCTTACTCCTTTTTTTGGTGCTTATTTGTTGGGATAGTTCCCCTTCATGTTCAAATCTAGCAAAACATTCGTCGTAGAAAAGCCTTATTACTCTTATATATTTGTCTGGTATTCCATAGAATGTTAATATCCTCCACATCATATTACGATTTATTGGATCCAAACACTTTTTCGAAGTCTACAAAGTTGATATAAACTTCCTGATTCATTTCCGCTGATTGTTCCAGGATGATTCTTAGGGTAGGTATTTATATGGTCAATACAGGAACTGTTCGGTCTGAATCCTATTTGGTTAATTCTTACTTTTTCATTTATGGGATCTTTAATTTTCTCCAATATCATCCTGGCCATTATTTTGGTAGCTACAGTGAGAAGACTGATTGGTTTCCAGTTTTCGCATAGTGTGAGATTTCCTTTCTTTGGTAGCTTTATTATAACTCCTTCACCCCAATCTTTTTGGTATCTTTTCCTCGATCCAATTTTTTTTAAATAGTAAGTAGTACATATCCACTGAGAAGTTTAAGTGTGATTTTATCAGGTCTGCGGGAATTCCATCAACACCAGCCGCTTTGTCGTTTTTTAAAAGGTTTATAGCATACCTCATTTCGTCCTTCGTCAATTCATCTTTTTTAACGATTAATGTTTCGTGTCTCTCTGTTTCTTCCATCTCTATTTGTGATTCAATTCCTTCTTCATAGAGTTCTGCGAAGAATTGTGTCCATCTTTGTGAGATTTCTTTTTGAGTTACGAGTGTTTCTCCTTCTTTTCCCATTAGTTTCGCTCTTTGCTTGCTCTTACCCCCTTTAATTTCTTTTGTTATTGACTAAACTGTCCTTGTGTCATGTATTCTCGCTGCTTCCTCTGCTTTTTCTGCCATTTGTTCCATAATATACAGCGTTTTATCTGTTCTGGCTTGTTTTTTAACTTCTTTATTTTTTCTATATATTTTCCCTGCATTTCTTTTCGTTTTATTGGGTTTGTTGGTCTGATCAATTCGGTTTTGATTGCTCTTTTTTCCTTGATTTTTGTTTTAGTGTCCAGCGTTATCCATGGTTGATCGGCTTTCCCCTTGTACCCTTATCTCTTTCCCTGCTTCCATGTACGCGTTTTTATATATTTCCCATATACCTTCAATGCTAGATTTTCCTACTTGTTCCAAGTTTCCCACATGCCTCTCCAACGTTTCTTAGTATTTGTTTGATATGCTAGAGTCTCTTTCTATGTTTTTTGCTTGATTTATAATTAGCTCTGAGGCTAATTTCTATTTTTGCTCTCACTAATTCGTGGTCTGATGCACAGTCGGCTCCTCTCATTGCTCTCACATCTTGTAAGGAATTTTTCCACTTCTTTTCAATGAGAATGTGGTCAATTTGGTTCTTAAATTTCCCTCCTGGTGACGTCCATGTTGTTTTATGGATATCTTTATGTTGGAATAATGTTGCCCCAATCATCAAATCATTTGTCGAGCAAAGTTCTATTAATCTTGTGCCATTGTCATTCCTTTGTCCCATGTCATGATTCCCCAGTACATGTTCCTTTCCATTATTATTAGATCCTACTTTGGCGTTCCAATCCCCTAAAACGATTTTTATATCCCGTTTGTATGTTTTTTGTATTTTTGCTAGAAACATATACATCTGGTCGTAGAACTCTTCCTTTGTTTCATAGTCTTGTTGATTTGTTGGAGCATACACATTAATTATTATTAAGTTTCTAAATTTGCTTCGAAATCTTCCCCATATAATTCTCTCAGAGACATTGTCCCACTCCACCAAAGCTTGGGCCGATGCTTTATTTAACATTAATGCCACCCCTTTTTCTTTGTCTGAGTTTATATCTTCTTTGCCAGAATAGATGACAGTATTTCCACACTGTAATTGGATCGTCCTGACCCATTCCATCTAGTTTCACGCTGATCCCTAGTATGCTTATGTTGTATCTACCCATTTCTGTTGCTATCTGATGTGCTTTACTTATTGCCGATATTGTTCGTACATTCCAACAACCTATAAATATGTTTTCCCTTGTATCAATTTCCCCTTCTATTGATTTCCAAGTTTTGTTTCTGTTTCTTTTTTCTTGCTATTTACTCTATTTCTCCCCACCTTGTCTATTTTATTTGTTTGCAAAACCATACTCATATCCATTTCGCGGATGTTGTCTCCGTATGTTGTTCTGGTTTTATTCTTAGTTTTTTGCTGGATGGGTTACTTTCATCATTTTTTCTCTTTGGTCATTTTCTGTGTGGGGATATATCACTCATTGTTCTGGCTCTAGTTTTATCTATGGGAGTTTATGTAATATTTTCCTTTTTTAGTTCATCCGTTGGGATATTCCATGTTTTGATTTCTTCTATTCCGTATTCATCTCCGTTTATTATTAGCTTGTCATTTTAATCTTCGCATTATATCCTGTTGTTCTTACTTCTTTCATGTGCTTTAAAAGTATTTTTCTTTGTTCCAAGATAGTTTTTGGGTAATCCTCATTCACGAACCATTTTGTTCCTTTTAATTTCCCGCTTGCCTTTAGGATTTCCATTTTTTACTTCCACTTGTGGCGTCCCCTCAGGCATCTAAAGATTTGCTATCCCACTATAAATAATAGTAGATTTTATATTATAAGGGACTTTTGAAATTGCTGATTACCAATACATTTTCATTTTGAAGTATAATATTTAGATCCTATTAGGTACAACCGCCCATACGTACGCAACAATCGCCAGAATCATGTAATATGCGTCATTTCACACGTTTGTATTTAAACAACTGCCAGCAATGCAAAGGCAGTTAAAGGCAGCTAAACCAATGTGATTCTGTATCTTCTGACTATACATTTTGAGATTAATAAACATTAATCGGGGAATTATACAGAATTATGTAGGACTACTTTTTTAATGTATTTTTACGAAATGGTGATTATTTCAAGTATATTTTTACTGTTTATTCATTAACAAATTTTATGCATTTATTGTTATCAAATCTTTAGTCAACTTTTTCTTACATTAATACATACTTGAAAAAGAAGAATGTGCTTTACAGCAATAAAATTAATAAACTAGAAAACGTTTTGCAGCGTTTTCAATATACGCGTTCTTTTTGACTTTCACTGCCGGCCAAATATGGTTGTACGTACATGGCTCACTTGTCCCGGAATTATGAATACGAATAGATCCAGTCTGATCCTTATACCTATGTATTACGACCCTACGATAGTCTGAGAAAACAACTGTAAACATAAAAATCCCTAAATATAGACTTTTTATTTTACCCTATGACCAAGTTTTCAGTATTTGGAACCACTGTACGGTGCAACCAGATCCTTTATTCGAACCGGATTTCTGAACAGAAATCTACAGCCAACAGAAACAAACTTAGTTCTTGAAAGAGCTTCAGGTCACACTATTCCAATTCATGGAGAGATAACGGCAACCATACAGATTATTATGTACAGAAAATTATGTATTCATGCCTCCGAAATTTTCGTCAATGGACTGCTTATCAGCAGATCAACTATTGCATGCCTCGCAAGATCGAGAACGATACAGGCAAATTTTCATGGAAGCTGCCCACGCCTAAAGTTTGGGCACGGTACGTAAAGAAGAAGATACATATTGATAACACGTTGATAAAACAATATTTCTTGTAAGTGACATTAAAGATGAATACGTTTTCGAATGGATATTATGCTAAACTTTATCATGGATCTTCGAATTAATATTGGCTTTTTTGAAAATGAAGAAGTCTCCAGATGACCACAGTTTAAAAAAAGAAGACAGGGATGGATCAGACTTAACTAGAAAGCCTTCAAAGGAGTCAAAAGGAAGATAACTAATGATTTAAAAGTTATACGAGAATTGCTTAAAAATGGAGTAAGACCTATTTGACAGGAAATAACCAAATATAGTAGAAAAGGAAAGATTGGGCTCAATCGGAATCTCTATGTCTTTCCAATGGTCTATTACATCGGGAGAGGAAAATTTCAGATGAAGTACGTACAGTTCAACAAAATTGCTTTACATCAGGATTCAACAAAGGTTTGTTTCAAAAAGCTGAAGAGCCTTCCATTCAGAGTTCCTTTTTGAGCTAGTTTGGCC
Organism: Diabrotica virgifera virgifera; assembly: GCF_917563875.1. NCBI lineage: Eukaryota > Metazoa > Arthropoda > Insecta > Coleoptera > Chrysomelidae > Diabrotica > Diabrotica virgifera. The sequence goes on along the minus strand of NC_065443.1, from coordinate 242,445,112 downwards.
ATGTTTTGGATGTAATATCAAAAAAACAGCCAAACGTTAATGTTTATTTTTGTACAAATATAATGTGTACATAAAATAGTATAGTACAAAATATGTTATATAATCTAAATTTAAGAACAAAAATACAAACTAATTATTATGAATACAATTCTCCTTTGGCAGCTTTAATAACCGCCATTTCCATCTGCACTTTATGGAACATCTCCTCAGAACCTCGTCTATCAGGATGGTATTCTAGACACTTCTGTCTGTAAGCTGTATTTATCTGATGATTTGAAGCATGATTGCGCAAATTAAAGAAATTATAAGCATTTTCTAGCGCCTCAGATTTTGGAACATCAAATATCTTTTCAGTCATCCATTGCGAAAGACCCTTGGCCAATTGTCCGCCCAAAATTCCTCCACCAATAGCTCCGATTATCATGCCAACTGGACCTAAAAATAATTAAACTTTTAATCTACATATTGCACTGTTTTCTTAATTCACTATTTAGTTGGGTACAAAAAGGCACACGTTTCTTTGTTGTGACTGACAGTCGGTGCTTTGGCCTTGGGTTTATGGATTGTTTATGTATTTATCTGACGAAAATACGTCGTTATCGAGCTCTCGTTATCTGGAAATGGACCAACCCGATCCAGTTCGGGATCTAGCTTCTGTTCAGTCATTCCCTTCATCACTCTGGAGCCGTAATCTATATGCCATATGCCGCTTACTCATGCTGGCTGGAGAATGCACATGGATTAAGTTTATACCGCTTTTAGTATTGTACTGATAGCAAGTTTACACATTTAGACAAGGCAAAAACGGCGGGTTCGTTGGAAAAAATATTCCCATGAGATTTTTTTGCATAATCACATTCGTGAGACACCCCAGAATATAGTTCAAGAAACGCAAAAAGTGGTCCAAAATAAAAAAAAAATTTTAAACAAATTATAAAAATCAATATTTTTGGTCCGGACAAATTTTTTAGGTTTTTTGGACCATTCTGGACAAAAAAGGTCTTTTATAATTTTTCTCCGAAGTTGATCGTTTTCGAGTTATAAGCAATTTAAAATAAAAAAAAATTTCAAGGCCCAAAAGCACCAGTAAAAAATATTATTTTTAAGGTTACCCCAAGTGCCTAAATTAAAGTTCAAACCTTCTTGTATCCGTTCTCGGTGAGTATTTTGGGCTTATTTTATTTTAAACTATTTTTAACATAAACTAAAATAAGTTTTACATTTATTTTAAATTTAAATACTTCTATAGAATTTATATATACATAGGTACACACAATATACCTGTATATTGTACAAAATATTTATTTATTTTGCTGATTTATTTCGCCGAAGCGATGATGGTCGCGAAATCAATCCTTTTTCCCCATGCTAAAATAAGTTTTACATTTATTTTAAATTTAAATGCCTCTACACAATTTATATATACATACACGTAATATATAGCATAAGCGATGACGGTCGCGAATTCAATGCTTTTTTCCCTATCCAAAAATCGCACAACGTCCCTAAAGAAGATTTCACTTCAAAAATTTGGACCACTTCGAGTGGGCGACTTTTTGAACCTTATTCTGGGGTGCCTCACAAAATGTGATTATGCAAAAAAAAAACTCATGGGAATATTTTTTTCAACGAACCCGCCGTTTTCGCCTTGTCCTATTAAGAACCTGTAAATTACATATAGCCCAATAAATGACCGTTTTGGAGTGGAATTTCCAGGGGCAACTCCGAATTGCATGAAGATTTGGATTTAGGTTCTACTTACCCTCCACTTCAAAGTTGAATTTGTGCCGTTGGTTGCTTTTACTTGGGGGGTGACATTTACCCCTTCTCGGGGGGTGAAAAACGCGTGTTTAAAATAAGGCCGGAAATGGATAAATTGACTTATTTTAAGCACTTTTGTTCTATAAAGTTTTTTACGTAAGTCAATACTTTTCGAGTTATTCGCGATTTAAAATGTTGATTTTTCGACAAAAAAAAACTACGTTTTCAGACCGTTGTTCCCAAATAACTCAAAAAGTAAATATTTTATCGAAAAAAATACTTTTAGCAAAAGTGTAGAATATAAAAAAACGAAAAAAATGGTGTCCCAGTAAAGTCAACAAATTGAGTAGAAGCAAAGTTGTAGCTAATGAAAAATACGTTCTTATTCGTCTAATTCCAAATCGAATAATTCAACGCGAAATCACCGAAGAAAGAAGCGTTTTTCAGGATAACCTTATTAACATTTTTAAAGGATCGAAAAAAAGCTTATTATTTGTTTTTTACAAAAGTTTACAGCATCAAAAATAAACGAGTTACACTAAAAAAAAAGTTGACCCTTTTTTTTGGCAAAAAAAAATCGTGAAAGCCTCCCTCTATTTAGCACCCTAAATGAAATTAATCGTTTGGCTTTACCATCTATTTTAACTGTATGTGTATTGTTTATATGATCTGTAAGTTTGATTGGTTTGAAGTGCTTATTTTTAAAAACATTTGGTTTTATAATAAAAAAAAAATTTCTAAAAATTTTTGAAAAATTTCATTTTTTCAAAATAACTTAAAAAGTATTAGTGATAAAAAAAATCTTAAAGAGTAAAAAAATGTAGGTTTTGCTATTATAAATATGCTAGTTTCCTTTAGTTTCTCCCTAAGACAAAAATTGGTTAAGATATGGCTGTTCAAAATTTGCATACACTCGTGATTAGTGACCCATTCAAGCTTTCTCAATTATAACCCTTTCAAAAATAAACAGTTTAAACCGGTGATACTGACAGATCATATAAAAAATAGATAGGTAAGTATATTGTTTGTAAAGCGGTAGCGATTAATTTAATTTGGGGAGCTAAACACGGCGAGATTTTCATGATTTTTCACAAAAAAAAAAGAGGGCCAACTTTATTTTGAGCGCAACTCGCTTATTTTTAATGCTAAAACTTTTGTTAACAATTAAAACAAAGCTTTTTATAAACACTTTAAAAAAGTTTCAATGAGTTTTTCCCGAAAAGTGTTTAATTTTTCGGTGATTTCACATTGAAGTATTCGATTTGGAATTAGACGAATAAGAACGTATTTTTCATGAGCTACAACTTTGTTTTTATTTGATTGATAGACTTTACTGATACACCATTTTTTTGGGTTTTTTATAAGCTACACTTTTGCTAAGCATATTTTTTTCGATAAAATATTTACTTTTTGAGTTATTTGCGAAAAACCGTCTGAAAACGTAGTTTTTTTTTTGTCGAAAAATCAACATTTTCAATGGCAAATAACTCGAAAAGTATTGACTTACGTAAAAAACTCTATAGAACAAAAGTTGCTTAAAATCAGTCAATTTATCCATTTCCGGTCTTATCTTGAACGTATGTTTTTTCACCCCCGAGAAGGGGTGACTGTCACCCCCCAAGTAAAAGCAACCAACGGCACAATTTCAACTTTGAAGTGGAGGGTAAGAAGAACCTAAATCCAAATTTTCATGCAATTCGGAGTTGCCCCTGAAAATTACACGGTATCGCCGAATTTTCCGTTCATTTACTGGGCTAATAGGTACAATCTTAATACAGTTCGTCCAGGTAAATTTCTATTTGTCATTGATTCTGTCTTAACCACTTTAACCTATCTCCCATGTTGCCATTGGTCTATGCTCTATCTAGACTTGCTCCATGCATTTATTATAAATTTTATCCTTTCTGTTACCTGCTACATTCTTCTATCTAAGCACTACACTTTCTTTAACGTGATCTCCTTATTATTCATTCCATTTGATTGTTCAACATTCAATGCCATACAGCACGTTTCTCTCTACGAGGTATTGACAAATTAATTGTCAATATAACAAGTTTTTCTTAATTACATACTAACAAGTATCTGTGACATATACCAACGTGGAATGGCCCCGTCTCATTCAAAAAGTGAAGCGAGATTGCCTCCAACATACTAGAGAGAGGTCCTAGAGAGAGACAGAGAATGGGCAGGAAAATTTGACAGACCCTGTAATTTGAGTTGCCTATATAAATGGACCCGATTGAATCAGCATTGACAGTTCGTTGAATGGACCTCATATTTTAACTTGAAGGCTGATTGGCAGTACATATTTCAAAATTTAAATACTTTTCGAAGTTATACTTCTTTAGTCGCGATTGAGATTGAGGGTGAATTTATATTGACCTGCGCGCATGCGCACACGGACAGTATGGTATTAGTCGTTATACGGGCTCTGATTGGGTGTTGAAATGATCTGGCAATAATAAATAATTGTTCAATATGAAGGTAAACAAATGTATAATACACATAGTTTCAAAAGTTATGCATCACCCCTTGTATTCACGATGTTTACGTTTTTATAAATCCGTATCTTTATCACTTGTTTAATGGGCCTTTTTTTATAAAAAATATACCTTTTTTGGTTTTTTATTTTATTTGAATACCCATTTAATTGACCTGGATTTGCCAAGGTGTAAACATTTGAAAAATTTATTCGGGTGAAATGTTTGAAAACGTGATTAAAAATGAATCGTACTTTAATTTCTGAGTTGGACCGTATAAGAATTATCGATTTAGTTGAAGAAGGCCATTCACAGCGGTTCGTGTCGAAAAGAGTGGATGTTTCTCAAAGTGATGTCTAACGGATATGGAATAGGTTCCTGGAGACAAACTCGATACGGAATAGAGCTCGGTCTGGTAGACCCCGAGTTACTAATGATCGACAGAATAGATATATCAGAATTTCCATCCTTAGATATCCTTCTATGTGTGTACCAGCCCTCCAAAGAGAATTCAGGCATGCTGCAGGAGTCAGAGCATCGTTGAGTACAATAAGAAGAAGAATTTTAGACTCCGGTTTGAGGAGTCGTCGACCAATAAGAGTTCCTCAGCTACAACCTAGACATGTTTTGGACCGCCTCCAGTGGGCTTAAGAATACATACAGCTCCCCCAACAGTTTTGGAATTTTGTGCTTTTTTCAGACGAGACCAGAATCTGTTTAAATAGTGATAATCGGCGAATTCGTGTGTAGCTAGTTGTGCAGCTCTTGTTGACTCTCGCCATACACGAATTCGCCGTTTATCACTATTTAAGCAGAATCTGGTCTCGTCTGAAAAAAGCACAAAATTCCAAAACTGTTGGGGGAGCTGTATGTGTTCTTAAGCCCACTGGAGGCGGTTCAAAACATGTCTAGGTTGTAGCTGAGAAACTCTTATTGGTCGAAGACTCCTCAAACCTGAGTCTAAAATTCTTCTTCTTATTGTAGCCAACGATGCTCTGACTAATGCAGCATGCCTGCATTCTCTTTGGAGGGATGGTACAGACATAGAAGAATTTCTACGGATGGAAATTCTGATATGTCTATTCTCTCGATCATTGGTAACTCGGGGTCTACCAGACCGAGCTCTATTCCGTATGGAGTTTGTCTCCAGGAACCTATTCCATATCCGTGAGACATCACTCTGAGAAACACCCACTCTTTCCGCCACGAACCGCTGTGAATGGCCTTCTTCAACTAAATCGATAATTCTTATACGGTCCAACTCAAAAATTAAAGTACGATTCATTTTTAAGCACGTTTTTAAAAATTTCACCAGAATATTTTTTCAAATGTTTACACCTTGGCAAAACCAGGTCAATTAAATGGGTATTCAAATAAAATAAAAAACCAAAAAATTTTTTATAAAAAAATGCCCATTAAATATATGATAAAGATACGGATTTATAAAAGCGTAAACATCGTGAATACGAGGGGTGATGCATAGCTTTTGAAACTATGTGTATATTAGTTTTATTGTTGTGAGGACAGAAACAAAAAAGTTTATATTTGTAGTGACTTTTAAATAGTTTTTAAAGCAACAGGTACATAATAATTGTAAATGTATCATAGGTACCAACCTATTTGAACCTACCTAGGTATCATAGGTATCATAGGTACCTACTTAGTATGTAATACTTTTATTTACATAATTTGATTACCATCAAAATGTCTATCAATATTCACCTAATATATTGTTTTCATACTCTATGTTTTGTTGTATTTTTTCAATTCAAAATCAAATTAATTTGATTTAATTCAAAAATGTCAAAAGTTTAATCCGTTTAGTCAGTCGATCTTCGCACATAATGACACACTGTCTCCGTGGCGAAGCGTTTAATGCGAATGAACCCCAATACAACGCCAATACCAACCGCGCTGATAAGTTGGTTCGAATCCCAATAGAAACTTTTATTTTTTTATACATTTTATGATTGTAAGTATATTTATTATATAATTTTATTTTCAGAAAATACGTATTTAGTTAAAAAAAATTCCGACAATTAATGTTCAAAAATCATTTGTGGCATTTTTAATGTGTTTGTGTGTGTTTTATTCTTTTATTATTTTAATTTTTGGCACTGTTTTAATAAAAATGTTTGAGAAGTAGTAAGTATAAATTAGTTTAATATTTAAATAAAATATAAATAAAAAGTATACCTATTAATTTCGTTTATAATCCTATAATCATATAATAGAAGCATAACTTCTTACGTGCGTACAAAGTACACACACACATTTCTTTTTGTATTTACAGAGTAATTAGAGTACAGAGTACCATACTTGGTGATGGTGTTTAAATACTTTTCAGAATTGTTATTTGTATTTATCAAAACAAATACTTTCCTAAAGTATTTGGGAGTTAAATAATTTTAAAAGTATTTAAATACTAAATTAGTGACTGGTTTATATAAAGTGAAGAAGTCCTTGATTATGTTTTTATGTTACTTTTATATTTAGAATTTTATAAGAATTATAAATATGAGGTCCATTTCCCCGATTTAAGTTGATATAGGCAACTCAAATTACACGGCCTGTCAAATTTTCCTGCCCATTCTCTGTCCCTCTCTGGGACCTCTCTCTTGTATGTTGGCCGCATTAATTTTCTTTATGCCTATTCCATCCGTTCGCTGACCTATACACACAACCAAACTTATATGGAAGCATCTGATAGGTAGGTATTTCTTATTAATTCAAGCGAATTTAAAAAATCAACATACGAAGTCAAACTAAAGTGCATAGTTTGCGAAGTCAAAACAGTACCTAAAGTTACGTGCATAGAAATTGGCCCACCTAAAAATTTGGTAATTTTTGAAGTCTCGTATTTCCTAAACCTGTTGGCCGATTTAAATGATTTTTTTAATATGTTATAGCCTTATTCTTCAACAATATCGCTGTAATAATATTATTGCTAAACAGGTAAGTGTTATTTTGTACCGGGTGTAACAATGATAGTGTGTTTTTTCCTCAAAGTTCGGAACACCCTGTGGAATATTCTAGCGTATATAAAATATTGAAATTAAAACTCAACTGTAGCCTTAGGCTTTCTTAACATTTTGATTTTTGATTCATACGCTTATGTTGGATATTAAAAAAGTTAGATATTTTAACAACTAACAACGTTCTTCATCAATACAGGGTGTTTCTAAATAAGTGCGACAAACTTTAAGGGGAAATTCTGCATGAAAAATAATGACCGTTTAATTTAATTTGTCCGCAAATGCTTCGTTTTCGAGATACGGGATGTTGAATTTTTTTACAAACTGACGATTTATTTACTTCTCTAAAACCGGTTGAGATATGCAAATGAAATTTGGTGGGTTTTAAGAGGTAGTTATTGCGCATATTTGACATACAATTAAGAATTTTATATTCACCATTGGCGTGCATACGGGTCATATTACCCGTATGCACGCCAATGTTGAATATAAAATTCTTAACTGTATGCCAAAAAATGCGCAATAATTACCTCTTAAAACCTACCCAATTTCATTTGTATATCTCATGCGGTTTTAGAGCAATAAATAAATCGTCAGTGTGTAAAAAAATTCAACATCCCGTATCTCAAAAACGAAGCATTTGCGGACATATGTTTATAAATTAAACGGTCATTATTTTTCATGCAGAATTTCCCCTTAAAGTTTGTCGCACTTATTTAGAAACACCCTGTATTGATGAAGAACGTTGTTAGTTGTTAAAATACCTAACTTTTTTAATATCCAACATAAGCGAATGAATCAAAAATCAAAATGTTAAGAAAGCCTAAGGGCCGGTTGTTCGAACGCCAATAAAGAAGTTGATTATAATTAAGTCCCCTTAACAACCATCAAATGACAAAATCCGTTGATTGTAATCAATTATGTTAATTATCATTATGATAATTAACATAATTGATTGACTAATTAATTAGTAATTATTAATTAACATAACAAGTATTAACATAATTGATTAATTAATCAATTAATCTCATAATAGTAATCAATTATTTATTTATTTATTTATTTATTTATTTATTAACCATACAGACTAATAATTATGTTTTCAGCAACCAAATAAAAGTTGACATTGACAGTTATATAAATATTTGATAATGATCAGTTGATTCCATTTTTGATTAGCGTTCGAACAACCGGCCCTTAGGCTACAGTTGAGTTTTAATTTCAATATTTTATATACGCTAGAATATTCCACAGGGTGTTCCGAACTTTGAGGGAAAAACACACTATCATTGTTACACCTGGTATAAAATAACACTTACCTGTTTAGCAATAATATTATTACAGCAATATTGTTGAAGAATAAGGCTATAACATATTAAAAAAATCACTTAAATCGGCCAACAGGTTTAGGAAATACGAGACTTCAAAAATGACCAAATTTTTATGTGGGCCGATTTCTATGCACGTAAGTTTATTTGTTTTAAAGCAATTTATTCCCCAATACATACAAATTAAAGCAAACAATAAAGTATGGAAATAAAAAACTATTTGATTTAATGTCAATAGTATGAAAAATTTCAATGTAAAACAAATAATGTTTAAATTGTTTGTATTTATTTATGGTTTTGTTAGTAGTCAGTGTTACCACCCCTGAACCTTATACAAGCTTTAATTTACGTGAGTATACTCCTAATCAAATTGGCGACATTTTGTTGTGGTAGGTTGTTCCATTCTTCAAGAGAAGCTTGTACTGGCCGTGCAGTATTTTGTGGATTATCCCGGCGAGCTCTAATTTTTCTTTTAAGCAAATCCCACAAATTCTCTATAGGGTTAGGGTCAGGTGAGCAAGCAGGCCACTGCAGAAGAGTGATATCTTCTGCTTCAAGAAAATCTGTAGTCACTCTGCTGGTGCATTGTCATGCATGAAAATTAAATTTCCTCCCATTTCTCCTCTTCTGAACCTATACTATAGGTAGGTTCTAGAAGCAAATCAACAAACTTGCGAGCTGTTAAAGCTGGTTGGATAAAAATTAAATGAGTTTTTTACCGATCATAATGCCTCCCCAGAACATGACACTTCCTACTTCATATCTGTGAATAGATCTGCTGGTTTTCGTTCTTTCTCGTCTTTCTCGCCCTCTACGTACACGAATTGGTCGATCACCTGATTTTATAAAAATTCTGGGTTCGTCTGAAAATAGCAAATTTTGTCAATTTCCAATGTTCCAGTTTTGGTGTTGAAGACACCAATTTAGACGAAATATCTTGTGCTGCCTGGATAATTCAGGAACCCGTGACTGTCTCGTGCTGTATAATCATATAAACACGAACTCTTTTTTATCGTTTTAACTGAAACACGTACACCTGTAGCTTCCAAAAGCTGCTTTTGGAACTGTAGATGAGAAATTGTTGGATCTCTTCTAGCTGCTTGGGCAATTTTTTTTACTTTTTGGCGACTTTGTCTTGGTGTATTTGCAAGCTTTCCTAATTCCTGACACCTGACATAGGTTTTTGACATAACACCCTATGTTATATCTACCACTGCAGCTATGTTCCTCTGAGATAGGTATGTATATCTATGTTCCTATTCCTTGCTCCACAAGAACAATAATATTTCCCCTTTGCATGTCCGCTACCCCAACATAGGGCATATTTTCGTTTTTAAACGTAAAAATTAGTTTACCTATTTTTGATTAATTTACAGCTAGAGCAAATAATCTCTAACGTACAGAGCTGTGTTATCTAATTTAGTCCAAGTAATGAAGCTTTAAATAGGACAAAACCTCGCAATTTTTACAGAATGGATAGATTTGCTTGAAAATTTGAGAATAAGTAGTGGATAGTCCAAGGATCAAAATCTATATGATGCCGAAAGGCGCTTTCACCATGGGGGTGGTTGCCACTCCATCTCGGGGGTGGAAATTTTTTATTATACATTCACCGGCACAAAATTCCGCCACCCAAAATTTTTGATTAAGTTTGGCAATCTATAACTTTCTTATTTGTACTCCGATTTTCAAGATGCTTTGCATCAGTTTGTAGGTACTGTAGGTATGTATTGATGTCGTTTGTTATTATTCCGGTAACAAAAATTTTTTTCTTGGATGGCATTATACGAGGGTGAATCGAAGCGTTGTATTTTATCCTAACTTTAAAAAATTCTGTGGAAAAATTGGAGGGCTGATTTTGTTTCATACTCCTTTTGTGTTATTCTGGAGGTATCACTAAGGTTTTGTTTTTTGAATTATCCGAATATCTGTTGTCTTAAGAGCTGTAAATGATCTTTCATCAGATCATTCTCCTATAATATTGACGTTACATGCAAAAGTAATAAGAAAATACCAAGAACCTCAATTATGCAACCTAAAGACCAACTGGGAGCTATTCCGACAAAAACTTGATGAGAACATTGAACTAAACGTTCCACTCAAGACACCACAGAACATTGAAGAAGCCGTCGCAAATCTAACAAAAGGAATTCAAACAGCAGCCTGGCACGCAACTCCCAATGTTGCCGATAATAAATCCAAAGGTGATAATCCAATTATTGTAAAAGAAAAAATCATAGAGAAACGAAGACTTCGTAAAAAGTGGCAAAACAATAGAACTGAAATCAATAAAAGGAATTATAACAGAGCAGCATCTGAATTAAAAAGACTACTACAGACAATAAGGAATCAGAACGTACAAGAGTACCTCGAAAAACTAACACCTACGGAAGCAACAGATTATTCTCTATGGCGTGCTACACGAAAAATGAAAAGACCAATACAACAAATACCTCCGCTTAGAGACTCTGCGGGAATATGGGCCAGAAGTAATAATGAAAAAGCAAAGGCCTTTGCTGAACACCTAAGCAACGTCTTTAAACCTTACAACATGGACCAAAACGACGAAGATAATAATGAAATCTTAAAATTTCTTGATATACCTTTTCAAATGGATCTCCCAATAAAAAAATTTAAACCTAAAGAAATCCGAATGGTAATTATGGATGAAATCAATCCAAAAAAGGCTCCTGGATATGACCTCGTCACTGGAAAAATCCTGCAAAACGTAACTAAGAAAACAATCATGGCAATAACACATATATTTAATGCAATACTTACGTATGCACATTTTCCCAATCAGTGGAAAGTAGCAGAGATCATAATGTTACAAAAACCAGGAAAAGACCCCAAAGAACTGAACTCATATAGACCCATTAGTCTCTTACCTATATTATCTAAGCTATTTGAAAAAATGTTTCTACGTCGATTAGAACCAATAATAGAAGAAACAAGATTAATTCCAAAACACCAATTTGGTTTTCGTAGCAAACATGGAACAATAGAGCAAACACATCGTATAGTCAAACAAATCAGCAATGATCTAGAAAACAAGAGGTACTGTAGTGCAGCTTTTCTAGATATCAGCCAAGCATTCGACAAAGTGTGGCATACAGGACTCCTCCATAAGCTGAAGAAAAATCTTCCGTATCAATATTATTTAATTATAAAATCGTACCTGACAGATCGCTTTTCATTAGTAAAACAACAAGATGCTCGCTCAGAACTATTTAAAATAAAATCCGGCGTCCCACAAGGTAGTGTACTTGGTCCCTTACTATACCTGTTATTTACTGCTGACCTACCTACAACTAGATTGACAACAGTCGCAACATTCGCGGATGACACAGGTATTATCGCATCTCACACAGACCCCCAAAGAGCTTCGCATAACTTACAAGCCCACTTAAATAAAATAGAAAAATGTTTAAAAAATGGAAACTAAGAGCTAATGAAACAAAATCGACCCACATGACATTTACCATGCGAAGAGAGAGCTGTCCACCAGTATACATAAACAACAAACAATTATTACAAGTAGATACAACCAAATACCTGGGCATACATCTAGATAAAAAACTAACATGGAGAAAACACATATTCACCAAAAGAAAGCAACTTGGACTCAAACTTCAACAAATGTACTGGATTCTGGGTAGACATTCAAGACTGTCAATTGAAAATAAATTAGTGGTATACAAAGCCATACTTAAACCCATATGGACCTATGGCATACAGCTATGGGGCTCAGCCAGTAACTCTAACTTGGAAATTATACAACGTTTTCAAAATAAGGCATTAAGAACCATAGTAAACGCTCCATGGTACGTCCCCAACGCAATAATAGAGAGAGACCTGAAAGTTCCCAGCATCAAAGAAGAAATCAGCAAATACAGTGAAAAGTATGAAGAAAGACTTAGTGCGCATCCAAATGATTTCGCGAGTGAATTATTAAACACGGAGGGTGAAGTTCGCAGACTTAAGCGTTATAAACCAACTGACTTACCAAATAGATTTTAGATAAATTAGAACTATTTTAAGTTTTACTTTATTTTACTAGTAGTACTATCTATACATTTGTTGATGATTTAGAAAGGAAAGTTTTCATTGGAATTCTTACCTACATGTCATAGCCTAAGAAAGTCATAACTTTAACTGATTGTTCCTAACGGAACAGATTGTTAAATAAATTGGAGTAACAAAAAAAAAAAAAAAAAAAAAAAAAAAAAAAAAAAAAAAAAAAAAAAAAAAGCTGTAAATAAAATACTGCTCTATGATTTTTTAATTAAAAATATCACACGCCCTAAAATTAACAAAACAAACAAAATTAACAACAAAACAAAACAATTCAATATTGGGTATGTCCCATCTCTTGAAGCAACGACTGCTCGCAATCTGTTTGGCATCGAATAAAGATGTGTTATCCTTGCCTGGGGAATAGCCCGATATTCCTCTACCAGGGCCATAACTGTACCAAATTTTCTGGAGGCCTATGAGACGGCGAATAGGTATTTTTAATTCATCCCATAAATGATCAATAGGATTGAGATCTGGACTGCATGCGGGCCATTCTTATCTTATCAATCAATCCAACCTCTATTTTATGAGTCCATCAGTGTTTTTATTTACAAAAAATGGTACAGCTCTTACAATAAAAGAGATATTCAGATAATTCAAAAAACAAAATTTCAGCGATGCCTCCGGGATAATATAACAGAACTATGAAAAAAAATCAGCTCTTCCATTTTTCCACAGAATTTTTTAAAGTTAGGAGAAAATACAACGCTTCCATTCACCCCTGTATAGTGCCATGCAAGCACAATTTTTGTTTTACCGAAATAATAGCAAACGATATCAATACATGTACCTACAAACTGGTGCAAGAATTTTAAAAATCGGAGAACAAATAATAAAGTAATAAATTGTCAAACTCAATCAAACATTTTGGGTGGCGGAATTTTGTGTTTCAAAGTCAAAAGACGGGAAAACTGTCAGGTTCTAGAAGTTTGACTTGTTTAGAATGATCAGTTTTTTAAAAAAAATGGGGTTAAAAGCGAATAACGAACTTTTGTAGCTTGGTAAAAATTCCCTATTCTCACAATCACAATAAAAAGATTAGCATCAGAGATACGAAAAAATGTTTAAACATGAAATTGTAATTTATTTAATTCCCAAGAAGTTGGTTTGCAAAAATTTTTTCTACGGCAAAAATTTAGTCAGCTATTGACAACTAAAACTTGTAATAACATGCAAAGGCCACCTTTACCAACCCTTTCAAAGTCACCTCTTTTTGCGACTGAGGATTTTAAAAGGATTTAATGTTAACAGCCTTATAGACCTTCTAAAATCCTACAAAATTTTTTTACCAAACTTTCTAAGATAACAAATAAAAAAGTTACGGTCAAAAAATCAATATATTTATTTTTTTGAAAAAAAAAAAGGAGAAATTCAATTGGAAGCATAATAATGTAAGTTACCGATGTTTTTAGTCATTAGCCAGTGGCGTAGCTGACAAGCCCGCAGGGCCCGCAAGGCGGGGTGCCCCGACGTTGAGAGGGGCCCCTTAAAGCCTTCATGCTCAATACTTCTACATTCTTTAAATTGGGGACCAAAACATATTTTCCTAATAAGCACAAAAAAAGGAAATTTGGAAGGAAGTAACGAAGCGGGTAATAGACCTAACTCTTATTCTTTCCGGTTGCAATTTAGCGTTTCGTGGACATGTTGGTAGCTTAATGAAAGTGAATCCCAAAAAGGTAATTTTTTGTAGGTAATTAATCGATATAAACAGTAACATAAAAACATATTACTTGAGCCCCCAAATTCAAAACGAAGTTATAAATTTTCTGGCTCAAGAAACTGAAAACAAATTGATTAATTTAATTAAAAAAAGTTGTTTTTATTCAATAATTCGTGATACCACTCAAGATGTTTCAAAACACGATCAGCATAGTTTTATTTTCCGGTATGTAAAAATAACTTGCGATAAAAATAATTCACCTTCCAAAACAGAAGTTGTTGAAAGTTTTTTGGGATTTATTCGCATATTAGACCAAAGTGCAGAAGGTCTTGTAAATAAACTTTTAAACATTTATACAATCAAAGCACCTTTCCATACACAACTGCAGAGGAAACGGGTATGATGGGGCAAGCGTTATGAGTGGTGTATATTCAGGCGTACAAAGGCGCATAACTGACATTGAAAAAACAGCTTCCTATGTTTATTGTATTACTTCCCATAATCTGAACCTAGTTTTGAACGATGCCGTTGCTGGTGTACTGGAGTTGGTTTTTTACGATATAATTAAGAGATTATATTGTTTTTTTAGTGCCAGTATTAGAAGATTAGATTACTATGTACTATTATATCTTTGTATTCATCGCGTTTGCCAACACTTAGAAGGTTATGTGAAACCCGGTGGTTATCCAGACATAATGCTGTTATGGCTTTGCGCCGAGCTTTTCATTGCTATCTAAAAAAACGATGAAAAATTAGGAGTTAATGCATTATTAGAGCATATGAATAATTTAGAATTTGCCGTTAAAATTACTATTCAATCTAAAATACTTAACTTCATTAATCTAACATCAAAACTTTTGCAATTTGAAACGGCAGAGTTAACGGCCACCCTTCAACTTTTTGGAAAAACTCTTCGAGTGATAATCTTCGAGAAATGAGAAATTCGTTTACCGAAACTTTAGCAGAACCAGCAGGAATAGCAGAATAGTGGGGTATTATATCGAAATTTAAAAATAAACAGATAAAACGGTAATAGTTATTTATGAAACAGTTCATGAAGTATGCTTTTTGCGAACGCACGCGATATTTAGAGCACGAGCGACAGCGGAGCGAGTGCTATACATCGCGTAAGTTCGCAAAAAGTACTTCACGCACAGTTTCATACAATCTACATCTACTCTACCATAAACAAATAAAAAAACTGTAACCCTTAGTCACTGGAATTCATTTCTATTCTACAATTTTTAGAACTTTGACATTTAAAAATTCTAACTTCTTTCAAACCACAAAACTGTCAAAACTTTTGTCGTAATTTATTGCTCATTCTCATTATGTCATCACCATGACAACGCAAAAGTTAAGGATATTTGATTATATGAAAGTGTGTTAAAAACAGTGCGAAAAAGTAAGTCCCATTTAAAATACATTGTTACTTCACGCACACTTTAAACACTTCACGCACTGCTATCTATAATGACAGTTTTCAACAAACTAAAAACTTACACATAATATTATAATATTATGACATAGAGTAGATAAAAAAATTTTACGATGAGCTCAGGTGCGACGAAAAAATAACTTATAGAAAAAAAGTTTTAAAGTTAACGTTTTCAATGTAAATTTAGAAAAAATGTTGCAACAACTTACTAATAGGTTTGTCGGATTAAGAGACATGAACCTATAATAGGTTTTCATGTCTATTCCCAAAAAATCTATTAACACTAACTGATGTAGACTTATTAAATTAAAGGCCAAATAGTGCCATTTACATATATTTTAGTAATTTTACTGTTATTAGTTGTCGTTATGTTAATAATACGGGGCCCCACACAAATTGCCGCGGGAGAGCCCCCCAATCTTCGGCTACGCCACTGTCATTAGCCTTATTCATTCTTCTTTATTTATGTATTATTAATAGATTCTAGAAGAGTGAAAAGAGTTCTTAGAGTTAAAAGCGAATAACGAATTTTTGTAGTTTAGTAAAACATGCCATTTTCTTCAGAATAGAAAGATTAGCATCAGAGATACGGAAAAATGTTTAAATATGAAATTGTAGGTTATTTAATTCCCAAGAAGGTGGTTTGAAAAACATTTTTTACGGCAATAATTGAGTGAATCCTAAATGAGTATAATATCGAAAAACATTGATTTTTTCGATATAATACTAACACTTTTGATATAATTTTATCAAAAAAATGTATACAACATTTTTTGCTTAGAATGAATGTTTTTATCAACTTTTGCAGTCAAAATATAATAAAATGAGATGGGGCGGCAACCACCACCATGGTAAAAGCGCTTTCCGGCATCATATAGATTTTGGTCCTTGGACTATCCACTACTTATTCTCAAATTTTCAAGCAAATCGATCCATTCTGTAAAAATTGTGAGGTGAAAAGCTTCGGTTCCTGTACTAATTGTTTTATCGGTTTGTTTATTTTCAACAAAAACCTTTATTCTTCGCAACCATAACAAGTTTTTTCAAAAGAAATAAATATTGGTTTAAAATACATGGTGATTCCATGGTGAAGTTTGGTTGTGTATATTACTAACATCAACTAAAAATAAACATCGGTTGTAATACGTTTTAAGCCTCATTCTGGATTCTACTAATTATTTTACAGTTCTCCAAGGAAATTATTTAGGGTAAGCACAGAACAAGTAAGTCGCGGTGGAGGTGTAGGTCGCGGTAGATGCTACTAGTTAAGTCGCGGTCGATGTCGACAGCACATAGCAAGGAGGTCACCTGCGCTGTCAGTCGAGCTAGAACCACTATCAATTGGCTGTAAATAATAAGATCCTCCTTCATGTTTCAAAAATTTACTGATTTTAATTACTTTAGGAATTCAAAAATAAACTGAATACAAAAAAAGGATTATATAAAAAGTATCATCTCAGATCATCCTTGTAGGCCGAGCAGTAGACATCCATGTAAAATAAACTCATTTTATTTTCGAAAGCATCGCTGTAAACCTCCTAGATGGCATCGCGCTAAACCTCCATCGCGACTTACCTGCTCTGTTCGCTTACGTTCATTACAATGTGTTTGTTTTACATGGATGTCGACATCGACCGCGACCGACACATACAGCTTCACCGCGACTTAAGGGTAAGCACAGAACAAGTAAGGCGCGGTGGAGCTGTAGCTGTCGGTCGCGGTCGATGTCGACATCCATGTAAAACAAACACATTGTAATGAATGGAAGCGAACAGAGCAGGTAAGTCGCGGTGGAGGTTTAGCGCGATGCCATCCTGGAGGTTTACATCGATGCTTTTCAGTTTGTTTTACATGGATGTCTACTGCGCGGCCTACAAGGATGCTTTCCTGTGATTGATTCGTTGTTAGAAGCCAAGTTGTTATTACCTGCGCTATCTGAGTTGATACTTTTCAAGTATCAAAATTCAGTAAATTTTTGAAATATCAAGGAGAATCTGATTATTTACAGCTGGCATTTCATCACTATCATAACTTAACTGACACAACATCGCAAAAGCACAGTCTTTTTGCCATTCAAATTTCATTAAACTACTTCACTTGATAGTGGCTCTAGCTCGACTGACAGCGCAGGTGACCTCCTTGCTATGTGCTGTCGACATCTACCGCGACTTAACTAGTGGCATCTACCGCGACCTACACATCCACCGCGACTTACTTGTTCTGTGCTTACCCTTACTTGTTCTGTGCTTACCCTTGTCGCACTGCTTTTACTATTAGCCCGGGAGGTAGTGTCGACCGGAGCATTTTAGCATGGCTGTTTTTTTTTATTTAACTGTGTTCTAAAGCTTATTAACAAATGATGTGTCAGCTGGCCCCTAAACCGGGGCTTTTAGACAAGAAAAGATAAAATATGAAAGTAGATGGAAAAATCCTACAACATAATATATGTCAAATATTTATCTCCCTGACTTACATCCATAATGGCCTATAGTGGAAGTCACATTCAGATGGCAGTGTACGGATATAGGATAACAGTATTGCCAATTCTACTGCCATTGTAAATTTTGCTACTTTTTTAAAATAAGCAGGGCCAAACTCAAAAAAAAGTTCACAAAAGTACATTCATAAATATTTCTCAAATTATAGCTCTTTTGTAGGAGTTTACCCATAACGTCAGATTAAAAACTTTCGACAACATTATAAGTATTTCTGCTATATAGAAAGCACAGGCGAATCTCTGTAACACTGCCATCTGGCTCCTGACTTTCACCCAGGCGAGTCGGGTTCGATTCCCGGCGTCGGAAATCTTTTTTGTTTTTAAAATTGACATTTGGATTTGAAAAATAATTGTTTTTATAATACCACGTTTGTATCCCAGAGAACGGCAGTTCCCGCCAGTGGCGCACAATCCTCCTACATGCGACACTATGTATAAACGAAATTTTCGTTTTTCTAAATCTAAGCGAATTGAAAATTTGGCCAAATCCCATCTTAAAGTTTAGGAAAAGACTCGCCCATCCATAGGTCAACCATACATTTTGGTCCAAGGGTGTAGATTTTACGGCCCTTCCCATTTAGGGTCTATTTTTCGTTCTCGTCCCCAAAACTCCCAAAAATTTCGAAAATTTAAGCCCGACCTTCATTGCTTCTGATAGTGCTGATCATTACCTTTTCAACGCATGTCTAATTTTGAAAATCGGTTATACCATTCAAAAGTTACCGAGCTCAGAAATATGACTCAATTTCTATTTAAAAGGGGGAAAATGTTTGTGGGTATGTATGTATGTGTGTGGAAAAGTTACACCGATCTGATTTTTTTTTTGTGTTTTAAAAGGGGTTGAGGGCCAATGCAGAAGCGGTGTAGTTTGTTACTTTTGACCACCCATAAGCCAGCTATAGGACTGGGTAGGTACAAAATTGCATATTTTTTGGGGGTATATATCTTAGGTTCAAGAAGAGACAGGAAAATCGAAAACACAACAAATCAATAGCGCTGAGTTAAGCTTTGAAATCGTACCTAAGCGGTCAGGATCGAACATACACACGGCTCAGTATAACCGAAAAACTGAAAAATTTAACTTTGAAAATTTTGGTTTTTCGACAATTACTCAAAATTTCAACCTACGAATTGCGCCAATAACTGAGCGTTTGTAGGAGGACTTTAGACGTGTCTAACGGTGTATACCGTATACCTCATATCTGGGAAAATTAGAATTTTTAAGTTATAGGCCTCATATATATGATCAAATCCAGTTCCGATGGGAAAAAACGATTTTTCAAGCTCGCTAAATCCTATAAAACATTCAGGTTATCATATTTGACCTTGAATGCATCAGACACTACCTTTGTATTGTCAATACCTTTCTAACTTATGTATAGTGATCAAAATCGGTAAGGCCGTATAAAAGTTATCGAGCTCCAAATTATAATAAATTTAACCATTATCGCCGAAATGTTCTAGTTGTGGTGGTTACGACGCTAAATTTGATCGGACAATCCGAGTCCATTTGTCAGCCATCACAATATTTTTTTTGAATCTATTCCGAATAGAAAAAAATCTAGTGTATATTCGGTGCACACAAAGAATTATATTGGAAGAAAAAAGTATTGGGATGGCTGGGATATGAACTCGGATAGCCCTATCACAAGATTAATGTCGTAACGACTAGTTCGTTTGGACGATAATGCGACGAAGGCGACCATTTATAATGCATAACATGTAATCGAGAAACATTACATTCAAGTTCATACATTTAATTTATAAAAAACTTTGAAAAACTCCTGATAAAAGAATTAAAACCGCTAAACGCTGTAAAAATGAGTGGCGCACACAATATTCCAGCAACAAAAGAACTGAAATGAATATTATGTGGTGCAAAAATGAATTTTCATTTTAATGGAAAATAAAATTATAGTTTTACTTTTAAATATTTTTCCATAATATTTGCTTTTGGAGTAAAACACGCCACAAAAATGCTTCAAAATGCAAACTTTAAAGTTACTCTTTTGTGGCGCATTTTGCTTCAAATTTAGCACATATTATGGAAAAAGCTTTCAAAATAAAACTAATTTTATTTTCCATCAAAATGAAAATCCATTTTTGCGCCTCGTAATATTCATATCAGCTCTTTTGTGACTGGAATATTGTGTGCGCGCCACTCATTTTTACAGTGTTTAGCGGTTTTTTATTCTTGTTATATATGACACAATATAAAAAAGTATTATAAAAACAATTATTTTTCAAATCAAGATGTCAATTTTAAAAACAAAAAGATTTCCGACGCCGACGCCGGGAATTGAACCCGACTCGCCTGGGTCAAAGCCAGGAGCCAGGACCACTAGGCCATTATGGATGTAAGTCACGAAGATAAATATTTGACATATAAGTTGTAGGGTTTTTCCATCTACTTTCATATTTTATCTTTTCTTGCCTAAAATCCCCGGTTTTGGGCCAGCTGACACATCATTTATTAATAAGCTTTGGAATACCTAACTAAATAAAAAAACAGCCACGCTAAAATGCTCCGGTCATATTTGACACTACCTCCCAAGCTACATTAGCAAATGACACTGAATTGGATGTAACTATTCTCTTTTAATTAGATAGTAAAGCGCTATTGCGTTCCCTTTGTTCTCTAAAATTTAATAGTAATGAAAATCGAGCCGGGTAGAATTCATTCAACGATTAAGTTAAATATAAAAGTGTGTCTGCTCTAGTAAGTAAAACCTGGGCCACACACGCTCATATATTAAAACAAAGATTACCTCCAAGTGCTCCCACAACTACACCAGCAAATCCTCCACCAACGCTACCACCAATTGTAGCAAGTGAATCTATAATAGTTTTACAACATCTCTTGCCTGAAATCTCTCCATTCCACCATCTTCTAATGTTAACAATAGCTTCATAGGTCAAGTGTATACTTGCTAAAGCTACAGTTACTACAGCACCTCCTCCTTTGTTAACAGATACAACAGCATTCATAACATTCGATGGCACTGTTGTTGGTACGATGTCTTTGAGCATTACTAAAAAACGCTTTTGGCTTTCATATGGAATAATGCTCAAGGCGCGAACCATTCCTGGCGAAGCTTCTAGAGACAGGTGTTCTAATTTGGCAAAAATGCTTACATCTGGGGTTTTATCTTTATCATCTGTCTGTTTGTTAACGTCCATCATTTGGGCCCAGATTAGACCTAAAAAAGATATATTTAACTAAGAATAAAACTAATTATTCCCCTAATTTTTTTCTGCTCTTTCAGAAACATTATCATCTAATACTTAATACCAAGCACAAATTTTGCATCTTGCTTTATAAAATTATCAAACAGAGTGGTAGGGGAGCCCAAGCGGGGATTTTTGCAGTTACTCGAGCGCGTCAGATTATCATATGGGGAGAAACCTGGTACCCTGCAGATGTACCTCTACCATATATTGGCTCTTAACACAGGAAAGTTCGTTAAGGGGTGCCCGAAAAAAAATCTATCCTTAAAAATACTCCAAATTGTCAGATTAAGATAAGGTAAGTTAAGTACATGCAAAAGAGTGTATATTTGAAAAATCTGACAATTTGAGCTGGGCGTAAGAAAATGGGTGAGTCAAAAATTTCACAAAAAAAGCGAATATTTCGCGAAATGAACGTCAGATCGAAAAACTAAAAAAATACGTCTTCAATACTTTTCAAAAATCTATCAAACAGTACTAAACATGACCCCCCACGGAGAGGGGTGGGGGTAAATTTAAACTTTTAAATACAAACCCCGCGATAATTCGCAAAATGAACATCAGATCGAAAAACTGCAAAATACACTTTCAAAATGTTTTTGAAAAATCTATCGAATGCTATCAAACACGACCCCCCCCCCCCACGGAGGTGGGGTGGGGGTTACTTTAAAATCTTAAATGGGACCCCCAAATTTTTATTGCAGGTTTGGATTCTTTACGTAAAAATAAGCAACTTTTATTCTAAACATTTTTTCGAATTATGGATAGATGGAGCTAAAATCGGAAAAAACGATTGTTGGAAATGGAAAATTAATTTAAAAAATGGAAAGTCCCCACTAAAATGGAAAATTTTACTTAACTTTTTTTCGTTTTAATCACAACCCAATAGGTCCCCATAACGCTTGAGTGACTGCAAATTTAGCATATTTTGCTCCCCTACCATAGTATAAATTAAATCACAACAAAAAACATGTGATATGTATGTACAAAATCAATGTATTGTTGTTTCAATAGATAAATAAATTATGGAATTATGTAAAAGAGAGAAGCAGCTATGGAATACTAATATAGTATTAATGTATTTTTTCTACAACCGTGTTAAAAATGCTACTTTAAGGCACTAGTGCTTTAAAATTTTTAAGGCACTGCAGTTAAAAGTGAATGCTCAAATTGTGAAACGTCAAAATATTTATATTTCATTTATTAACATTAATATTAATAATACAACTTGAGGAATTTGAAAAAGGTGGTTTAAAAGGTTTTTTAAAATTTAATTTAAACTGTATTATTGCTTTTTTAACACGTTTGTAGAAAAAAAAAAACAAGTTTATGTAACGGTATAATATTTTCGCTAAGAATTTTTAGACATTCCCCTCGAGTGTAGACAACCAATTCTACCTTTTACGGGTCATAGGTTTCATGGTTTCAGAAGTTAACAAAAATATTGTATTTTATAAATTTATAACGTTTGCAGAAAAAATATTGTATGATATACGTGTTAAAAAGTACATTTTTAAGGCACTCATGTGAATTGCAAACTTTCACATGCGTGCCTTAAAATTGTACTTTTAACACTTATATCATCAGGAGCGTCATTTGAAATTTTGTTTGGGGGGGCAAGCACTTATATATTATACATCATATATGATGTTATGATGAATATTGATGTATTTTTTGTAAATTTCAGTCATTTTTTAGGGCCAGGGGGGGGCAAATGCCCCCCCTGGACGCCCAAATGACGCCCCTGTATATCATAAATAACTATTAATATTCCATAGCCATTCCTTCTGAACTTTTACAACATGCCGCAAGAAATCTGATCTGTGGTATATGTAGGCTAAAGTAGAACTTATTTGGAAGCAGGTAAAACTACCAGAAGACTGGGACGTAGGTATAATTGTACCTATTCACAAGAAAGGAGATCAAATAATTTGCTATAACTACAGAGGAATTACCTTCCACTTTACAAACCCAAAATATCTATATGTATTAAAACTCACCAAGTCATAAAATCTCTAACCAAGAAAATATATTATTTATACTAAAAGAGCACAATTCGTTTAATCTCTGGATATGAATCGGTACCAATAGGATTTTGCATGTTTTGTATATATTATGTACTCCGGTCAATATAGACATTTAGATTAGCCGGAAAGCCAAATTTTGGTGGAGAGCTGGGGTTTACCACTACAAATAAAGTTTTAAAAATCCCCATCGATCCTATGTGTGCAACAAAAGTTATTCGGGGTCAAAAGTCAAAATTATAGATTTTTTGGATTTTGCTCGAAAACAGTAAGTTTTATCAAAAAAAAACCTCAAGTAGATCTTAAAATTCTCTACAAAAACAATTTTTACGTTTTTTTTTCTTAAGAGTTACCATTCCTGAGATATCGCAATTCTAAGAGTCACTTGTACATAATACGCACACATTTCCACACCACCTGTGAGGTAGTGTACTCTGCGCGTTATTTTACCGTAGTTTCTCCTGTAGGTCGACTCCACTAACTGTCATGACAATTTTAGGATAATTTAAGGGAACAATATCCATCAAGTTCTAGACATTACCTTTATTATTGATATTGATTATTGATATTGGTATAGAATATTGGGTTAACTATTGTTTTTTAAAACAATATATGACAATGATTCGGGAATATCGTTATTTATATCCTCGAATATTCTACCTGGTGGGGGGTACATAGTATTATCAAAAATGCAAGATTGAATATCTTCACAAATAATTGCTGCTGCGGCTTTCAAAGTTTTTAACAGATTGCCTTTTTCATCCAAGTTTTTTTTAACAGACCAGACTTGACTTAAAGTATCTTAATATTTTATAATATTTATTTAATTAATTATTATTTAATATTCTTATACTTAGTTTGTAGCACGAAAAATTAAACAAACATAAAACTATACTTAGTCAATGTTGTTAGGCCATAGGCATGATAAACTTTGTGCTACGTAACTTTTCGGAATGTCCCGGTAAGCTACAGTCTCAGAGATTTAAAGGAGTGAGTTCTTGAAATAATATTTAATATTAAGGAAAAGTTTTAATTATTGGGCGCCATCAACAAATCAAAATATACTGCTATATGCCATATGCCTAAAAAAATGGTTTGCAATGTCATTCCATTAGATAGAAGTCGGTACTTACCATTGCGGTCAGAGGTAGTCTGTATGCCTTTCCGGCAATAAGGATTAGGGATAGATTGTGCAAAAGAAAAAGACTTATATAAGTTTAATACATATTAATCGTTTATTTATAGAAAAAAAAAATAGTTAAAAAGCAAAACTGAATTAGCAATAAATGAATAAAAAAAATTAAGTCATTCACGTTGTCAAAAATGTTCGAAGAAAAAGAAATAAAACAGTTCGTTACAAATACCTGGTGATCTTGGATTGTACTGTTGGCTGGAGCTGGCCTTGTGTAGCTCGGCTGGAACTGTGGTAAACCAACACTTCACTAACACTTTACATTTTCTGTTCTAAAGTACTATTATACAAATTGTTTTTATACGAAAGATAAAATTCCATAATTTTTTTGTTTTATAAAAAAAAAAGGTGATCTCAACATCTTAATACTTAAAACATTGCTCACTTTAACATAACAAAATTTTGTTTAAATAATTCATTTTTAGTTAAAAGGTCGCGAACCACGTTCCGCGAAGCTTGAATTAAGTTATTCTTGAAAAAGGCATACTCTACGCCACTACTAGATACACTATTCCATTTATTTCACCGGAACAACAACACAAGAATATACCGGTATGGCATTTACGACAACCACATCGTTCTTGCTACTTTCACTACAGAATCTACTCAAGATTCCATCTGAGCCTAACTTTGGCGCAGACCACAAAAAACTGGACTTCACTGCATGTCAGATCAAACTTAACTGTCTTTCCTCAGAACTTTGGCTTTCTGTTTTAAACTCTATTCGCTCCCTTTCTGTCAACTAATTCTCTTTTTTGACCAATAAAAAAATATCTAAGCTTCCTACACTTATTATGAACCAATAGGGAAAATCAAAGTACATTCTAAATCCAACCTATTTGGTAGGGAATTATATTCTTTAACCAATAAGGATCATTTAGCAAAGTCAGCTAACCTCTCTCCCATCTAACATTCTCAAGAAAAATATTGCCGAGTCCACGATCCTACACCTGCGCTCTCTGATACCAAAGTCGGACGTTTTGTGTATCTAACTTCCTAAATTCGTGGCGCTAATGACCATTAAAAATACTTTGTAACTCTTTTCTACCTCACAAACTGAACGTTAAAAATTCAATTTTCGAGAGATAATGTAAACACAGCAAACCGAATGTAGATATGACTGCAAAATATAATAACGTCTTTTGTAACAAAACGGATAAACTACATTTCCATATTGAATTATTCTCACGTTTTTTCGGAACAGAAATAAATTCCTTACATTCGTTCTTATAATGAACTATTTTAAATGGGAAATAAGCCACAATTTTATCAAAAAAATGAATTTATTTAACGTTTCGACGCCCAAGTCGGGTGTCGTTGTCAAAATACAAAATAATACTAAATAAACAAAAATGTTGTTGCTTAGTAAAAAATTCTTCTAATAATTTATTTAATCTGACTCATTTATATCGGCAATTCAGGCATGTATTATACATTTTAAAGTAGAAGACTTTAAAATGATATTGCCAATATTGATGAGTTGCGTTCCTGGGACGACTTTACTAAAAGATAGTTCATTCGATTACATGAAATCAACCCCAACTCAAGAATATCCGCCACAAAAAATCTGTCTTTAAAAAGACAACCAAATGCAACGATGGTAGTAAAATTCTCATGCTATAGATTCCATAGTAAATCATGAGGGAAAACCAGGAAAAAACCTCGTGATACTATCCCGACATCGTAAGTATTTGGGCTTACATTTAGTTTACTCTCAAAACTAATACCAAATTCTGACCTTAATGTATATATGCTATTTTAAATTATAAATAATATTAATAATACATAGATATTACATAAAAAATACTAAAATATAAAATATGTACTAACTCGATATGTTAATGACCTACCAATCGTGGTATTTTCTTTCTATTGACTTCCTCTTTTAGTATGAGTAACCACATCCTACTGCATTCTACCGAGGAATTTGCGACACAGTTGTTTTCATTTAGCATAATTAGAGCCGCTTCTTTGATTTTTCTCTTTTTACTATCTGTTTCTTTCAGGACTATACTTGAATCTCTCCACTGGACTCTATGTTCATTATCCCATGCATGTTGACATATTTGAGATCTATCAAATTCTCTATTTTTAATATAAGACTGATGTTCACTTATTCTAACGTCTAATGGTCTTGATGTTTCACCTAAATAAAATTGTTCGCATTCACAAGGTATTTTATAAATACAATTCTTTGTTCTTTTTTGTTCATTGTTAGGTTTAGTTTTAGATAGAATAGATCTCAATGTGTTTGTTGTTTTGAATGTTGTTGAAATGTTGAATTTATTTCCTATTGTTTTAAGTTTCTCGGATAGTCCTTTTATATATGGCAGCGTTTCCCAACCGGTGGGTCGCGACCCACTAGTGGGTCGCGACCCACTAGTGGGTCGCGGGCGGATTTCAGGTGGGTCGCGGGCGGATTTCAGGTGGGTCGCGGCGTGGCTCTTACAGTAGCTGTGTAGCGTACAGTGACCGTGTTCCTTATTTTTTTCATGGGTCGGGATGGGTCGCGAATATGAAAAACCAGAAGAATACCCAGCTTAAAGCTGGGTATGGGTATTCACTTGAGCACAAACGCGCATGAGACAAGCCGAGGCCGTACGAGGCAGTAAGTGTGGACGTCATCCGAGGCGCGGCAAATATGCTCAAATTCGTTCGCCGCACGCCTCGGAGCGATCCGTCTCTTATCGGTCCATCAAAGGGATTCGTGCCTCAGTGCATAGGCGCCCATACACACGGGCAGGGGGGCCGTGGCCCCCCCTAGCTTTTCGGGAAAGAACAAAAATTAAATTTATATTACATAAACGTATTTTTGTCAAAAAATTATTGGATAATTTTGAGAGATAAATTGGAAACAACATATTTATTAATAAAAAAAATTCACATATTGGGTAGTTATTAATAGTTTAAGAAAATCTTTGTGTCTGCGACAGTGGTCTATATAGAATGTGCATAATACACATTTCCCAAAATCACGGTATGCTATTAACGAAAACATTGAAAGAGATTAGAGGCGTGGGAAACATATATACACTGTAATCGACACCCAAAATTATCAATTAAATGAATCATTTAAATGAATCATTTAAACCTAACCTAATACTGCAAAAAAAAACCATATCAGCAAGAAATCCGATCTCTCACCGATAATCTTTGAGAACTGGTATAAAGTAATTATATTTTATATTTCGAAATAAATTCATACTGAAAAATAATTTTTTAAATTTATTGAACATAGTCAAATTTTAGTTTGCATAAGTATTTTTTTAGTAAGTAGATTATTTTTAAAGTGTGCATTATGATGAACAGAACAATTTTATTTAAATGAAAAACAGGTGATCTTTCATGATGAATGAGTGTTATATACAGGGTGTCCCAAAAGTAGCGGAAAGGTCGAATAATTCGCGAAATGAACATCGGATCGAAAAACTGAAAAATACGTGTTCAATAATTTTCAAAAATCTATGCGATGACACTAAACAAGTCCACCACTTCAACCCCTGGGTGTGGAGCGGGGGGTAACTTTAAAATCTTAAATGGAACCCCTAATTTTTGTTGCAGATTTGGATTTTCCTTGTAAAAATAAGCAAATTTTATTCGAGCCATTTTGCGAATTGTGGATACATAGCGCTATAATCGGAAAAAACGGTATATCGTGATACCATAGCAAAATTATAGAAACGGTCTAATATCTCGAGAAATATACTTCCAAATAAAAACTAAAAAACACGTGTTTAATATTTTTCAAAAATCTATAGAATGACACCAAACAGGATTTTTCATTCCACACTCTGGAGGTGGGGTGAGAGTTAACTTTAAAATCTTAAATAGGAACCCCCGTTTTTTCTTGCAGATTGAGTTTCCTCCTCAAAAAATAAGTAACATTTATTCGAACTTTTTTAGAATTGTTGACGGATGGCGCTATATTCGGAAAATGCGATTTATTTGCGCCATCTATCAACGATTCTAAAAATGTTTGGAATATGTGTGCCTTATTTTTCATAAGGATTCTAAATCTGCAAAAATAAAGGGGGCTCCTTTTTAAGATTTTAAAGTAAAAACTTGGTTCGACACATACTCATGGTTAGTCTGCTCGCCAAAGTTGAAGGGAAGGCTTTGCAAGCATTGTATTCTTTTCAAACGGGTTTTAAAGAGAGGTGCAACTTTTGAGGTACCCATGACATTTCCATTTAAAAACTTGGTCTAGTGTTTAAATGTATGAATAATTTCTCACAACAGGGTTCAAACTAGGTTTTTTAGGTGGTTTAAACTACAGTAGACTCCCTCTATAACGAGAACTGAAATGGTGGATTAATTATCTCGTTATAAGCGGATCTCGTTATATCAAACAATAATAATATTGAAATGTTTTGATGCCTCTTACGTAGTTTATTAGATGTCGATGGTCAACCTGAACAGTGAACAATATGAGACTTCGCCGCCATAAATTGTAAATTTCCTGTAGTATTCAATATCGGTCGATAAACAGGCAGATGTTTATTACAGGTGGCCGAGTTTATTACGGCACTGGCCTCGATAATAAGACAGATGTTGGGCATTTCTATGTACAGGTAGTTGGGGCATTTATTTATTTATGACCATTACAACGCTAAAAACAGGTAAAAACAAGTATTCTTCGATTTAAATTTTCCTCGTTATAACCAAATATGCCTCGTTATAGAGCGTTATAGTTCAATAGGAATTTCATGGGACACCTAATGTACCTCGTTATAAGCGAAACCTCGTTATATCCGTGTTCGTTATAGAGAGCGTCTACTGTATATATTGTCATCCGAAATATACAAAATGTAATGTGCAACATCTTCACGTTTGGCCCCCCCTAAAAATTTTTATATGGGCGCCCTTGCCTCAGTGTGGACGTTTTTTAAGTATTTTTTTAAAACATAGGGTTGCGTTTCGATTCTTCATTTGTAAACAAACCGTGCAAGCAATAAATGTAGCCTATATAATTTACAAAACGGTGTTAAAAGATTTGGATTTTGTTGAATTTTATTGCTTATCTTGAAATATTCATTCTTTTGGAAAGTTATACACTTAAAAATTTAAGACAAATTTATAAATTTACCTATAAAAATTGAATGAAACCAAGAGTTATGTTTAGAAGTTATTGATAAATATAAAAATATGGAATAGTAGAAAAGCTTTTCTAAATTTTGTATTTTTTTTACTTATTATGTTTCTTATGCCATCCAAAATAAAATTAAAATATTGTTGGGACATTCTCGTGAAATTATTAAACTTGTCAGTTTCATCAGCTAACAGGTCGATTAACAAAAACGAAGTATTAATATTATTCATGCCTCTTCTTTTTAAATAAAATTGGGAGGACCATATACGTCTCTACTGTTTATGTTTTTTTAGTTTTTAATAATAATTTATAAATAATTATAAAACTAGCACAAGCCACAGACTATTGTTCATTCGACATATTCGCTGCCTCAGGACGAATAAATGGATCACTGCTGCGGCAAGCCTCATGCGTCCTCATGCGGGAGCGTGTCCTCATACATTTTTTCCGACTTCGAGGCGGATAGCTAGAGATGAGCGTGGATTGTTCCAGAATAACGGCTGGGCTATAAATAGGAATATATTTTGTAAATAGAGTTAGTTTAAGCTAGATATTTGTAAAGAAAACTTTAAGGAATAAATTATAAAAGTCGTATATAAATACTAAAGCACGTTTGAATATTACAGTTGTGTTAGGTGAACTTAGTGCGATATCAATAAGTGAATTAGAGAAAGACTTTTAAAAGACTTTTGAACTTTATTCGTCCGGGAAAAATCGGAGTGCGTTAATTGTTCGGTATTCGGAAAGACTTTTAAAAGACATTTTGAAAAGTACGTGTGTGCCGACCAAAGATGTTGCTAGAAGAACTTTCCGTAAAACAGCTCCGTGAACAATTAGAAGAGTACGAGTTAGATGCTAGTGGGTCCAAGAAAGTCCTGAAAGCACGAATCGAGGCGGTCCTCAAGAAGAATGGAGATGACCCCAAGACATTCCACTTCCAGTCAGCAGAACAAGTAATCTTATCGAAATTCGAAAGTGTTTCTCAAAAGATCGATGAAACTTCTAGAAAGAACAATGAGAAACTTGAAGAAGTTAGTAGACAGAACAACGAGAAATTCGAAAGTGTTTCTCAAAAGATCGATGAAACATCCAAGATAAATAATGAGAAATTCGACCAGAAATTCCAAAGTGTTTCTCAAAAGATTGATGAAACTTCTAGAAAAAGCGACGAGAAATTTGAGAGTGTTTCTCAAGTAATTAAAGACGTTTGTAGACAGAACAACAAGAAATTTGAAGAAGTTTCTAGAACAGTCGATACGATACAAAAAAGTGTAAACGACAATAAAAAAATGCTAGAAGAGAAGATCAAACAACTAGAGACTATGGTAACCAATACGAAAGTTCTACCTTCAGTTAATGCAGTAGTTTTAGCCGTAGAAGAGAAGATCAAAGAAATAGAGAGCATGACAACCGATACAAAAGTGCAACCGTCAGTTAATGCATTAGCTTTAGATCCTGTAGTGAAAGATGAACTACCGAGAGACGAAACGTCGCATAATATGAGATTCAAATTACCACCATTTGATGGAAAGTCCTCTTGGTCCATATACCTTAGACAATTCGAAGCTATTGCGACCGCCAAATCATTGGACCGAACAAGAAAAGGTTGTTTCCTTGAAGGCTGCTTTACGAGGTGATGCTGCAGATACAGGGTGAGTCATGAGGAACTGTACATACTCCTACCTCGTATAGAGGCTCCTATGGGGAATAACAAATGACCATTAAAAAGTGAACTAATTTTTTAAATCCGGGCCTGATTTTTCTCTAGTTTGAATAAATCAGTTATTTGGATGGTAACATGAATTAAATATTTGTACAAAAAAAATTAATTTTTGTAATAAAAGTTAATTTTTTTAAATATATGGTTCACTTTACTAAACTTTTAATTCGTAGTCAAATTTGATTTTTTTATAAAAAATTAAGTAATCGTGTGGGGAAAAAAATAAATATGCCATTTTAATTGCCTATTTGTCTAATTTGTAAAATTCATATTAGAGTTTTCAAAAAGCGTATACAGGGTGAAATTTTTTCTAAGACTCAAACGAACTAATTTTTTTAAAGCCGGACCTGATTTTTTTCTAGTTTGAATAAATCAGTTGATTCGGCAGTAATAGTGTAACGATTGACCAAAATAAGAGACACATCGATCTGACCGTTCAAAAATTATGACGAATACAAATTTCTGTCAAAATGCGAAACTCGCCCTGTATATTATTAAACAATGGGAGCAGACACTTTTTAATGGTCTTTTGTTATTTCTAATAGGGGCCTCTATACGAGGTAGGAGTATGTACAGTTTCTCGTGACTCACCCTGTATATTAAGGTCAATTCCTAAGGGTCAAGAAAATTGTTACCAGACCTTGTTCACTCGTCTAGAAAAACGCTATGGAGATGCCCATCTACAACAAGTATACAAAGCACAACTGCGAAGTAGAAGTCAACGAGCAAGTGAGAATCTGCAAGAATTTGAAGCAGATGTGGCTCGTGTGGTGCGGTTGGCTTATCCGGAGGTGCCAGACAGCGTTTTAGAATAAAAATTGCGGTAGATACCTTCGTCAATGGGTTGAAAGATAGTAAACTAAAGAAAGCTTTACCACTAGCAAGACCGAAAGTTTTAGATGAAGCACTTGCTATTGCATTGGAACACGAGACGGCCAGTCAAACTTCACGAAGCCATAGAGTAAAAACCATTGAAGAAAGTGACAAACACAACGATGAACGTCTGGAGGAAATGATACGGAGAGTAGTTCGTAACCAGATGCCAAAGAGACGCGAGCCTAGATGTTGGAATTGCGGCGAAGTAGGCCACATTCGTCGTAATTGTAAGAAGATCGTACAGCAGTCGGAAAACTAGAGCGGGTCGACACCAAGGGGCAACTGCCGACCGCGAGAACTAGAGCCCCCATAGTAACTGTCAACCTTACGTCCTCCGGTGGAATTCACAACTTATACATCGAAGGTCGTATCAATAATAGATGTAGATCGCTTTTAGTGGATACAGGTGCAACAAGAACTATCGCACGTCCAGAAGTAGTACGAGGCCATCTTAAGTTATCACCTGCAACAGTAAAGCTTAGAACAGCGACTGGTGAGCTAATTAATACATATGGCGAAGCTAATATGTGAGTCTCCATTAGCCAGACCACAGTTGAACATCAAGTATTAATTGCCGAGATCTCCGACGAGTTCATATTGGGGATGGACGTACTAAGAAAAGTGGGGGCAGTATTGGATGTTCAAAATGGAGTTCTCAAGATCAATGGTGAAGAGTTGCCCTTTCACGACGATAAAGAAGATGTCATCCGCTTACTGACTACATGCGACGTAATCATACCCAGTAATAGTGAGAAAATTCTGATGACCATGCTTGATGGGCACTGCCGAGATGGAAGTTTAAGGATGGTCGAAGATGTGGATAATGTCGAGTTCCTAACGGCGAAAACTTTGGTGAGAGTTCGAGATGTCATTACTGTAAGAGTTATGAACTTAAGGCAAACTGCTATCAAGTTGAGTAGAGGAGCTTTGATCGGACAGTGTGTTCCCGTGGCTTCAATTTGCTCTATGAATACCAATGAGAAATCATCGAAGTCGAAGTATCCAAAGGAGCTTGTTGAGATGATCATTGAAAGATGCCAAGATCTTGATCATGAACGAACAGAAAAAGTGAGGTCTATGCTGATAGAGTATCACAATGTTTTTGCTCTTGATAAGAAGGATAAGGGCAAAACAAGCATAGTAACGCATAAAATAAATACCGGAGACGCTCAGCCAATCAGACAACGGCCTAGACGACTTCCATTTGCGAAAAGAGATGAAGTCAGTGATATGGACAAGCAAGGGGTAATTGAACCATCGAACAGTCCATGAACATCACCAGTAGTTCTGGTAAAGAAGAAAGATGGTTCAACGCGTTTTTGTATCGACTACCGCCAGCTCAACGCGGTAACAAAAAAAGATAGTTATCCTTTGCCCAGAATAGACGATACATTGGATTAGTGTTGCCCAAATGCAAGACCAAGACGAGACTTAGAGAGTCTTGGTCTTGGTCTTGCGCCAATACACCTGTTCTTGGTCTTGGTCTTGGTCTTGCACTCTCGGTCTTGGTCTTGCACTCTCGGTCTTGGTCTTGGTCTTGCAGCAAGAGTCTTGCAAGTCTCGCAGTTACCCATTAGCCTAGTGCTATTTTTATTCTTTATTAAGCGCTACTTAAGTATTATAGTATTACAGTCGGTGTAAGAGAAAGTATTCGAAATTATGAAATAACAAATGTTATATTATTTGCTATTTCATCATTTCGAATACGCCCTCTCTTTATTTACATCGACTATAACACTATACGCATAGATGCCATCCCCCACCGGCACCTTTAGAATCTGTACACTGTAACAGAGTAGGCACATTTTAATCTTGAATTAACATAGCCATAGTAATTACCAATAAAATTAATAAATGTTTAAACTGACATTGGGTAAGGTGTGATCCCACGATCGGCACGATCTAAGCAATCCGTGCCAATGCTCTAACTAACTGAGCTATCCATGGCCCACGGGAGTCAGTTTCTTAATACACGTTTGCATTTAATAAGCTTACATGTGCCAAAACATGGTTAAAATACAAAAAACCAAATTAATGACATAAAGTTGACTGTATTTCAAAGACCATTATCTGCCTAGTATGGGATTGATCGACCCTCACCTTATATGAGATCGAATAAAAGACTTATACAATTTGCCATTTATTTAAATAAAAAATAAAATACAATACAAATTAAATTACAGAACAGTGCGCAATTGCTTTGACGTTACTGTTACTAAGACTTTAACTTTATATTAATTTTTTTTACCAAGAATTAATACAAAATACACATGGAAGGCAATAGTAAACACGGCAAAGACTCACGAAGAGTCGTAAGGCCATTGACGATGATGCCAATTCTTTATACTCGTTACTATCCAATACCCTAAGTAGGATATTGTTACTTTCCCTAGTCCAAGAGTCCAATACCCTACCGTTATTTCGTTACTTTAAATATTTCTGTATTTTGTTTATAGAGTAGCCGGAATTATCTGTTAATTTGTCTCGTTACTTTTGAATAACAAATACTACAATGATTAAAGTAATTTACAAAAGCATGAAAATAGAGAATTCATCTGTAAATGAAGTAAATGAGAAAGTGTCAATGAAATTCATTTTAAACTGTTAATTTTTTGTTTGTAGTCTGCTGCGCGATTAAAAAGAATAATGAGTTTAAAGGGTACCCCCCGTTAAGATAGGCAAAATGCCCTCACTCCCCGAATTCAATTTTATTAATTTTTTTACGTTCTATGCAACTAAAAAATGAGATAACGCGGATTTTTAGCTCGCCACCCCCCTTACCCCTCCCCCCACAGCCAAAAACGTAGATTTTTAGATTTAATTTTTTTTAGTTGGGTTCCAATTGATCTAAAAATTTCAAAAAATTCACAAGTATAGCTGAGGCTTTTACAAAATATGTCTATTTTTTATGGACCCATAGGTCGAGTGTACATAACCTCAAATTTTTTTTTAACTTTTTTAAAACCTATAACTTTTTTTTGGAGGGGGCTGCAGGTCCAATTTTTTTTGAATGTTGTGTATTTTATCAAAAGCTATCTCTCTGATTTTTTTCAGATTTTTCCGTCAGGTGCGCCATCTTGAAAAATCAAGAAAACTGTTTTTTAGGGGGTTTTTGGGGATTTTCTCCATTTTATAGACTGCAACATAGATCAATTCAAGGTTTTGTTAATAGATTATGTATAATTTAAAATAACTGAGTATATTAGGATATTCAAAAATTGGGCGAAACACTTTTAAACCCCCCAAAAACCATGTTTTTTTAAAGTTTTGTAAGGATTTTTGCAGATCTAATTATATTTTTTGAGATCGATAGAGCCTGAATATTATTTTTTCATTTTTTTACGTTATATGTGATTAAAAAATAAGACTAATCGCATTTTTAGCCCACCACCCCCTCCCCCTGTCCCTACAAAAACGTCAATTTTTTTATTTTTTTTTTGTTTAGTTAAGTTGCAATTAATTTAAAAATTTTATGAGGCTTCTACAAAACATATCTATTTTTTATAGACCCGTAGGTCGAGTGTACAATACATATAACCTCAAAATCCCGTTTTTATTTTTTTAAAATGCATTTTTGACTTCCAATCGATATTTTTTTTAAAACGTCCAATGAATTTACGTCTCTCTCGCGGACGGCCGGTTCAATACGTGCTTAGCGCTCATTTTTAATTATTAAAAATAATAGTAATAAAATAATGACAAAAATTTCTTCATGCTCCTGCACGGGGGGGGGGGACTTTAAACTTTGAGTTGGTCACTTTATAACTTTCATAATAATAATTTTTAATCGAGTTATTAAGCCTTGAAAATGACCATTTTCGCGTTTTTCAAATTTTAAATTGCATGTAACTCGACGACAGTCAATTTTATAGAAAAATCACAAGAGACCTTTTTTGCTCAGGTTGATCCAGAGAATCTAAAACAAGTTTGTCCTAAGTGAAAAAATTGATTTTTTGAATTCGTACTGCCTGGCACCATGTGGATTTGTTATAAGGACCTGTTTTTGAATAAGTTTGTGCAAAAAATTGAACCGAAATAATTTACCTAATGGGGACAAGTATACAGCATGGACTATTTGCATTATGAGCCAAACGAAGATGGTTCGGAAAACATTAAACAATAGATACTGTTGTAGATGCGAGTTGCGCAAACGGCAACATAACCATAGGCTGTTGTTCGCATGTAGCTGCCATAATATAACATTTATCGCATGGAAGATATTTTACAAAAATCATCAAGCCAGCAGAATATCTTACAAAACTCTTTGACAATACATATTATGTTATACCTGTAATAGACGAAGACAGCGATGAAGACTTTAAAACTGAAGTGTAATACCAACGAATATACTCTACGAGTATATACGGAGCTATATATTCTTTGGTAATACTTTCCTTATTCTTTTTATGGTGTTTTACGTGGCAGTGA
Organism: Diabrotica virgifera virgifera; assembly: GCF_917563875.1. Lineage (NCBI taxonomy): Eukaryota > Metazoa > Arthropoda > Insecta > Coleoptera > Chrysomelidae > Diabrotica > Diabrotica virgifera. Next base: position 242,408,336 of record NC_065443.1, on the reverse strand, counting down.
ACGTGAATCAAAGTGACATTATAATAGGCAGAGCAGAGATATAGGTTATGTAGATGGTACAAGCACATGTTTGAATAATTAAAATATGTATAATGGAAGGTAATATTAGGGTACCTACTAAATACAAACTAACAAAGAACAAAATGGTTTGATTCACAAAACGACAAGAAGTAGGATATATTAAAATAATGTATTTTTCTTAAATTGATTATTCTGTTTTATTTTTGTTTTTTGTATCCTACCCAAAAGATATCACAATGACATCTTTACTTTATATAAAAATCTTCACTTTATACACATAAAAATATTGCAAAAATTTGAAATTATTTTGTTAAATGTAGTTTACTTGAGGACAAACTGAGCAACAGATATACTGAGAAACAAAAATTAAAACGAAAAAATTATGATTTATTGGGCAGGTTGAGAGGGAGGAGGGCTAAAATTGGGCTAACGCTTATTTTTTAAACACATCAAACGTAAAAAAATGAAAAAGTATTCAGGCTGTGTTGATGTCAAAAAATATTAGGCCTGGATCCCGCGTGCCAAAAAAAGTTGATTAATATCAAGCTGAAAATATCTGAATAGTTTAACGGTATCTAGTCGGACAAACTTTGATGTAGGTATCGAAACAGGGGAAGTTTTAATTGTGAAACGTAATTTTAATTGTGGAACGTGCCATCCTGACAATTTTATGATTGTGAAAACTAGCAGTTTGTTTTTTCAATAGCAAATTATATAAAATATCCCTAAAAACTCAGTTATTTCAAATTATACCTACATTACCTATAAAATATACATTATACAAAAAACCTTGAATTAATCTATTTTGAAATCTATAACATGGAGAAAATCCCTAAAAACCACCGAACAAACCAGTTTTGCGGATTTTTGAAGATGGCGCACCTTACGGAAAAATCTGAAAAAAGTCAGAAATATAGTTTTTGATAAAATACACAAAACACAAAAAAAATAGACATAAATCCATCACCAAAAAAAATATACGTATTAAAAAACAAAAAAAAAAGATTTTATAATAATGTACTTACACTCGACCTTGGGGTCCATAAAAATAGATGTTCTGTAAAAGCCTCAGCTGTGCGTGTGAATTATTTGTATATTATAATTTAATAATTATTAACTATTCTAAATGGGAAATAAGCCACAATTTAACTTAAAAATGACCATTTAGAATAGTTAATTACAAAAATGCCACAAAGAAATAGCTTCCGAATAACATTCATTAATTGCAAACCAGCTTAAAAAAAATCGAAAAATTGATATTTTGGCTATGGGGGAGGGGGAATAGGGGAAGTGGGCTAAAATTGCGGTGAGTCCTAATTTTTTAAAATCATATAGAACGTAAAAAAAATAAAAAAAAAATATTCAGGCTGTATCGACCACAATAAATATAATTAGATCCGCAAAAATCCTTACAAAACTTTAAAAAAACATGGTTTTTGGGGGGTTTAAAAGTGTTTCGCCAATTTTTGAATATCCTAATATACTCAGTTATTTTAAATTATCTATTAACAAAACCTTGAGTTGAACTATGTTGCAGTTTATAAAATGGAGAAAATCTTCAAAAACCCCCTAAAAAAACAGGTTTCTTCATTTTTCAAAATGGCGCACCTGACGGAAAAATCTGAAAAAAATTAGAGAGATAGCTTTTGATAAAATACACAAAATGCAAAAAAAATGGACCTGCAGCCCCCTATAAAAAAAAGTTATAGGTTTTAAAAAAGTTAAAAAAAAAATTGAGGTTATGTACACTCGACCTATGGGTCCATAAAAAATGGACATGTTTTGTAAAAGCCTTAGCTATACTTGTGAATTTTTTGAAATTTTTAATCAATTGGAATCCAACTAAAAAAAATTAAATCTAAAAATCTACGTTTTTGGCTGTGGGGGGAGGGGTAAGGGGGGTGGCGAGCTAAAAATCCGCGTTATCTCATTTTTTAGTTGCATAGAACGTAAAAAAATTAATAAAATTGAATTCTGGGAGTGAGGGCATTTTGCTTATCTTAACGGGGGGTACCCTTTCTTTATCAAAGATAAGCATACCGAAATATCCGAAAACTGAATAGGTAACATAATCTGTTTCGCGATTAACAGACCTGTGTCTGTTAGACATGTCTTGGTGTCATAAACGCCGAAAGATATGCATATCAAAGAAAAAAACTTATTGTTTATTGTTCATTATGTTAAAATATAATAGAAATAGACTGTTGTTTCTGTTTGATATTTAGTCGAAAATAGCCGCGCATTTTCAGCAAATTTTGGTGTGTAACCGATATCGTACACTGCACTCAGCACAAACAATGTTAGTCTATCATCATCATCATCATCAGCCCATAGTCGTCCACTGCTGAACATAGGCCTCCTCGAAAAACTTCCATTCAGATCTATCCTGCGCTGCTGCAATCCAGTTGGTACAAATCCTCTTTATGTCGTCAGTCCATCTTGTGGGTGGTCTTCCCGGGTTTCGTCTATCCGCTCTCGGTCTCCATTCCAAGATTTTTTTGGTCCACCTATCATCTCTCATTCTAGCGACGTGTCCTGCCCACTTCCATTTAATTTTGGCTATGTGTTTTATTATGTCTTCTACACCACTTCTTCTACGAATTTCTTCGTTTCTTACCCTATCTCTTAACGTTATGCCCAACAATGATCTTTCCGTTCTACGTTGCGTCACTTGTAGTTTTCGTGCAGATGTCCTTGTTAGGGTAAGTGTCTCTGCGCCATATGTAAGAACAGGCAGGACACATTGATTAAAGGCTCTTCTTTTTAAGCTGATAGGTATATCACCTTTAAAAATATCACGTAGTCTTCCATATGCTGCCCATCCCAGAGTTATTCTTCTTAGCAGCTCAGCAGTTTGATTGTCTCTGCTAATTTTTACCGTATGTCCAAGGTATATGTAGCTGTCAACAACTTCAATTTCGACGTCTTCTACCTTTAAAGGATGGCTCGGAACTAAATTCGTCATCATTTTGGTCTTTTGGTAATTAATATTTAGACCTACTTTACGTGCTGCATTGCGGAGTTCATTCAACATATCATTGGCAGTTTTTAGGTCATCTGAAATCAGAACAATATCATCTGCGAATCGTAAATGACTGAGCATCTCACCATCGATATTTATTCCTTTATTTTCCCATTCCAGTGAGTTCAAAGCATGTTCAAGTACAGTAATGAACAACTTAGGCGACATAGTATCTCCCTGTCGAATACCTCTCCTGATATATATCTTATTGGTAGGACCGTGCAGATTTATAGTTGTTGTAGCATTTCTGTATATATTTTCTATAATATTGGTGTACCTATGATCAATTCGACACTCTTCCAATGCCTTAAGTAGTGCGGGTAATTCGATAGTATCAAACGCTTTATGGAAGTCTATAAACGTTAGAACTAGAGGTCTATTATATTCAATTGATTTTTCAATCAAGACTTTGAGGCACTGTAGGTGGTCATTTGTACCGTAGTTGGGGCGAAAACCAGCCTGTTCTTTTGGTTGGTACAGCTCAAATTTTGCTTCCAATCGATTGGTTATTATTCTGGTGTACAGTTTGTATAAATGGTTGAGTAGAGAAATTGGCCTGTAATTCTCTAGGTTCATGTTGTCACCCTTCTTATGCATAAGAATTGTAATTGAGTTATTCCAAGCTATAGGAATTTTTTGACTATACAAGCAGAGATTGAAGAGGTCTTGTATTTTTTTCAGAAGAGAAGTTCCGCCAAGTTTTATAGCTTCTGTAACTATTCCATCATCTCCCGGAGCCTTGTTGTTTTTCATTTTTTGGAGTGCATATTGTATCTCATCTTTAGTAATTTCTGGAATATCCTCAGATCCCTGGTTTTGTACCGTGTGTCTATTTTCTGGATTTATGACATTGTTAACTTGGTTTGTGTATAATATAGTGTAGAACTCTTCGACTATTCCTAGTATTTTCTGTCTGTCTGTTGTTATCTCACCATTTTTATCCATAAGCTGGAAAATTTCTTTTCTACTTGTCGTCATTTTTCGTCTCATTACCTTCATGCTCCGGTTTTGCTCTATAGTCTGTACTATTTTTTCATGTTTAAATTTCCTAATATCTTTTCTCACAGCTTTCGATATGTCTTTATTGAGTGCCCTAATGGTTTGTGGATCAATGTCCCTTTCACTTTTTAACTGTCTTCTTTCTGTTATTTTGTGTTGTGTTTCTAAAGTGATCTTTTCATCTCGTTTGGTCTTTGGGCAAAAACGTGCTTGTGCCAGTTTAAGTGTATCAACTATTTGTTTGTTCAACTCATCGACATCGTTTGATATTATGGTGTGATCAAGAGTGTTATTAATGTAGTCTCCAAATGCTGCTTCGTCTTGTGGGCGTGTCCAGTGAAAGTATTTCTTTTTTAATATATGGCTTCTATCTAAATGAGTTGGTATCTCAATGGTAGCTCTAACCATCCTATGGTCCTATGGTCTATGTTAGTCTATAGGCCGATAAAATTTGTAATTATTTATTATATTTTTTGTTACTTAAGTTGAGATGACATAATATTTTTAAAATGTTGTGGCGGCTATTATCAAAATCTGGACAATTAATTTCAGAGTGAAGAAATAAACTTCTGCTTTGGCAGAATGCTCAAAATGTTTTATTTTTTCATTGATCTATGAGTACGTATAAAATGTGCAAATATTATTTTAATCGATATTTTGATTCGCTATGTATGCTTCTTGTATTGTTCGTAATGCGCATAAGTGTAATTTCACAAATTTTTCTTACATATTTTTTTGCGTCTCAAAGAGTCTCTATGATGCAACTAAAGATATACCCGAAATATTATACTACCTAAATGACACTCGATTCTAACTGCAAGACGCAAGAGTCTCGCAGGGTAAGTCTTGTTCTTGCTCAAATCTTGCAGGGTCAGTCTTGGTCTTGGTCTTGCTAAAATTAGGCGGTCTTGGTCTTGGTCTTGCGAAAATGCAAGAACAAGACCAAGACTGCAAGACCAAGACCGGTTTAGGGCAACACTACATTGGATACTCTTCCCGGTTCTCATTGGTTCTCCACACTCGATTTAAAAAGTGGATATTGGCAAGTAGACATGGAGCCAGCCGATCGGGAGAAAACAGCATTTTCGATAGGATCAGGGCTTTGGCAGTTTACGGCTATGCCGTTTGGTTTATGTAACGCTCCTGCCACATTAAAGATTAATGGAGGCAGTTTTAAGAGGTCTAACATGGAAAACATGCCTGGTTTACTTGGATGATGTAATTGTGGTTGGAAGGTCCTTTGATGAACATGCCAAGAATATATTAGAAGTCTTTCAACGATTGAGGGCAGAGAACTTGAAGTTAAGTCCGAAGAAATGTCACATGTTTCGACGAGAAGTTAAGTACTTAGGACATATTGTATCGAGCAATGGTGTAAGAGCTGATCCTGAAAAGATTGAAGCAATTAAAGATTGGCCCGTACCAAAAGATAAACATGAAATTAGAAGTTTCCTTGGCCTATGTACATATTACCGACGATTTGTCAAAGGATTTGCCAATATCTCCAAGCCCCTAACCAAGTTGACGGAGGAGGGCAAAGAATATACATGGAGTGAAGAGGGTCAAAAAGATTTTGAACAACTACAAAGGGCTCTGATCAGTGCACCGATATTAGGCTACCTGGGACAGGCAGGAAAATTTGTTTTGGATACCGTTGCTAGCAACAGTGCTCTCACAAATCCAGGATGGACAGGAAAAAGTCATCGCTTATTTCAGCAAGTCCTGTCAAAACCAGAAACTATTGCGTTACCAGAAGAGAACTGTTGGTTGTAGTGAAGGCTTGCGAACATTTCCATAAATACTGGTACGGCAGAAAGTTCCTTCTTCGAACAGATCACGCTGCTCTAAAATGGCTCATACAATTCCGTAATCCAGAGGGCCAGATGGCAAGATGGTTAGAACGATTGCAAGAATATGATTATGAGATAGAACACAGGGCCGGAAGAGTTCATTCAAATGCTGATGCCATTTCGAGACGACCATGCAGTGCAAATTGTAATCACTGTGCCAAATTAGAGGAACGATTTTGCCCCGTGAGACGAACCACCGTAGTTAATGAGCAATGGCAGCCCCAACAGTTACAAGACGCCCAAGAAGATGATCCATGTATAAAAAGAGTATTTGATTGGATGCGGCAAAGTGAGAGACCTAGTTGGCAAAACATTAGTGCATGTAGTCCGGAAGTCAAGGCCTACTGGAGCCAATGGAATTGCCTGGTACTTAAAGATGATCTTCTGTACAGAACCTTTGAGAGTGATGATGGTACAGAATCCAAGCTTCAGTTGATTGTACCTAAAAGTAAAATGTCAGAAGTATTGCGTCAGTTGCATGACGGTGCATCAGGTGGACACTTTGGTATTACGAAGACTCTATAAAAGGTTCGAGAACGGTTCTACTGGGTTAACTGTAAAGATGATGTACGAAGATGGTGCCTGAAATGTGAACTGTGTGCATCCAGTAATGGTCCAGTTGGTAAAAAGAAAGCACCCATGAGACAGTACAATGTTGGCAGTCCTATGGAAAGAGTAGCAATCGACATTGCAGGTCCATTTCCAGAAACCGATGCTGGAAATAAATACATCTTGGTAGCCATGGATTATTTTACGAAATGGACCGAGGCCTATGCATTACCGAATCGAGAAGCTGCTACCGTTGCAGAGGTACTTGTTAAAGAATTCTTCAGTCGATTTGGTGTTCCCTTGGAGATCCACACTGACCAAGGGCGAAACTTTGAGTCAGCTCTTTTCCAAAACGTTTGTGAATTGATTGGTGTCAATAAGACTAGAACAACACCCCTGCATCCTCAATCAGATTTGATGGTCGAGAGGATGAACCGAACGATGGGTAAACACTTGTCCAAAGTTGTATCTGAACATCAACGAGATTGGGACCAGCACATTCATTTATTCCTGATGGCCTACCGCTCGGCCGTGAATGAAACTACAGGTCAGACACCAACCTGCCTGATGTTGGGTCGTGAAGTTCGTTTGCCCTGCGACCTAGAGTTTGGCTGCAGACCTTCCGAGGAACATGTTGCAGGCGAAGAATACGTCGACCGCCTGAAGTTACGAATGAACAACATTCATGAACTTGCTCGACAACATATCCAGATAGCCAGTGACAGAATGAAAGATCAATATGATTCTCGATGCAAGAATAAAAGCTTCGAAGTAGGTGATCTTGTCTGGCTTTATAATCCACAACGTCGTCGAGGCTTGTGTCCTAAACTGCAAAGACAATGGGAAGGTCCGTATGAAGTCAAGAAGAAAATAAATGACGTAATATACAGAATTAAGAAGTTACCAAACGGTAAACCAAAAGTTATTCACATAAATAGTCTTGCACCATATGCTGGCTCAAATGAAACAGAAGAAGCCCGAGTCCTCCAACAGGAGATGAAAGATGCATCACAGTCAAGTTTTAAGGAATTTAGTCAAATTACGCAGAGAGAAAGAGAGCTAGATTCGGCGTGACAACAGAAGTTCAGCAAGATCTGTTTAGTGTTCCAGAAGACGTCTGTCTAGCCCACTTTATTTTTCATGACCTTGAGATGACTAAAGGAATCTCGTCCGTATTCAATAGAAAGTTCGGCCGCCTGGACGAGTAAGAAATCAGCAGCCTAAAATTGGAAGAGTACTGCGATTGGAAGATGGTCCTCGATCTTTGCTGTATATGGTGACCAGGAAGTCTTATACGGACACGCCAAGCTACGAGAACATATGGCGTGCTCTAACTAATTTGAAGAAAATGGTGTGTAATTATGACATCAAAAATTTGGCTTTACCAAAAATAGGCCATGCAGTAGAAGATCTGGATTGGAAGATTGTGAGAAGCATGCTTGAAGTGGTCTTCAGAGAAACTGGCGTACGAATTACTGTGTGTTGCATGAACCCGAAGACGTCGTACCCTTCAAAGACAGTAGACTGTTATTTCTTCTTGAAGGGTGTATGCAGAGCTGGATAGATTCCGACATCCTGGGCCTTCATCTAGAGTTGCTGATCGGGACGCTCAGATCTTAAGAGGGGAGCAGTGTAAAAGAGAACTCAGGTAGGCGGGCCGAGCTGATAGCTAGAGATGAGCGTGGATTGTTCCAGAATAACGGTTGGGCTATAAATAGGAATATATTTTGTAAATAGAGTTAGTTTAAGCTAGAGATTTGTAAAAAATACTTGTATAAACAAATTAATAAAGTCGTATATAAATACGAACGCTCATTTGAATATTACAATACGTTCAAGAACAGCCTTTGAAACATTATCAGAATGATCTTTAGCTAATTTCAACAGGGATGCTTTGAATTTTAGTGTAGTCACGTTACAATTTTTTATTTTTTTTTTTCGAAGATGCTGTACTTTCTTTTTCTCAGTTTCTTGATTGGCTTCATTGCCACAAAATAAACAGTATTTTTTAAAACAAAAATTTAAATCACTTACTCGCGTTCTAGTATGAGGTGGACTTTTTGAAGTACCTACTAGCCCGTTTCTCCTCACGTTGTCTTTTCACTGCAGCAGCCATTGAAGTTTTCCGGGTGTATGATTACGTGTATTGTAACTGATTTTTGAGTTCTTAAATACTCAGTAAACTCATCACCTGTCATGTCGCGACACTAGCCTCGATTAAATTTGGCATTTCACGATCAACCACAACTGGTTTATCTTCACTTAAAAGTTTATTGCAAATAAAGCAAAACTGAAGACATTTTTTAGAGCTATAAAATAGCACAAATAACCTAAATGGTAGACACTTGTAATAAGTACTTATATTCACTTGAACTGAACCTTTAATACTAAAAGAAACAGGTATATCAACAAGACCTACGGAAATAGTATAGGGGAAAAGGGGGAGGGGGGACTTTGCTTATTACGACGGTATACGACAGGGGGAGGGGGCCATGAGTGCACATCCGACGTCGTTTGAAGTTCAAGAATATAAAAAATATATCCTATTTTAGAATGAAAAAAAAATAGTATATTAACAAACGCTTCTTTTCAGAACAACGTCTGGAAGCAATAAATATTAAATTGTTCACTTATTTACTGAATACTCTGTGTGAAACAATTCTACAAGCATCAAAATAAATATTAAGATTTATATGATGCAGTTAAGAAAGCTTAGGAAATCCGATAAAAGTGTTGTCTTTTATCCCAATAAAGCTAATTATTAGTTGTACAGTGAATTGAGAGAAAAAAGTATGCGGATATTAATGAGCTACATAGTAATACTGATTTGGATACATTCGTAAATAAACTTGGAGAGTTAACTTTAAAAAATCCAGAAATAACATTGAATTTTAAAAAAATCTCTAATAAGGGGGTCATGAGTTGCAATTGCGACGTCGGTATGAGGGGGGGGGGGTCAACTATAAACGACGCTTTACGACAGAAGGGGGGGAGGGTATTAAAAACTCCAAAAATTTTACGACGTAGTTTATGGATGTTCCCTAGCCTAATGTTTTTCAAGGCCACGTAGATAGAGGAAATTCAGTTGGAGGCTGATTATCTTTTGAATAAATAATGTTTTTAGAATAGTATATATTGTTATATTCCTAATTGATATAAGAAATAAAAGTTTATAATTATAACTTAAAGTCAAATTAAAATAAAGGTTTTCATTTTTCTCGACCACGGGCATGTAAATTTGGAACACCCTGTATAAAACAAATTATGTATAGATAGCTTTTAAGAGAGTGATTGGGAGAAGTGTTTACGAACCGCGGGAACAATACGACTCAAGTAAACAATTAGAGTGATGTGTACAAAGAAAGCGTTCGCGGAAGGATTTGTCATTAACCACCGCTAACTAATACTCTAGTGAATAAGATAATAGGTCATTAAATTTGTAAATGTTGTATTAATGTAGAAAGTAAAATTGAAATGGGGAATATTATTTTTTCTTGAAATCCATTAAGATATTTATAAAAAGGAAAGTTGTGTTGATAAATACGAATAATTGAAAGTTGCTTGGGATTGGTTGATTTTTGAATGCTGGAAGGGGTAATTTGGAAGCAGGAGAATGGATGAGAAATGTGAGGGCAGAATGTTTTGAGCGATCGAAAGGCGAAGTCCAGTATTCGAGAAGAGTGTACAAAAAAGTGAAACGCCGGTATAGTTAGTTTGTTTGCTGAAATTTAAAAAGTAAGATATCGTGGAACGAGTGTTAGGCCGAGTCGAGATAAGATATAACTCCTTGAGTCTAGAGTATCCCGGTTTTTGTTGAAGTGTTTGAAAAAGGTAGAACACGGCATCAGGAGAAGGCAGGAACGAGGGCGGTACGAGGCGTAGTTTTCAGAAAGGAGCAGAGGCTTTACTGGGAAGCTGGTACGAGTCGTTTGAACGCAACCCAAGATAGGAGGAAACGTGTTTTGTGTGAAGACATTGGCAAATCATCAGTAAAGGTTAGTCTATTTTGTCATGACATGAATGTATGGTTTATGTATTAAATACCACATTGAAAATTGAGGCACACAATCATTATTAAAAATTTTTCATCAAACCTAAATCAATTTATCACTGATAAATCATAATAGTTCATTTTAAATAAAATAACTTTGGAGACAAAAAGAAATAAGATTCCCATGTTTGTAAATGTTATATTAAATAAAGATAGAAAGATAAGATATAAGAAATATTAAGCATTGAATGCCATTTAGATAAAATAAACGATTTTATAATTTATAATTGAAATTCATATGTGTGTATTATTTTACTCTCTTTTATCTATCCCGATTAGGAATCCACTGAGAAATATTTTGAAGCCACGAAAGTAAGTAATTGATATTATAATTTAGCCCTGAGATTGACACTATATTGGTATTTGATCTGTTTGATTAATGAGATAATCATTAATTAATTAATTAAAATAAATTACATCTGAGAACAGCATCAGATTTCAAAAATAAGATCACAACAACATGTCGCAAAAAGTTTAAAGCATTGAAAAGTATTTCTAGTGGCAAATTTGAAGGAATAGAAAGAGAAAAGCTGGTGGTTGGAAATTTATATGCCCGTGGTAAAAAGTGAGATATTTACATTTGATGACATAAAATTTTAGATATCTTTAGGTACAAATTTGACATAATTGATTTAATTTATCGATATTTACATTTGATATATTTATTGACAATTTATAAAATTTGGGTGAGAAAAATTCGTCTTGGTAACATACTATTCAAATTTCATATTTGGCGGGGATAGTACTTCTTGAAAACAAATGTCTGTGACAAGAAGCAAAAGCAAAGACAACAAAAAACAAGAAGAACATTCAGATCAAGTGGAAAATTTAGACCAAGAAGATATTTTAGACACAACAATCATGGAAACAGAAGAAAAAAAGAATTATCAGAATTAGAAAAGATATTACAACTTATGCAACTCCAGTCACAAAAAATGGATGAATCACAACAAAAATTGGATCAAAAAATGGATAAAATGCAAGAAAATCAGGAAGAAACATCAAAGAAAATGGATACAATGCAAGAAAATCAGGAAGAAACATCAAAGAAAATGGATAAAAAAATGGATGAAACACAACAAAAAATGGATGAAACACAACAAAAAATGGATGAAACACAACAAAAATTGGATCAAAAAATGGATGAAACAAAAAGAATAATGCAAGAAAATCAGAAGGAAACAAAACAAGCCATAGAAGAGAACAACAAGAAAATGGAGGAACGCATAGAAAAGTATGAAATGAAAATTCAAAATAAAATAAAGGAGTTAACGAATTGCCAGAAAAAGGAAATAGAAAATTTGGAAAACAAGTTGGAAAACGCTATTCAAGCAGACATAGAAGAAGTGGAAAGAAAGATCAAAGAAAACGAAAGAAAAATTGCGGAAATCAGTACTCAACAAAATGTCGGAGAAAGAAGAAATTAATAAAATGTTGGAAGATCAAATCATCGAAAGATGTGATTCACCGTATGTTAACCCAATTGTGATAGTAAAGAAAAGCAATGGAGAATTGAGATTATGTTTAGATGCCAGGGATATCAACCAGCACACTGTATCACAATATGAATCACCTCTAAACATCGAGGCCATTTTTGGAAGAATTACGGGGTCACACATATTTTCTAAAATTGACTTAAAACACAGTTTTTGGTTGATACCTTTAGCTGAAAAGTGTAGAAACTACACCGCTTTTTCAATTGATGGTATTATCTACCGGTTTAAGGTAGTGCCATTTGGATTGCAGAGTGCTTGTGCAGCACTTGTACGAGCTCTCCATACCATTTTAAATCGCCATGAAGATTTCATAGTTCATTATATCGATGATTTATTAATTTTTTCACAAGATACACAGAATCATTTGGAACACATAAAAATAATTCTGGAGGAATTGGACACAGCGGGATTAAAATGAAACATTGAAAAATGTCAATTTTTTCAAAAAGAAGTAATTTATTTGGGTTTTAAATTGGACACCAAAACAGTAAGATTAGCCGAAGACAGAGTCAAGCTCATAGATGAATACCCAAGGCCAACGAATTTGAAAACATTGAGAGGTTTTCTTGGCACGATTAATTATTTTAAAAAGCTGATTCCCGATTTGAGCCAAAAGGAAATCCCTCTGATAAAATTGCTGAAAAAAGGAATAAAATGGAATTGGAAAGAAGAACAAGAGGAAGCTTTCAAAACATTAAAACGAGAATTCGCAAAAGGAACGAAAATATATCATCCCATTTATAATATACCTTTTATACTCCGAACTGATGCGTCCATACAAAAATTTGCAAGAGTTTTGTCTCAAATACAAAACGACCAAGAAGTGCCGATATGTTTTATATCTCGAGTGACTAAAACACATGAGAGAAAATATAGTGTAACAGAATTGGAGTTTGCCAGTGTACTATATTGCGTAAACAAATTGAGGTTTTACTTATTGGGAGCAAAATTCACAATCGAAACAGACCATGCAGCTTTAGTACATATCATGAAGAATCGATTAGTAAATAATAGAATACATAAAGGCATTCTATTATTACAGGAGTATGATTTTGAGTTCCGATATATAAAAGGAAAAGACAACATAATAGCCGACGCTCTAACACGGGATGAGGACACCGGAAAAAAGGAAACAATTACTCTACAGGTGGGACTAAATAGATTAATACAAGAAGGGGTATATTCGTTAAATGAGATAAGGACAAACCAGGAACACCTAGAGGAAAGAGAGAAAAGAAGAGCGGAGGTAGAAAATAACATATATTTTAAGAGAATAGACGGAAAGGAACTATATTTAGTGACACAGACATTGGCAGAAAAGATAATAAAGAAATTACATGAGGACAATGGACATATCGGTAGCAGAAAGGTTTGGCTCGTTTTTAGGGAAAATTACATCAGCCGACAAGATTACCGCATTGCAAAGGAAATTACCCAGAAGTGCGATGTATGTCAAAAATATAAGAGTAGGAATTTCAAAAACGAAAATATTGCAAAAAATATTGAAGCCCGGAACAAATTGGACATTGTAGCAATAGATATGTTAAGCGATCTAATTATGACCACTAAAAGGAACAAACATATTCTGGTGATGGTGGATGTGTTTTCAAAATACGTAAAATTATACAGTTGCCGCACCACAAAGGGGGAAGAAATATTAAGAAAAATCGACAATTTTATAGCCACAGTAGGAACACCAAAAAAGATTCTACTAGACAATGCAACGTATTTCCGAAATGATCGTTTCAAGGGACAACTTCGAGAACGGGGAATAGAGACAAATTTTGTCAGCATCAGGCATCCCCAGAGTAACCCTTCGGAGCGCTTCATACAGGAAGTGACGAAATTTCTTCGCATTGCAACGGATGGTCAACATCGCCACTGGGACAGGAAAATGGCGGAAATAGAAATGTATCTAAATACCATTCCGAGCACAGTAACAAAAGAGACCCCGGAATACATCATGAAGGGGGTAATGCCGATAAGGCCATGGGAAGACCCAGAGCCAAAGGAATATCAACAGGTGATTGAAACAGTACAGAGAAGATTGCGGCGAAGCAATGAAAAGTATATCCAAAGACAGGAACATAATAGAAAACGAAGACCAGTGACTTTCCAAAAGGGTGAAAAAGTACTTGTGAGGGCATTACGAGTATCAAATCTTCCTGGGGGTATTTGCGCAAAGTTAATGCCTGTTTTCGAAGGCCCGTACATCGTGAATAATGAAGATGGGATAAATAGTTCTGAGTTGAGGCATAGGAACTCAGAAAAGATCCGAGGAATTTATAATATTCACGATGTATACAAATATCACGAATAAAAGACAGAACTGCATAAAGTAGATAGTAAGTTAGGGTATAAGGCATAGATTAAAGCAAGGTAATATACGGGGAGTTGGTTTTACCTCGAGAAAATTTAATTAAAGATGCAGATAAATTTTATCGAATACAAAGGCGGGGATTTGTTATATTCCTAATTGATATAAGAAATAAAAGTTTATAATTATAAATTAAAGTCAAATTAAAATAAAGGTTTTCATTTTTCTCGACCACGGGCATGTAAATTTGGAACACCCTGTATAAAACAAATTATGTATAGATAGCTTTTAAGAGAGTGATTGGGAGAAGTGTTTACGAACCGCGGGAACAATACGACTCAAGTAAACAATTAGAGTGATGTGTACAAAGAAAGCGTTCGCGGAAGGATTTGTCATTAACCACCGCTAACTAATACTCTAGTGAATAAGATAATAGGTCATTAAATTTGTAAATGTTGTATTAATGTAGAAAGTAAAATTGAAATGGGGAATATTATTTTTCTTGAAATCCATTAAGATATTTATAAAAAGGAAAGTTGTGTTGATAAATACGAATAATTGAAAGTTGCTTGGGATTGGTTGATTTTTGAATGCTGGAAGGGGTAATTTGGAAGCAGGAGAATGGATGAGAAATGTGAGGGCAGAATGTTTTGAGCGATCGAAAGGCGAAGTCCAGTATTCGAGAAGAGTGTACAAAAAAGTGAAACGCCGGTATAGTTAGTTTGTTTGCTGAAATTTAAAAAGTAAGATATCGTGGAACGTGTGTTAGGCCGAGTCGAGATAAGATATAACTCCTTGAGTCTAGAGTATCCCGGTTTTTGTTGAAGTGTTTGAAAAAGGTAGAACACGGCATCAGGAGAAGGCAGGAACGAGGGCGGTACGAGGCGTAGTTTTCAGAAAGGAGCAGAGGCTTTACTGGGAAGCTGGTACGAGTCGTTTGATCGCAACCCAAGATAGGAGGAAACGTGTTTTGTGTGAAGACATTGTCAAATCATCAGTAAAGGTCAGTCTATTTTGTTATGGCATGAATGTATGGTTTATGTATTAAATACCACATTGAAAATTGAGGCACACAATCATTATTAAAAATTTTTGATCAAACCTAAATCAATTTATCGCTGATAAATCATAATAGTTCATTTTAAATAAAATAACTTTGGAGACAAAAAGAAATAAGATTCCCATGTTTGTAAATGTTATATTAAATAAAGATAGAAAGATAAGATATAAGAAATATTATGCATTGAATGCCATTTAGATAAAATAAACGATTTTATAATTTCTAACTGAAATTCATATGTGTGTATTATTTTACTCTCTTTTATCTATCCCGATTAGGAATCCACTGAGAAATATTTTGAAGCCACGAAAGTAAGTAGGTAATTGATATTATAATTTAGCCCTGAGATTGACACTATATTGGTATTTGATCTGTTTGATTAATGAGATAATCATTAATTAATTAATTAAAATAAATTACATCTGAGAACAGCATCAGATTTCAAAAATAAGATCACAACAATATATGTAATATATTATACACTTATTATAGTATAAAAAAAAAGGACTAATAGGTACCTACATCTTGTTAAATTGGATAACATGAGTTCTAGTTTACCAAAAGATTTTTAATTTCTAAAGCAAATGTTTCTTATAAATTAAAATAAAAAATATCAAATCGAAGTATTAATTATGGTAGGGGAGCCCAAGCGGGGATTTTTGCAGTTACTCGAGCGCGTCAGATTATCATATGGGGAGAAACCTGGTATCCTGCAGATGTACCTCTACCATATATTGGCTCTTAACACAGGGAAGTTCGTTAAGGGGAGCCCGAAAAAAAATCTATCCTTAAAAATACTCGAAATTGCCAGATTAAGATAAGGTAAGTTAAGTACATGCAAAAGAGTGTATATGTCAGTTCGCTAAACTCAGACACAACTGGCTAGTTATTTTAGTAAGTAATTTTGCCAGTTTCGTAAAATTGGCAAAAAATGGCAAAAAAATAATTACTAAATAGTTAATAATTACTAAATATTTGGTAAGTTCGCCCATTTTGGCAAAATTGACCAAAAACAAAAAATTACCTAATAAAATCACTAGCCAGTTGTGTCCGAGTTTAGCGAACAGACTATGTATATCAAAAATCTAACTATTTGAACGGGGCGTAAGGAAATGGGCGAGTCAAAAAGTTTCACAAAAATAAAGCGAATATTTCGCGAAATGAACGTCAGATCGACAAACTAAAAAATACGTCTTCAATATTTTTCAAAAATCTATCGAATGGTACTAAACATGACCCCCCACAGAGAGGGAGGTAAATTTAAAATTTTAAATACAAACCCCGCGATATTTCGCAAAATGAACATCAGATCGAAAAACTGCAAAATACACTTTCAAAATGTTTTTAAAAATCTATCGAATGGTACTAAACGCGACCCCCCACGGAGGTGGGGTGGGGGGTTACTTTAAAATCTTAACCCTTAAATGCCCGTGATATGAAAATAACCATAAATGCCCATGTGGGGTCTCCTAGGGACCCCACTAAAATTTTCAATTTAGTAACGTCATTTAGCACTGACTAAAAGGAAAACACGGTTAAAAATAATTTTAAGCATATTTGAATAATTTTTATTTATTTTTCATACAAAATTAACGGCTTTTCTAGAAACAAATTATTTTCAATTCGAACAAAATTAAAATTAAATAATAATATAAGCATATAACTTTTAGTTGCAATTTTTACATACAATAGTTTTTTCTTCTTTTCTGTGCACCTGGCATATAAATTTTTTGCAAAAAGAGCAAACGGTATTCACTTTTCTGTCACAGTTTCGCGGACACTGGTAACAACGAGCACGTTTCTTAGCTGAATGGACGGATTGAGTTGCAACTTCGGTAGTTGGGTTTACCATTGGTATGCCACAATCTTTTAGAGCAGATTTTACATAGGCTTTATGTTTTATATATTTCGCTCTTTTTTCCATGTTGTTTCGAGCAAGCTCAGCCCCTAATTGTAACAGGAAAATACGTCTTCGTGAAAAATTATTTTTCTTCCAATCAGGATTTTTTTCAATGTATAAAATATAGGCATTTAGTGCACATATGTCTATAATATTCATAAAGAGCCTGAATGGCCAACGAGCAGTTCTTCTTTTACAGGAATATTCCCTAATCAGTTTGTCGGCATTATCAACACCACCCTTGGTATTATTATAGTCTAAAATCATCAAGGGTTTGTTTTGAGAGTCTTGACAAATTATATCACTATCGTGTTGACTTGAAAGAAGATGTACCATCCTGTGTATTTTAGGTATGTACGAAACCATAGCTAATTCTTTAGTAAAAGCAAATATTGACGACTCCGCAGGTCTTTTTGTCAAACTTAGTTGTGGTGGTGTATCAGGTTTATTTTTGCGGACGGTCCCAAGTAAAGTAAGGTTTTTAGATAAAAGATATTGAGCAAGAGGAACACTGGTAAAAAAGTTGTCAGTTGTAATTCCTCTCCAACTGCCATGATATGGTTCCACCAGATCTTTCACAACACGAAATCCCTGATTTTTCTCTATTGTACCACCTGGTAGTTTTCCAAGGTACACCTGAAGTTTTGATAAATAAGATGTTTTAACATCCGCGGCAGCCCAAATTTTTATCCCATAGCGGCAAGGTTTTGATTTTATATATTGTCTAAAAGGACACTTTCCTCTAAAACTCACTAACTGTTCGTCAACGGTTATATGTTCGTATGGTTCAAAGGCTTTGTCACAGTTAGAGACGAACATGTCCCAAATTACTCGTATCGCCGCTAACTTATCCTGTTCCTTCCGCTCCACCCTGGTCACTTTGTCATCAAACCTCAAGAAACTCGATAATTCTTCAAATCGGTTCCTAGCTAATGCGGCTGTAAAAAATGACCGGCGTATTGAGGTGTCTGTAGACCATATCTCTCGTGTCGATTCTTTCCCACACCTTAAAGCACCAGCTTTGATAAGTGCTCCTAAAAAGCTATCCAGTTCATTGTTGGTAAGTACCGTCCACTCTTTTTTGTTATTCGGATGTTTTTCGTTCCACTCTTGATAACGCCTAACAGCTTCTTCATTAGTATGAAGGCATATGACATTCTTCATCTCTTCGGTCAAAAATAAATTGAAATAGTCTAAAAACGTGTTGGAATTTTTACTATAGTTTGTTAAGCCTGGATGTACATTTATAATATTTTTTTGTTGCCTCTTGGATCTCACGAAAGGTAGGCTATTCCACTGCATTCCAGATTTGGATGTATATGTTGGACCACTAACCTCACTAATATTATCGTCCACTTCGGTAGGTTCTGCATCTGATTCCTCGTCACTGTTGACTTCTAAATTGTCCTCAGTTTCCGAAACATTTTCCTCAAAAACATCTTGCTCTTCGCTATCTGATTCGTCGGTAATCTCATAGTCGAAATCGGAGTCTGATATCCCTTCTTCTATATTTCGGATAATTTTTTCATGTTCTTGGTCGCTTATTGTCATTTTCATTCTCTTACGGTCCATTTTTCAAAGTAAACTGACGAAAAATGTTAAAAATAATAAAAATATTCTGGTGCCTCTAAATGCCCAATCGGGGTCACAGCGAGACCCCACTTATCTAAATCTCTCTTACAGACCACTGCACCTCACGAATGTTCGTGGTATACTAACAGAAAACGTAGGAGACACGTCCACACAAATACCTGATTGCGCGGTTGCCAAATGTTTCAAATAAAGATATTATAGCCAAAAATGTATGTCTGGGGTCCCATAGTGACCCCGATTGGGCATTTAAGGGTTAAATGGGACCATCAAATTTTTATTGCAGATTTGGATTCTTTACGTAAAAATAAGCAACTTTTATTCGAGACATTTTTTCGAATTAAGGATAGATGGAGCTATAATCGGAAAAAACGATTGTTGGAAATGGAAAATTAAAAAATGGAAAGTCCCCACTAAAATGGAAAATTGTACTTAACTTGTTTTGGTTTTAGGACCTAATAATCACAACCCAATAGGTCCCCATAACGCTCGAGTGACTGCAAATTTAGCATACTTTGCTCCCCTACCATTATATTGATATACAGAAATAAAAATAAGGTAGTTACCTAGCACTCGTTTGAACTTTTCATCCGAATCAGCCCTCTTTGTGTCCTCTGCGAACCGTTTGGCGTACTGACTAAACAAAGATGCTACGTTCATAGATGACATTAAGATCTTCATCTGCGGTCCTAGTTTATCGGCATCTTTATACACCTTTTCTTCTTCTGCTAAATAAAACAAAACTCTCGCAAATGTCTCTTGGTCATCTTGGAACACAGCACTTAGTTTAATTACCATTTTTTCCCAATCAAGTGCCATGGTGAATAGATATCTAGAACCAAGATTGTATTAGGCTATAATATTATGGAATCGGATTTATTAGTACATGATTACAATTTTACATTTTACTCTTAATAGGGCAGTCAATGAGGGTATTTGGCTCCGAATTAAATCCTACTATATCGATTTACTTGATATTTTCACAGTAAGTAGGGAATAGCTCAAGAAACAAAGTCTACCCTATGCCGATGGATGTATACCCATCGGCGTATAAAAGGATACCCTTTTATCTTGGGGGTGGTTCCCACCCCTTCTCGGGGGTGAAAAATGTTTTGGTTAAAATAGCCACGGAAAAGGCTAGAGAACCTAATTTTAAGCAAAAACTGATCTATATGATTATTTTTTGAAAACTCAATACTCTGAGTTATTCGTGGTTGAAAATTGGCCATTTTCATTGAAAAATGACACCTTTTTGGACGGATTTTTGCGATAAAAACTATGCATCCAACAACAAAACTATATAAAATACTTCTGTAGTTTATAAAAAAACAAAGAGATTCGTTCCTTCACAAATCTTCTAGTTAAAACACAAAAAAAGATATGGTAGGTAAGAAGAGTTTGTTTTTATGCTGCATGCTCAAATCTGTGTATTCAACTTGAAATAACAGAGAAACTGACGATTTTAGGTGTATAATGATACTTGAACTTTTGTAGTACTTGTAAAGACCTTTAAAATGAGCAATACTAATTGTCGATTACATGTAAACTAAGCGAGATATTCTGCAAAACAGTTAATGACTAATGTATTTTAAGAAGAAATGAGAAGTATATTTAACCCCTCATCCATCATAATTTAAATACATCGTTTTCCTTCTACAATACTTTTTATTATAGTGTTATTTCTATGTTTAAAAAGTTGGGCTGGATTAAAATGAACGGTTGTTGAAAAAAATAAGATCAAATTATAGAGCGCATTTTTTAAACTTTCTTAAAAATCTTCTTTTATCCCATGTAACTCGAAAAAGATGAGAGATACGAAAAAAGATACCACACAAAAATGTAGGGTTTTTTAGATAAAAATTTTCTTTTTATTTTTCATTACTGTATCTCTTACCATTTTCAAGTTACATGGAGAAAAAGGAAGACTTTTAAGAAAATTTAAAAATGCGCTCTATAATTTGATCTTTTTTTTTTCAAAAAACATTCATTTTAAACCCGTCCAACTTTTTGAACATAGAAATAACACTATAATAAAAGGTATTGTAGAAGGAAAACATGCATTTACATTTTGGTGGATGGGGGTTAAAATTACTTCTCATTTTTTCTTAAGATACGTTAGTTATCAATTTTGTTTGCAGCATATCTCGCTTAGTTTTAATGTAATGGACCTTTAATATAGCTCATTTTATTAAACGTCTTTTTAAGCACTATAAAAGGTATTAGTAGCATTATACACCTAAAATCGACCGTTTCTCTGTTATTTCAAGTTGAATACACCAATTTGAGAATGTACCAAAAAAACAAACTATTTTCACCTACCATATCTCTTTTTGTATTATAACTAGAAGATTTATGAAGGCAAGTGTCTTTGTTTTTTTATAACCTACAAAAATGTTTAATATAGTTTTTTTAGTTAGATGCATAGTTTTTAATGTATTCGCAAAAAACTGTTCAAAAAGGTATTATGTTTCAATGAAAATGGCCAATTTTCAACCACGAATATCTCAAAAAGTATTGAGTTTTCAAAAAAAAATTATAGAACAGTTTTTGCTTAGAATTAGGTTCTCTAGCGAATTCCGTGGTAATTTTAACCAAAAAATTTTTCTTGGGGGTGGCAACGACCCCCAAGAGAAAAGCACACATCGGCATAGGGTAGACTTTGAATTAGGAGATAAGTAAAGGCTAGGCCCAAAATTTCATTAAAATCCATGCAGTAGGATAGAATTCGGAGGTAATATCCTATTCTTGCTCCCATTGACTGGCGTATAATTAGAATTTGATACCTTGGGAGATAAATTAATACTGCTGACATTTTGTACATATTATGTGTGCATATATAGGGTAAGGCAGATAACTGGCTTATTAGAAATATTTAGAGAACTAAAGGCAACAGAATCATGAAAATTGGAATGAAGGGGTTTTGAAGGGTGATCTATTTAATGAAAATATTTTCATCAATTTGCCACTTCCGGTTATACCGGAAGTTGCTTAAAACTTCGTTTTTTTAAATGGGACACCCTGTATATTTTTACATTTTTAGATTCTACTCGATGTCTTCTTTCTTAAAATATGCGGTTTTGTAATGTTATACAGGGTAGTTTAAAAGCTAATTACGTTTTTTTATTAATTTCGTAGCAAATTTCACACCCTGTAGAATTGTAGTACATAGTTGGATATCAAAAACTCTATTTATGTTAAAATGATTTTTAATATAGTCTACTATTATTAAAAATTATTAGTATAGCTAAATGTTAAATTTTAGTATACAGGGTTAATCGAAACTCGGAAAGAGGATTTTCTGAATTTTCTTTGGAACACCCTGTATTTGGGAACACCCCTCCCTGTCAATGTTTATATTAGTGAATAGAGAATTGAATACCCTATCAAATAACCTATCACATGACCCATATTCTCATTTAAAAAAACATCGATTACGTCATCATGCCCAGATGGATGACGTCACTAGTACGTTATATATGCCAAAAAATCGGAATTTAAAAATAAAAATCGACTTGTTTCGGGATTTTTCGTTAATATTGCCGATTTACGAAATAATGAATTTATGCGTTACTTTATGGACGCACTGTGTATTTTCTATAAATACCCAATAGAAATTGCTGTTGGAGCTGTTTTGGGAGTTTGTTTAAATTTAATTACATACTCGTGAATTTATCGGGGGCCGCTCGGGGTAATTTGGCCTAGGGCCGCAAGTACCCTAAATCCGGCACTGTCGAGAAGCACTCCCAAATCACGATTTGGGAGTGCTCCTCGTGCTTGTTTATTTCTAATGCATCTTTATTGTGATTGTAGTGTAGACAGTTGTGTCTCAGATTAGCGAATCGACTACACCAGTGGTTCTCAATCTGTGGTACATGTACCACTGGTGGTACATCTCATTATTTGCGGTGGTACACAAGACACAAAAAAAATTAAAATAGTAGTGCTTAGTAAGTCTTGATAATACAATCTAAAAATATAGGTGGTACGAAAAATAATAAAAAGAACTGTAGGTGGTACATGACTCAAAAAGTTTGAGAGCCCCTGGACTACACCATTTGTGATGGCATTAATAACGCAGTCAAAACCATTTCCAAACTATATGTCAAGGGCGGATCCAGAACCGATTTTCGGTGGGGGCCATGGGATTTTTTTGGGGGGTACCAGGGGACTGGGGAACAATTTTTAAAAATTAAGTCTAAAATGGTGAGTTTTAAGGCACTTTTCACACACTTAAGTGCGATAAAGACATTCAAAACTTATTCGATATTAAAGTATCTATTATTAAAGTACCGATTCCTACACATTTCTTCGGATCCAAGTGCAGTTCTTTCAACAAGTTTAATACTATTTTTCATTTTTCCCATGGCTTCTCCTGTCAGCCGTAGTTCTTCTCTCTTTCTTGATTTTCACTAAGTATTTTTATGTCCTCATAAGCGTCAATGAACTTGACAAAATCTTCAGGAATGTTGTTATTGTGTATGTATCTCAAATTTAGAGAAAGCTGTTCCACGTGAGATACGTCGGTCGTTTCGTCAAATATGACAAAGTAATAATTTGAACTTTGAGTCTGATTCATTATTTGTTCAATTATTTCTTCATCACAATATGTGTATGTTGCTCGGAAAGATGCTGTGAATATGTGTATCTCCTGATGCGATTTTAATCCTTAACCCTCTAGTGACCCAGTCCGCCTCAACACGGGCCGTAATAAATGTTTCCAGACTTACTATTTAAGTAGTTTATAGCAGCAGTACCCAAACCACCTTCTGGACTAGATCGGATAAGAACCCAGCTTTTAAAAATTTGGCCGATCAGACAAATTTTTACGCTGTAATCATCAGTTTAGAGTAAAATTTGGTAGTGGTACTAAAAAAATTCGGGCACTAGAGGGTTAACAATTCCCTGAAATTTCCCTCATTGATAGGTCCAGCATTTTCGTCCAAAAGGAGGCCATCATTACGATGGCCTCTTAGAGGAATATTTTGTCGACCTAAGAACACTATAGACTCTAATATTGGTCATAGTCTTTCTCTATTTTCTTGTATCTGTTTAGACCTCTGAGAGTTTATCTAGTTAAAGATAACTTGAACGCACTCCTTGTGGTATGATGATTTTTCATGGGTTTGAATGGGCACTCCGTCTGTGCCCATGAGTTTGGCGAAAGATGAAGGTTTCGTGACAAGGCTTTGGGCTGTCATTCCTTTTATGGTGACCACATTTTTCATTCTTCTTTTTTATTCTTTGGGTGTACAGAACTTAGAAATTAATATCATTTTGATGGCTGCCAAGGTCGTTATAACAATTGGCACTTTGTAAAATTATCAACATTTTGATTTACAAAACATCCTGTCATTCTTGAAGCTTCCGTTACTGCTTTTGTTCAATTCTAGTCCAGAAGACATATTTATCCCTTGTTTTGTACATACAGGGTGGGGCATTAGTGTGACAAAGTCCAATTACTCGTTTGTCGTAAGAGATACGAAAAAAAGTTATTTAGGTAAAAGTTAAAGTAAAAGTACCAGAATTTAAAAATATTTTCAAATATACAGGGTCGTCCGTATTGACAGGGTGACACAAACTTATGTTTTTTTAAATGGAACACCCTGTATATTTTTACTATATTGGATTCTCCTCACTGTTTCCTTTCTTAAAATATATGGTTTTGTAATATTATACGAGGTAGTTTAAAAGTTAATTACGTTTTTCTGTTAATTTCGTAGCAACATCTACACCCTGTAGAATTGTAGTGATTTTACATCAAATTTGCTATTTATATTCAAACGATTTTTGATATAGTCTACTTCTTCTTCTTTGAGTGCCTCTCCTATCGGAGATTGGATATCATTAGGGCGATTCTAATTTTATTTACTGCTGTTTTGAACAATTCGTTAATGGTACAGCCAAACCACTCTCTCAAATTTCTCATCCAGGACATTCTTCTACGGCCTGGATTTCTTAGTCCTTGGATTTTTCCTTGCATTATATTTTGTAGGAATGTGTACTTTTGTCCTCTCATCAGGTGGCCTAAGTATTCAAGTTTTCTCTTTTTTATACTCCGTAGAACTTCTGGCTCGTTATTTATTCTGCGTATTACTTCTTCATTTGTAATTTTATCCACCCAACTTATTCGTAGTATACGGCGGTAGCACCACATCTCAAAGCTTTCAAGATTTTTAATATTCCTCTGTTTAAGAGTCCATGACTCAACACCGTAGAGCAAAGTACTGAATACATAGAATTTTAACATTCTAGTTCGTAGATGAATACTAATATCACGATTACAAAATAATTTTTTCATTTTTATAAAAGTAGACCTGGCAATTTCAATACGTCTTTTTATCTCGTGATTTTGGTCACCTGTTTCATTGATAAGGGTTCCCAAGTATTTGTATTCGTTTACTTTTTCAAGTTGGGTACCGTTTATTGTGATACTAAAAGTAAGTAGTGTCATTTATTGGATTCTTACTGAAGGTCATATATTTGGTTTTTTTGACGTTCATCCTTATGCCGTAGTTATTACATATCTTATTCATAGTTTCAACTAAATGTTGTAAGTCTATAAAGCAGGCGTGTACCTCTTGGTTAACATCTAGGCATCTCTGTGTTAGAACGTTCAAGGCAAAGAGAGTGTTCGGGAATCCTTATTTCTTTATTTTAATATTGCTATGATTCTAATATTTATTTATTTTCGGGTAGAATAAGCTGTAGACAATTTAATTATATTTAGTTATTTTGGTATGCCCCCTGTAAAATGACGCGGAATAACCTTCTTAATGTCAATTTTTAAAATTATCCACAAGCTCAAAGCATATCGCTTTAAGTACGCATGTATCAAACTGGACATGCGTTAAGTACTTTAAGGACAAGGTACCACTACTGTGCAGGGTTACCATGTCTAGGGATTTTCCCCGAATCTAGGGATTTTTTGAAGCTTTTTCAGCTCTGGAAGGATTTTTTTTGAAATCTAGGGATTTATTAAACTGTGCTGGCGCCATTTTTTGTTGTTATTAAATATCTTTTTGTTCAAATATTATTATTATTGTCATTATTTATTGTTTCCTGACATAAATATTCCTAAGTAAACATTAAAACATTACCTAATCAATGATTAAAGTGGATTAAACATAGTGTTTAATAGGTTATAAATTCAATTGACAGCTGTCATCTGTCAATTTCTTCTTTTTTAGGTCAAATTAATACGATTTAGGGATTTCTAGGGGAAATTGAAGTTCCCGTCTAGGGATATTCTGAAATTTCATCTGGCAACCCTGCTACTGTGACTTCGCTTCAAGCTTTCAACGAAAAAGGTACTCCCTTTCGTGATCTTTGACGGTACCGTCTCGCGTTCCAAGTGCATCGCGAATTCCATGGAAGGAGTCCAGAATTGAGTCACCCATTGGATCTACAAGATTACCATATCCTAAACATCACCGATTTCCAGGTAAGCGATATTGTGCAAAGCTTGTGGAAACATAATTTTAAATTCTATTTTTTTACAACTCAGTTTTCATATTTCCTGCAGTTTTCAAAACATTTTGAAACATTTCGGTCCTTCGCAGCCATATTTTGAGCCTTTTTTCTATTTATTTTACATAATATAAGCTTATTTTGCGTCATTTTTAAACCTTGTAAGCTTCTATAAACGACAAACGTTATAGGCTTTTTATTAACAGTCACTTTTTTGTAACTTTTAAAAACTTTACAATACGATACCTAAAGTAAATTCTCGCACATATTTTTGAATCGAGAAATTGAACGGTATATCGGGTTCTAGTTTTTGCTTTTCTAAACCTGTCGTTAATTATTATTATCGGTTAATTTGATGGGTTCACGTCAATTAGGTTTTCTTGTTTATTTTTATGTCGATTTTGATAAATAAAGTTACT
This sequence comes from Diabrotica virgifera virgifera, assembly GCF_917563875.1. NCBI lineage: Eukaryota > Metazoa > Arthropoda > Insecta > Coleoptera > Chrysomelidae > Diabrotica > Diabrotica virgifera. The sequence goes on along the minus strand of NC_065443.1, from coordinate 242,381,595 downwards.
TGCTGTTGTTCGCTTATTTATAACAAAACAACTATTATTTGAATTACGTTTATTATTTAAACCACTTGTGTCTTTGATTAATAAATTTTTTATTCGCTATTTAGAATACAAATCAATCAAATTTAAGTAAATTTTATATGTCGGTAAAGTCAGCAGCACCACTTCATAAGACCCAATTCAGACTAAGACTATATTTTATTGCTAATTTATTGCTAATTTATTACGAAAAGGAAAAATTTATTGCTGTAGCCGTTTCCGAGAAACAGTGGGTGCTGCTAGCTTTACGGTAAAGCTAGCAGCACCCACTCTATATCTCGGCAATGAAAAGGAGTACAGGGATCATTTTAACGGCATATTTTATTGCTATTTAATTGCTCTTGATTGGTATATTAAACAATCCTGAAAAGCTACCTCATCATCCCCTAACGTAAAACTCACCCCCAAAAAGATAATGAAAATCGAAAATTCAACCCCAAGGAATTAATTGCTAATTTATTGCTAATTTATTACGGAAAGAAAAAATTTATTGCTGTAGCCGTTTCCGAGAAACAGTGGGTGCTGCTAGCTTTACGGTGAAGCTAGCAGCACCCACTCTATATCTCGGCAATGAAAAGGAGTACGGGGATCATTTTAACGGCATATTTTATTGCTATGTAATTGCTCTTGATTGGTATATTAATCAAACCCAAAAAACTACCCAATCATCCCCTAGCGTAAAACTCACCCCCAAAAAGATGATGAAAATCGAAAATTCAACCCCAAGGAATTAATTGCTAATTTATTGCTAATTTATTACGGAAAGAAAAAATTTATTGCTGTAGCCGTTTCTGAGAAACAGTGGGTGCTGCTAGCTTTACGGTAAAGCTAGCAGCACCCACTCTATATCTCGGCAACGAAAAGGAGTACGGGGATCATTTTAACGGCATATTTTATTGCTATTTAATTGCTCTTGATTGGTATATTAACCAAACCCAAAAAACTACCCCATCATCCCCTAGCGTAAAACTCACCCCCAAAAAGATGATGAAAATCGAAAATTCAATCCCAAGGAATTAATTGCTAATTTATTGCTAATTTATTACGGAAAGAAAAAATTTATTGCTGTAGCCGTTTCCGAGAAACAGTGGGTGCTGCTAGCTTTACGGTAAAGCTAGCAGCACCCACTCTATATCTCGGCAATGAAAAGGAGTACGGGGATCATTTTAACGGCATATTTTATTGCTATTTAATTGCTCTTGATTGGTATATTAACCAATCCTGAACAACTAACCCATCATCCCCTAGCGCGAAACTCACCCCCGAAAAAATGATGAAAATCGAAAATTCAACCCCAAGGAATTAATTACTAATTTATTGCTAATTTAATACGAAAAGAAAAAATTTATTGCTGTAGCCGTTTCCGAGAAACAGTGGGTGCTGCTAGCTTTACGGTAAAGCCAGCAGCACCCACCCTATATCTCGATAATGAAAAGGGGCACAGGGCCCATTTCAACGACATATTTTGTTGCTAATTATTTGCTCTTGATTGATATATTAACCAATCTCGAAAACTACCCATCATCCCCTAGCGCGAAACTCACCCCCGAAAAAATTATGAAAATCGAAAATTCAACCCCAAGGAATTAATTAATATTTTATTGCTAATTTATTACGAAAAGAAAAAATTTATTGCTGTAGCCGTTTCTGTATAAACAAAAAATATATATAAGATATAATGTGGCGCTCCAAGTTTACGTAAAGCTGTATTGCCCATATAGAATCCAAACGATTAGAGAAAATCTGAATAAACCAGTGCTAGGTTTGTTCTGCATTTTTGCCAAAGCGTGTAATTTTTTCTGCATAAACAAAAAAGATATACAAGATATAATGTGGCGCTCCAAGTTTGCGTAAAGCTGTACTGCCCATATAGAATCCAAACGATTAGAGAAAATCTGAATAAACCACAAGTTAGTGCTAGGTTTGTTCTGCATTTTTGCCAAAGCGTGTAATATGTTCTGCATAAACAAAATAGGTTATACAAGATATAATGTTGCGCTACAATTTTGCCTAAAACTGTAGTGCCCCACAAACGTTTATGGAAACGATATGATTCGGGACTCGTATAGCACTGATCATTTGAAGAAAACTTGTTAGAAAAAATAGTCTATAATCAAGAATAAAACAAAAGATTTGCTTTTTGTCTTGTTTGACCCCACCGAAGTTTTAAGATCATCGTAAATTTCCCATTTATTGTTATTTCGTCGGCAGTGGGAAATATAATGTCCAATTGTTATTTCGTTTTCAGGAGGAACAAACTCAACAATGCCTTTAATTTGGTATGTTTTGTTTTTTAAGGTACCTAACTAACTGTTGCTGGAATGTCGGTTAACTCGACTAATGTACAATTTTCAAGACAAAAACATGAATGGGAGCAAAAAAATTGCTTGAAAACGTAGTAACAATTAATGTCTCTTCCACAAACGGAACACATAGATATGGTTACATTTAATGCATTTTACACATTCTTGATTCCCTTCCTTGACATATACTGTGTGCTATTGATAAACCGATTTTTTATTTATGCTGAAAAAAAAATCATGTATTGCTGCTGTATTTGAAATTTCTCATTGTTTCAGTTTTCATTTTGTTATTATAACGCTTATGGAAAAATTTATCTGTATCCAGAAATTTAGTGTCTCATTATAAAAGTTATTTTAATAACAGCTGTAAAGCTGAATAATCCCTTGTAAATATAATACCTACTCTATTGTTGTATAGTTTTCAGAATTACCCAAGATGTCAGGACCGGCTTCCAAGTCAACTGTAGGTACATAATATTATCATCAGATCAAATAATCTGTACTAGGGTTATAGCTTTCATTAATATGAGTACCCAGATATACAATATTACTTACTCGTTCAATTGAGTCATTACCGATTGTTACGTTATAGTTATTATTATTTATGGCTGCCTGTTTACTAATAACCATAAACTTTGTTTTTCTTGCGTTGAGTTTGAGTCCATATATCGCGCAGAATGCCACCATTCGTTTCAATAACGCTTGAAGATGTTCAATTGATCCAGTCAGCAACAAGGTGTCATCTGCTTATCTGATATTGTTCATAAGCATACCATTAATGAGTATTCCCTCTTTTGCGTTTTCCATTTAAGATTGTTTCAGCGTGAAGATTAAACAACATTGGTGACAATATACAGCCTTGTCGAACTACACGCTTGATTTTTACTTCTTCAGAGCACTGATTCGCAACCCTAACACATTCAGCCTGGCCACCCAATACAAATTTGCGATTATTCTAATGTCCCTACCGTCCAGACCGGTAGTTTTGAGAATATGTAGCATTTTTTCATGGCGAACTTTATCAAAGGGTTTACACATACAAAATGTCAGAAATGTGGTGTGGCACTGTGTTTCAATAGAAATAATACTTAATTGTTTTTATAATTTTCAGTAGTAATAACCCAAGGACATTGATAATTGTTCGAAAAAATTTTATAACAGATTTCGAAAGCTTGTTGCTTGGAAACAGACCGACGCCGTAGGCGGAAGTCTGTTGCCTGTAAGCAACAAGCTTGAGAAAGTTGTTAAAAAATTTTTGAGCATTTATCAATGTTCGAGGGTTATTCGGATAGAAAATTTTTTGCTGGTTATGAAAAAAAAATACAGAGCAGAAACAATTTATTTAAATGTGCAATTAACAAAGGAACAATTAGAAAAATTTAATGAAGATCCAAAAGTCCATAAACGCTTTCCATACAAATTTTTTACTGTAAACAGTATTCTTTGGTATATTTGATTCGATAATTTCATTAATATTCTCATCAGTATTACAACCAAATCGTGACATTTTGAAATATTGAATATTTGAAATGTCAAAATCGAAATGAAACGAAATGTAGGTATCCATAGCTACATGATTGAGTGAAAACAGCCCATGGGATCTGTTTTCAGTATAATGTTGGTTTTATTGGTAGTATTCAATCAGATGACCACAAATGAATTGATTTCATTGGATTTCTAATTGAGCAAAAAATTTTCATGTAAATTAACAATGTAGATTTTATATCCTTACTTGACCTTGTATGCACAATGTAGAATTTTGGCAACAAACTTGTTATTGTCAAAAACAAGTGTTTAAAATTAAACTTAATTTTTTTTTTATTATTTTTTCATCATTTCTAAGCTTCCGCTAAAGGCCTTTTTTTGATATGTAACATCAACAAAAAAAATCATGCATTTAAGGGTTAAACCAATTTTATATTCTCCAATTTCTGAATGTGCACTTAGGCGACCATATAAGATACTCGAAATATTTAATATTATATAAAAAATATAATATTAAAATTAAATAAATAATAAAGAAATAAAAAAAATAAATGGTACAGTGGAACCCCGTTAAGTCGGCCTCCGATAACCCGGAAGTCCGGCTAACCGGGACCGATTATCATCAGACAAACATTTAAACAATAAAAACGTAATATTGACAACCGAAACTGACTGAAATTTTTACCAAGGAATGAACAATACTGTATATAACTGTACGTAATTCACATGTACTGTGCATAATGTATTTCATGTTTTTGCAATTATAATGGAGCTTATCTCTAAGGATACCGTATTTGATTAATTTTTACTATATTCTACTTCTAACACGGATTTTCGATAACCCGGATTGCCCGCATTCTCGATTAATCCGACTTATCGAGGTTCCACTGTAATCTTTATATACACAGCGTTTCAAAAGTATGGTAAAATATTTAAGGGGGCGTTTATTTGGGTTTATTTTAAGAAGAAAACTTTATTTAAGATGCCCTAAACGCCTTAAATTCTGAGATATACGAACAATCTATAAATCCCTAGGGTGTTTCATTTAAAATAAGTAGGTTATTACAGCTTGAATTTGTTAATAGAACAATCTAAAATTCTAACCACCATGTACAAAGATAGGTATAGGAACCCTTAAAAAGATTAAAAGCTAAGTAAATTTTCCATACGATAAACTAATAAAATGTAGGGCGTTTAATTTAGAATAAATGCGTTATTACAGCCAGGGCCGGATTAAGGCACGGGCCAACTGGGCCGCGGCCCAGGGCGGCAAAATTTTGGGGCGGCGGATTTGAGAAAAAAAAAGTGTAATTATTTTTGATTGATTATAAAGCTTTATTATCGATTATCAAGACCAGTGAACCTGAGCATTAAATATTAAAAAACTATTTTATTGTTTATTATTTATTTATAACGCGACACTCTGCGCGGTGTAATGTGTCGCAGTACACTACGCTACGCCACTCTATCCAAGTGAGTCGAAGGGGCGAGGCGGCAGTCTGTATCGTACGCTACGCACGGGAAATTTAGTTGTGGGATCGTAGTAGTTGCTAGCATTGGCTGATGGCAGGCGTCTTGTCGCCTTGCCGCTTCCCTCCCCCCACCAACTCCATCACCGCCACGCGCCATTGTCATTCGGTTGTCTGGTCTCAACTCCACGTACTGCAGTCTGTCTAACTGTTTAGGTTTAACGTTTTTGTAATTTGTTTTGAGCGGAGTAACATTTTGAAATTGTAACTTGTGAGGTAAGAAATATTTATTTGTTTATAGTAATGGTAATGTAAGTTAATATAGACCGCGCTCTAGCGGTCGCAATTTTTGACCGATTTTCTTCAAATTCGGCACACGCACACACTTTCCTTTTTGCAATATCTCGGCTAAGTTATTTAGCCAAAAGAATCCCATAACATTTACCCCCTTTTTGGGGGGGTTTTACCCCAAAATTTTGGTTTTTGGGGCCCGTATGGGAAAAATTCTTCTTTATGTTTTAAATTCGTGTAGAGCATATTTTTCTGAAAATGTTAAGGCAAATTTCGATTTTCTAGCTAATTCCGTTCTCTATAAGGAAAAATGTAATTCGGCATGTTGCCATACGTATAGGTTTCACAATGAGTTGAATAAGTAATGGAAGGAAATTCGCTTCCCTCATTTTTTCGCTTCATTTTTCCTGTCGTATCGTACTACAGTTTTGAATTATACAGATATTCTTTTTTTTACAGTCAGACCTTTACTTCCGATGTCATTGATGCTATAACAAGCAGCTGTACAAATGGATGGACGCAAACGGCTCAGTGGGTGGCAATACAAAAAAGTAGCCGAAGAGAAGAAAAAAAAATTGACAGAAGTTGTAAATAAAACTGCGAAGCTTGATACATTTTTTACAAGAAGTAACCTACCAGTGCCACCAGAACCAGTGCTTTTAGAAAGTGTCAAAGAATTTTGTGAAGTAGAACTAGAAGTATGTTCCATATTAACGCCTTCAGCTTCAACAGCTTCAGCATCAGTGCCTTCAGCTTTAACATCAACCCCTCCAGCTTCAGCATCAGCCCCTTCAGCTTCAACATCAACCCCTTTAGCTTCAGCATCAGCCCCTCCGGTTTCAACATCAACCCCTTCAGCTTCAGCATCAACCCCTTCAGCTTCAGCATCAACCCCTTCAGCTTCACCCTCAACCCCTTCAGCATCAGCACCTTCAGCTTCGTCATGTGTTGATACTGACAAGATCAAACCAGCTATATCCGAATTAACTTTTGTTGTTGACGAGATTGAAGATCAATTAACAGTCTCTGAACCTGACTCTTCTGTCCATTTGAAACCAAATTATGATCCTGCTTTATGGATAGTGAATGAAGAGACGCGGGAATATTTTGTTAAAAATGGATGGAATCAAAATAAAGATTGCGATTTTAAAAAATCTGAAAGGCAATATCCAGACAGGAAAAGAGTGTTGGCTAAATGGCTATTCGACAGAAAACTTGCAAATGGCGAAATTGTAAATAGAGATTTCTTGATTTACTCACCAAGTTTAGGCTCTTTGTTCTGTGGTCCATGCAAATTGTTTAGTTCGACCTCTACTCAGTTTACTGAAAATGGGTTCAGTGATTGGAAACATGCATCAGCGAGAATAAAAGAGCATGAAAACTCGCACGTTCACTACAATAGTGTAATAGTATACAAACAAAGAGCAGAAGCAGCCGGGAGGATCGATAAGCTTCTACAAAACCAAGTGGAAGAAGAAATAAGGTATTGGAAGGCAGTTCTCCAGAGAGTGGTGGCCGTAATAAAAAAACTTGCCTCGCGTGGTCTTGCCTTTAGGGGGACTGACGAAAAATTTGGTTCTTTTTCAAATGGCAACTATATGATGTGCTTGGAGCTGATTGCCGAATTTGATCCATTTTTGAAAGCACACATTGAAAAATATGGGAAAGCGGGTAAAGGCAAACAGTCATACCTATCATCAACCATTTGTGAAGAACTCATCGAAATAATGGCAAAAACCGTTATTGATACAATTTTGAATGATGCTAAGAAAAGCAAGTACTATTCTATAATAGTAGATTCCACCCCTGATGTAACACACATTGATCAATTGTCTTTCATATTAAGGTATGTGAATGAATTGGGAATCCCTGAAGAACATTTTGTTGAATTTATGAAAAATCAAGGTCATACAGGTGAAGAACTAGTGAACTCAGTGCTTTCTTTCCTACAGTCGAAAGGATTGGACATACAAAACTGTAGGGGACAGTCCTATGACAACGCGTCAAATATGTCAGGAATGTACTCGGGGTTGCAGGCAAGACTTAAAGAAAAGAATCCCTTGATATTTTATGTGCCTTGTTCAGCGCATTCACTAAATTTAGTGGGATCAAGCGCAGCAGAATGCTGTTCTCTTGCAAAACATTTCTTTGATCTCTTGCAAGGATTGTACAATTTTTTCTCGTCTTCTACGCACAGGTGGAATCTTCTTCTGTCAAATTTCACGGCCACAGGAAAGGACAAGAACACGTCGTTGAAGTCTCTCAGTGTTACAAGATGGTCTGCAAGGGAAGAAGCTTGCAAAAGCCTTAATAAAGACTACAAACCCATGGTCAAGACGCTGATAGACATGACTTCAAGCAATCATGAAAACAAACAGACACAATCCAAAGCCAAAGGGTTGTTGCGAAAACTAATGTCTCTAGAAACATGTTTCATGGCAGCCCTTTGGGGAGATGTACTTCAAAAATTTAATTCAGTCAGTGAAAAGATCCAGGCTGAAAATATGACCGTGGACAGCGTTGTAATCCTGTACAACTCACTCACAGAGTATGTGATGAACATGAAAGACATGTTTACCCACTATAAGAAAGAGGGCGAAAAAAAACTGCAAATTGCGCAAGGTGAAATGAGACAGAACGATGAGCCAGAACTTCCACAAGAGACGCAGCCGCAGGTGCAGCAAGATTTTGATCGCCCAAAAAGAAAGGCGAAAAGAAAGAGGTTCTTTGATGAATCTTCAGAAGAAGATGAAGAAAGAACTTATGATGAGGATGATGACATTAGGGGAAATTGTCTTCAACAAAGTTATGACATCATCGTGGAAACACTTCAGTTTCAGTTAGACAAAAGGATCTCTGTGTACACAGACTTCGTTGCAAAGTTTTCATTTCTAACAAAATTAAAGACTCTAACTACCGAAGAAATTACTGCTAACGCGACGTCTTTGCAGAAAATCTATATTGAAGACATTGAAGAGTCAGAGTTTATATGCGAGTGCATCCATCTGAAAGGACTTCTGATCCGAGGAAACTACAAAGAAGCCGAAAAAGACTTTTCACTATCAAACTTGTACAGATTTTTGATAGAAAAAAATCTACAGGACTTGTTTCCCAACGTGGCTATTGGTTTGAAAATGTTTTTGACAACTCCTGCTACAAACTGTTCTGCTGAGAGATCGTTTTCGACCTTGAAAAGAGTAAAAAACTATCTGCGTTCAACAGTGACTCAAGAACGACTCGTCAGCCTGGCTGTTTTAGCCATAGAACATGAACTGACAACAAAACTCGATTTCAGTGCAGTTGTTGATGATTTTTCCAATGCACGTGCAAGAAAGAAGAAGTTTTAAGTTATATTTACTTTAACAAAGCTAATTTAGTGAGTAAGTTATTTGTTTGGATATGTGATTTGTATGCTCTGAACAGTTATATTTCGATGTTGTATATATTTGTTATTATCCTATATTCAATACAGAAATTATCATTTATTTTGCAGTCTTACTCTGTACACCTTTTACTAATTTTAGCCCCTTCCTAACTGTCCTGTTTTTGCCCATAAATCGACAGCAATGACCGATTATGGCTCAAAGCCTGCGGGCACATTCACAGGTGAGCCGTCGCCGAGTAACGAAGCCGAATTTTCACTTCACTCCAAATCAATCATTCTCAGCCAAAATAGTCATAAAACTATAAAAGAATTGTTGAGTTTGGGAATTACGAGCTGCATGATGTTTCACAAAATAATATCAACAACGATTTTATTTACTATTATTGTAATCTTAAGTAATGGAATATCACGGTTGTAGAAAATGGTTTCGTAATTAACGGAGTTTTGTCAAATAGTTTATTTTAATTAATAAAACGCAATTTTAGGACATAGTTTCTTGTTTTCATCATGAGAGGTACTAAAACCATTACAATATCAAGAGACAGTTGAGCGCTGGAAAATGTCCCAAAATGCGTTATTTTGCCTCTAAATTTCAATTTTTTTCGGGGGGGGCCCCGGACCCCCCCCCCCGGTGTTGCACCCCCGCTAGGGCGGCAGGCAGACCTCTGGCCCATGGGCGGCAAAAGTGTTAATCCGGCCCTGATTACAGCTTGAATTTGTTAATAGAACAATATAATATTTTGACCACCCTGTACAAAATTTTGCTACCATAAATATCTATTTAAATACGCTGAGTAGTATATTATTAAGATCCAAGAAAAAATTTGTCACCGATTTTTAGATTCATAAATATTTACTTTTTTCTAAAACCTGTATATAATTTTTTTTTATAAAAATCGAAATAAATCAAAACACCTTGTACTTAGGTATGAAGAACCCTTATAAAGGTACAGCTTATTTTTTAAGAAAAATTCAAAAATGTTATCTGATATAGGGTGTTCCATAAGTAAAAATATAACTTTGATTATACTACTATTTTTTTGGAGCACCCTGCATAATTCACATTGGTCCTGTATATTTCTATGAAGAATTTTTTTTAAATATCAAGTCGTTTCCCGTAATACAGAGACCGGGGCGAATGCAATAAACCACCCTGCATAATATTTTTCCATGAAATAAAATGAACACTCCTGTCACAAACTACGGTTTCGTCAATAATTGTTGGTTATTGTCGTATTTCTGATTATAAAATTATTGTAATATTCACTTTCTTCTCTTACATGGAATATAATATCTAATAATACCTATTACATTAATTTATTTTAATTTTTTTTTTATTTACAACAATCCGCTTCAACCTAAGAAGGTTATTAGCGGGATAGTAACAGTTAATTACACTTTGTTTAGTAAGTTGCAGTCTTTTAGAAACAGAAATAGTTTATTAGTGTTGTTATAGTCTAAAATGTCTTTAAGGTTGTTAGCTAAATGGTATTTAATTCTATGGCTATTGAACTTTTCACACTTTTCCACTAGCACATGTTTCACTGTAAGGGGTGACCCGCACTCATCACAAATTGGAGGTTCTTCTTTTTTCAGCAAATATTCATGAGAAAATTGGGTATGTCCAAGTCGTAAACGGGAAATAATTGTTTGCTTTCGTCTAGATACCTCGGGTGGTTGCCATGGTCCAACGTTGTTTTTTATCTCCTGAAGCTTTGATGATGTGGATTTCCATTTACTGTTCCAATTTTCGAAAATATGTTTTATGAAGTAGCTTTTTAGATCCATACTTACAGATTGAAGCGACATTGGAATACTGTTATCATTTATGCCTTCTTTGGCATTTCGGTCTGCTGCTTCATTGCCTGCTACTCCAACATGTGATGGGACCCAGATAAACTTGATTCTTAAATCTTCAGTATGCAATTTATGTAGTTCTTCCTTTATTAGTAAAGCTATTGGATGCTGCGTGTAAATTTTCCTTATTACGTGTAGTGATGACATAGAATCTGTGACGATTAATATCTTCTTCATCTTGTTCGCATTTGCATGTAGTATTGCTTGGTAGATCGCATAAAGTTCCCCAGTTAATACAGTTGCAGTATCTGGAATTTTATGTTTGTGAGTCTCTGTGTTGTTAACAAATGCCACTCCGACTCCATTTTCAGTTTTAGACGCGTCTGTATAGTATACTGTGTAATCGGAATGAGAGTTAATTAGATCTCTGAAGTGTTGTAAGATGAGATTAGGGTTAGTGCTATTTTTTTTTAATTGTAATTGACTGCAATTGACTGTTGGAATTTTTACAGTCCAAGGTGGAGATGAAGATATTTCTTTGTATTGATATAAGGGTGGAAATTCCTGCCAGTTAAGTAGCTCCATTGCATGGTGGATTCTGCGAGAATAAGGGAGATTGAACTTTGAAGAGTCATTGGTCATAGATGGATCTAAAATGTTATTTATTGAAATTCTTTTATGTACATTTATGTTAGAAGCGTAATTAAAGGTTAACATCTGTCTACGAAGCATTAGAGTGGGTTAGCATATTTCAGCTTGTATGCTATTTATCGGAGTTGTTCTGTATGCTCCAAGTATAATCCTTAGGGAGGTGTTATGTAGCGTATCCAAAGGTTTCAACGTTGTTTTGCTGGCAGATGCATATGCGACACATCCGTAGTCAATCTTAGAGCGAATTAAGGATCTATATAGCATGAGCAGTGTTTTACCTTCGGCACCCCAAGTCCTGTGAGCTAGATACTTTAACAAGTTAAGACCATTTCGACATGAAAGAAGTAACTGCTGAATATGACTTTTCCAATTTAACTGTTGATCAAATATCATTCCTAGGAATTTTATTTCGTTTGTATAGGAAAGATTTTGATTCTCAAGCGTGAGATTTGGTTTATCCTCGATACGTTTTTTTGAAAAAATTATACATTTTGTTTTATTACAACAAAAACTAAAACCGGTGTTTAAGGACCAATTTACTAGTTTATTTAAGTGTTCCTGTAATATTGACGCCATATGATTTACGTTTTTTCCTTTGATGTAAATAATCAGATCGTCAGCATATAGTCGTGCCTGAACAGGTTTCGCCATTATTTTTACTATATCGTTTATTGCTATTAAAAACAGAGTACTGCTGATGACTGATCCTTGTGGGATTCCGTTTTGTTGTTCTCTAAGATAGGATATAGCACCATTCGCTCGGACTTGAAATGTTCTTTGAGTTAAAAAATTGTTTATATAGGCTAAAATATTTCCTTGATATCCAAATTTGTTTAGAATGCTCAATATACGGTGTTTCCTTACTGTATCAAATGCTTTAGTTATGTCAAAGTAAATCGCCATACATTTTTGGTTATTTTTAAAAGCTTCGTGAATAGCGTTTTCCAGATCGATAATGTTGTCGTTTGTAGATCTGCCTGGTCTAAAGCCAGCTTGTTCGATAATCAGTTGATCATTGCGTTCCAGGTTCCACATTAATCTTCTGTTGACTATAAGTTTACATGAGGAACACGTTAATGATATAGGACGATATGATTCTGGGTGTAATTTATCTTTATTTGCTTTAATAATAGGAATAACAATGGCATTTTTCCAGATTTTTGGAAATGATTTTTGTTCCCAAATAATATTGAAAATTTGGAGCAGAAACTCTTTTGCTTCCATGGGAAGTTTTTTAATGAATTGTATTGGTATGTCATCTGGACCTGGTGCAGTGTCTTTTATGCTATTAAGTGCATCTTCAAATTCCCCATAACTGAGAGGTATATTAATAGCGTTAAATTCGTCGGAAATTGTAATAGGTACTGCCTCCTCCTCTTGTTTGTATGTTAGGAACTCGTTACTGTAACTTTGGTTGGATGAGAATTTTTGATAGGTATCAGCCAGTTCATTTACTATATCCTGTGGCTCAGTTAGTAGCGGTTTTTCTTTTTGCAGGCTCACAATTTGTTGGTAGGTATGCTGCCCTGTTATTTTTTTAACTTTTTTCCAAACTGATGATATATTTGTACTACTGTTTATGCTAGATATGTACGTCTGCCATGATTCTTGTTTGATTTTTTTAATTATTCTTCTTGCTTCAGCTCTACGTTTTTTGTACTCTGTTAATAGATCAATATTTTTGTATTTTTTGTAGCGGTTCCAAATTGTTTTACTTAATTTAATAGCGGCTTCACATTGTGAATTCCACCAGGGAACTGGTTTGCGTTTTTTTTTTAAGTTGAGATTTACCTATGGTTATATTAGCCGCATCCAGTATAAGCTGATTGAAGCTCCTAAGTGTGTCATCAATGGAGTCTGAAATTTTAATCTGATCCATTCTGTTTGATACAATTCTCTCAAATTCAATCCAATTTGCCTTTTTTAATTTCCATTTTTGAGTTGGTATTGTATTTGTGTTTAAATTTACTGTGTGCTTTATTAAGATTGGGAAGTGGTCGCTACTATATAAATCTTTTAATGCTGTCCAGTCTAGTTGGGTGATCAATGAGGGTTCACATATGGAGAGATCAATTGCGGAAGAAGTTCCCGTAGCCATATTGAATCTTGTTGGCGAGCCGCCGTTAAGTAGGCATAAGTTCATAGTGTTCAAAACGTTTTCTAACATATTTCCCCTCGTTGTTGTTTTATTTGATCCCCATGTAATATTATGGCAATTAAAATCTCCCGTGATTATTCGAGGGGAAGGAATTTGTTGAAGAAGATTAAGTAGTTCGGGTTTAGTCAGAGTCTTGTCTGGTGGAACATAAATGCTGCAAATAGTTAACTTTAGAGGGGCAAGTATTGTTACAGCAACTGCTTCGATATTAGTTGTGAGGTTTATATTTTGAACAGGTATATTTGACTTTATATATAGAGCTACTCCTCCACTAGCGTAGTTCTGATTGGGTGGATTGGTGCAAAATCCTGTGTAACATTTCAGGTTGTGTGTTGAGTTATTTTTGAAGTGAGTTTCTTGTAACGAAATAAAATCTGGTGCATATTCTGAGATAAGAAGCTGTAACATTGTTAAATGGGTGTAATACCCATTTAAATTCCATTGTAATATACTATTGAAAGTGATTTATTGTTTAGTTGAAGCACATGAATCACTATCGGGTTCAGATACTTTATGTTGTAATAGTCTTTCTAACTTTTTGCGTAGTCGTGTGATTCGATTTTTTAATTTTGAGTCAGTAAAATGAGGATGAGTGTCTACAAGCATTTTAATAAGTAATGGTAAATCTGGTATATAATCCTTAACAATATTATAGACATCTTTAGCTCAGCATGTCTCATTTAGTAACTCCCGAAATTCATCGTAATTTAAGACATATGATTTTGAATGTTTATTGATAAATCTTTTAGCAGCTTCTTCGGTTTCTATTGTTTCCTTGGATATTGTGTGAATTTGATTTTGTAATTTCTGATCAACTTGTATCTGTTGTTTTTGGGGTGAGTCTTGAGTGGGTGGTATTATGTTTTTTTCGGGTTCAGAATTGTTGTCGGCTCTTATTTTTTGGATATAGGACTACTTTTATTACATGCTTCGTTAAATATATTAGATGCTGGTTCTTCTGTTGGAGATGGGGTTTCTGATAAATGTCTTTTGGTTGATGTTGATGTTTCTGTTGTTGAAAGGGATATATTTGACACCTCCATAGAATTTATTGGAAGAAGAGGACTTGATGAATTATTTGTTTGGTTATCTGTTGTGGGAATCTGCGAGGTGATACTTTGAGGTGGATTAAAAGTTGGAATAGTATTTGGCATATTAGAATTGATTAGGGAAGAGGTTTCTGATGAGCATTGTGAGGCAAGATGGCCATTTTGTTTGCATTTGAAACAAAGCGATTGGTCGTTGGACAAAAATATTTTGTAGCTAACATTATCATGATTAACCATGACAAAATCAGGTATGGTTATATTATCTAGGGGTTCTATGTATACTTGACGCCTAAAACTGAGTATGTGGCTATATTCAGGATTTGTAGCTCCAATTCTCAAACATGTTATTGGTGACATTAATTTCAAGAATAGGTTTTGGAGAATATTAATTAACATTTCCTGCGGTATTGTTGGATAAACATTAGATAAGAGAAGACGTTCCGATGGAGTGACTAATCTACGTGCTAGAAGTACTTCATTATTTATTTTTATGGATCCTGCTTTATTTAGAAAGTCATCAACTACAGCTTTACTTGAAAGATAAACGCATACTCGGTTATTAGAGATTCTTGATGAATAAATAATATTTTTTGGTTGGATGAGTGGTCCTAGTTGCAAAAGATAATCTTGCAATTTTGCGCTATTAATTGAACTGAAGATGATGGCTTGTTCTTTCACTGGTAATTTTGGAGTAGTTTGTTGAGATGCAATAGTAGAGTACATTGGAGTGTTTTGAGAAGTGGTAGGAGTTTCCATTGTTGATTAAGTATTATTCATCATTTAATTTTACTTGAACGATTTATTATAAACATATTCAAGTACGGCCCTGGTTTTAATTGTTGTTAATAAAAAAACCAGTCCGGTGTAGTGTTGATATGAAGATTTTATATAGATAGATTTCCAAATGAATATATTATTTCAATCTAATTAATGTTCTTCTACTCACGTTTTTGGGTCTTCTTATAACACTAACTTTATTGAACAGGTATATCACTTTTGTTAATTTACTATTGTGAAAATACTGGTATAAAATTGCGAGTATATCGGAGCTGAAATTAAACACGCTTTGTGGTTCGGAATCAGGTCCGGTCTGTATTTTAATTTTCATTTCACTATTTTATTATTTCACTTTCAATTTATTTTTTCTACGAGCGTGCAAAAATGTCTACTTTCGCGCACGCATTTTAGTTTAGAAAGTTTTACTTTTCCGCACGCGTGTTACTTTTCCGCACGCGTTTTACTTTTCCGCACACGTTTTACTTTTCCGCACGCGTTTTACTTTTCCGCACGCGTTTTACTTTTCCGCACGCGTGTTAATTTAGATATGTTAATATGGCCTTAAAGTAATTATAATACATGCAATAAACTAATATATAGATATTATTTACTAATTTATTTCAAATATATCTTATTGTGTTTATGTTTTAATGAAATTAACGCGAGAATTCGATGAAATAAAATAATTTTGACATAATATTCGAAAGTCAAATCAGTAGACAATAACAGTGGTTTTGAATCGTCGTCATGGAAACCAAGATCGTCGTCATGCTAACCAATTATGCTGAAACTTTGGTTTTGACAACCTTGTCAAAGAATTAATTTGTGTATGTATTTTCATATTAATTAAATTAGTTGATTAAGATTTGGTCATTTTTTAAAGACTCGTAGAAAAAATATTGTTCCTATCGCTTGCAGAAAGTCTCTTTTCCGCACTCGACTGCTTGCCGAACTCCCGCTTCGCGTCGTTCGGCAAACTGCAGTCGCGTGCGGAAAAGTATGACTTTCTGCATTTGTTTGGACAAACCTAGCAGGTGCATTTGTTCAGAATGTGCAATTAATTCAATGGGTCTATTGAATAAAAAGAAGTATTTGCTTTTACTTAAAAGTATTTAAGTATTTACTTAATACTAATTGAATAAAGTCATTTCTTTAATGCTTTATTCAATTACCGTTAAGTAAATACTTAAATACGAGGAAGTAAAAAAAATGCTTCTTTTTATTCAATAGACCCAATTAATTGATTAAGATTTGGTCATTTTTTAAACGCTCGTAGAAAAAATATTGTTCCTAACTCTTGCGGAAAGTCTATTTTCCGCACTCGACTGATTGCCGAACTCCGCTTCGCGCAATCGCGTGCAGAAAAGTATTACTTTCCGCACTTCTTAGGAAAATACCTATAACATAACAAAAATTGTTAATTACTTTCAAAATTGGGATATATTTAATAAAGAATCCACACAGAAAAATATAATAATTAATTAATTCTAATACTCTATCAGTTTCTGTATTTTTCCCTTATTTATCTAGATATTTATTTAAAATAAATATGTAATGTTAAGTTAATACCAAATGAAATATAAAATTTTTTAAGCCGGCCCATTTCAATACTTATATTTACCTGAAATCCCTTTATTGCTTCGACTTTATCAGCGGGTTACTCTTAAATTCTGCATAAGTCAATTCTTAGAATTATTGTGAATGAGCTTTATAACAAAGTTAGCCTATTCAATTTTTTTTTTGGATTTTATATTATGGGGCAGTACATTTAGGTAGAATTGGAGCAACGCATAATATCTTGTGTAACTGTTTTTGCGCAAATTTCACGCTTTGACAGAAATGCAGAACAAACCCAGCACTAACTTATTATAATATGGTCTATTTAGGTTTATCCATTTCACGAATATACGACTGTTTTGGATTATCTTAACAACGAATATTTTACTGTGCAAAATATGAAGTACAAAACTAAATTGCAAATTACATTGTTGCTTATTGAAATAATTATTAGAGCAATTTACTTTCGTACTGCTTATGTTGCACAGTAAAATATTCGTTGTCTCGATAATCCAAAACAGTCGTATATTCGTGGAATGACGTTTATTCAAAATGTCTTCAATGGTTTTAATTCAATAATATGGGACAGTACTGCTTTACGCAAAATTGTAGCGAAACATTATACATATGTATATCTTGTATAACTTTTTTGTTTATGCAGAACATATTACACGCTTTGGTAAAAATGCAGAACAAACCTAGCACTAGAGACCGACCGAATGTGATTTTTTTGGCCGAAGCCGATGCCGAACTTCGGCCTGTAGGATACCTTCGGCCGAAGCCGAAGCCGTAGCCGAAGGTTACTAAATATTTGCATTCATAGTAGGGATAGTCGATGGTCGATGTTTCTCAGAATTTTACTACGTGAGAAATATTCAAATGAACAACTTTGAGACATCTTGGCCTATTGTTAAAATTTATATCCTACCTACTACCTGAAAGTTTGTAAAACGTTTTAGTTTATTAGGGTATAAAATAGGGTGTAAATATTATTCAAATTATCAAAGGCTCGCCGAAGCATGTTTAGAGATTATTTATATACCTAGTATAGTATACTCAGAGCATTTTATTATTCCACCTTCGGCGAAACCTTCGGCTTCGTTTTGGCCGAAGCCGAATTTTGGCCGAAGGTTTAAATATTGGCCGAAGGTGGCCGAAGCCGATGCCGAAGCCGATTAATCGGTCGGTCTCTACCTAGCACTAACTTGTGGTTTATTCAGATTTTCTCTGATCGTTTTGATTCTATATGGGCAGTACAGCTTTACGTAAACTTGGAACGCCACATTATATCTTGTATATATTTTTTGTTTATGCAGAACAAATTACACTCTTCGGCTAAAATGCAGAACAAACCGAGCACTAACTTGTGGTTTATTCAGATTTTCTCTAATCGTTTGGATTCTATATGGGCAATACAGCTTTACGTAAACTTGGAGCGCCACATTATATCTTGTATATCTTTTTTGTTTATGCAGAACAAATTACACTCTTTGGCAAAAATGCAGAACAAACCTAGCACTAACTTGTCGTTTATTCAGATTTTCTCTGATCGTTTTGATTCTATATGGGCAGTACAGCTTTACGTAAACTTGGAACGCCACATTATATCTTGTATATATTTTTTGTTTATGCAGAACAAATTACACTCTTCGGCTAAAATGCAGAACAAACCGAGCACTAACTTGTGGTTTATTCAGATTTTCTCTAATCGTTTGGATTCTATATGGGCAATACAGCTTTACGTAAACTTGGAGCGCCACATTATATCTTGTATATCTTTTTTGTTTATACAGAACAAATTACACGCTTTGGCAAAAATGCAGAACAAACCTAGCACTAACTTGTGGTTTATTCAGATTTTCTCTAATCGTTTGGGTTCTATATGGGCAATACAACTTTACGTAAACTTGGAGCGCCACATTGTATATTGAATAACCATTATTTTTTTAGAACAAACTTCAAAATTACAGAACAAACTAGAACAAACCTAGCACTAACTGCTACAGTTATGAAAAGATATATTGGGAACTGGGGCAATACAGGTTTACAGACATATCGCTATGCTATCTTCGTATATATTATATTCTAAATGGTTTTTACTAAATCCACTGATATTCCCTTTTCATATAATAAATGTGTCGCGTTCCGAATTCTCACTCTATCAAGCGCTTTCTCCAAATCTATCAGCCACATAATATATGCTGATTTATTATATTCCAGCGACTTTTCTTTTATCTGTCATTACAAAAACTGCATCCGTGCATTATAATCTTCCTGTCCGAAATCCTTGCTGCTCCTCTTGCAGAGATATTCGTTCGTTTATCTTTGTCGCTATAATTCTTGTTGTCAATTTGAGTGTTGTATTTAAAAGATTTATTGCTCGATAGTTATTGGGGTCCTTCTTATCTCCTTTCTTGAAGAACCTCAGCATGATCGCTCTTCTCCATTCATCTGGTATTCTGTTCGTGGCGATTATTTTATGAATAAGAAGTTGCAGTTGTTGTACACCACCATATTATAAGAGTTCATTTGGTATTTGATTTTATTTGGTGTTTCTGGTAAAGATTTTTCGTTTTCTTTTTTAAAAATTTCTGTCAGGAAGGCCACCCACGTATCCTCTTTTATGTGTTCTATTTCAACTAGTTCTTTCATTTCGCTTCTTTGTTGTCTTATGAAGCGCCTTGTTTCTGTTGTCCATAGAAATCCATCTCTAGTCCTTTTGTGAATCTTTCCCAGTATAATCTGTTATTGTTTTTCTTACCAATTGATGAGTTTCAGTTCTTACTCTTTTATAGTTTTCATATGATTCATTCGTTTTTTCTGACCTATATTTTAGGAAAGCTTTCTTTTTTTGGGAACAGTTTTATTTAACCTCTAGTGTCAACCATGGTGTTTTCGTTGACCACTTTTGGTTTTTGTTTATTATTTTCGTTCCAGGGGCTTCTCCGGTAGCGTCCAGAATATTTACAGAATTGACAGGACGGAATTTTGACATAATTATTAAAAATAATTACCAATAAAATTGGTCGCCAAGATGGACCCTGTACCCATTTTTCTTGCCGAGATATAGCTTTAACCGTAAAGCTAGCAGCACCCACTGTTTCTCGGAAATGGCTACAGCAATAAATTTTTTCTTTTTGTAATAAATTAGCAATAAATTAGTAATTAATTCCTTGGGGTCGAATTTTCGATTTTCATAATTTTTTCGGGGGTGAGTTAGTGAGTTTCCCGCTAGGGGATGATGGGGTAGTTTTTAGAGATTGGTTAATATATCAATCAAGAGCAATTAATTAGCAATAAAATATGCCGTTAAAATGGGAGCTGTATTCCTTTTCATTGTCGAGATATAGGGTGGGTGCTGCTAGCTTTACCGTAAAGCTAGCAGCACCCACTGTTTCTCGGAAACGGCTACAGCAATAAATTTTTTCTTTTCGTATTAAATTAGCAATAAATTGTAATTAATTCCTTGGGGTTGAATTTTCGATTTTCATAATTTTTTCGGGGGTGAGTTTCGTGCTAGGGGATGATGGGGTAGATGTTCAGGATTGGTTAATATACCAATCAAGAGCAATTAAATAGCAATAAAATATGCCGTTAAAATTATCCCTGTACTCCTTTTCAGTGCCGAGATATAGAGTGGGTGATGCTAGCTTTACCGTAAAGCTAGCAGCACCCACTGTTTCTCGGAAACGGCTACAGCAATAAATTTTTTCTTTCCGTAATAAATTAGCAATAAATTAGCAATTAATTCCTTGGGGTTGAATTTTCGATTTTCATCATCTTTTTGGGGGTGAGTTTTACGCTAGGGGATGATGGGATAGTTTTTTGGGTTTGGTTAATATACCAATCAAGAGCAATTAAATAGCAATAAAATATGCCGTTAAAATGATCCCCGTACTCCTTTTCATTGCCGAGATATAGAGTGGGTGCTGCTAGCTTTACCGTAAAGCTAGCAGCACCCACTGTTTCTCGGAAACGGCTACAGCAATAAATTTTTTCTTTCCGTAATAAATCAGCAATAAATTAGCAATTAATTCCTTGGGGTTGAATTTTCGATTTTCATCATCTTTTTGGGGGTGAGTTTTACGCTAGGGGATGATTGGGTAGTTTTTTGGGTTTGGTTAATATACCAATCAAGAGCAA
Organism: Diabrotica virgifera virgifera; assembly: GCF_917563875.1. Lineage (NCBI taxonomy): Eukaryota > Metazoa > Arthropoda > Insecta > Coleoptera > Chrysomelidae > Diabrotica > Diabrotica virgifera. The sequence continues at coordinate 242,360,494 of NC_065443.1, read as the reverse complement.
TTAAATAGCAATAAAATATGCCGTTAAAATGATCCCCGTACTCCTTTTCATTGCCGAGATATAGAGTGGGTGCTGCTAGCTTTACCGTAAAGCTAGCAGCACCCACTGTTTCTCGGAAACGGCTACAGCAATAAATTTTTTCTTTCCGTAATAAATTAGCAATAAATTAGCAATTAATTCCTTGGGGTTGCATTTTCGATTTTCATCATCTTTTTGGGGGTGAGTTTTACGCTAGGGGATGATGGGGTAGTTTTTTGGGTTTGGTTAATATACCAATCAAGAGCAATTAAATAGTAATAAAATATACCGTTAAAATGATCCCCGTACTCCTTTTCGTTGCCGAGATATAGAGTGGGTGCTGCTAGCTTTACCGTAAAGCTAGCCGCACCCACTGTTTCTCGGAAACGGCTACAGCAAGCAATAAATTTTTTTCTTTCCGTAATAAATTAGCAATAAATTAGCAATTAATTCCTTGGTGTTGAATTTTCGATTTTCATCATCTTTTTGGGGGTGAGTTTTACGCTAGGGGATGATGGGATAGTTTTTTGGGTTTGGTTAATATACCAATCAAGAGCAATTAAATAGCAATAAAATATGCCGTTAAAATGATCCCCGTACTCCTTTTCATTGCCGAGATATAGAGTGGGTGCTGCTAGCTTTACCGTAAAGCTAGCAGCACCCACTGTTTCTCGGAAACGGCTACAGCAATAAATTTTTTCTTTCCGTAATAAATCAGCAATAAATTAGCAATTAATTCCTTGGGGTTGAATTTTCGATTTTCATCATCTTTTTGGGGGTGAGTTTTACGCTAGGGGATGATTGGGTAGTTTTTTGGGTTTGGTTAATATACCAATCAAGAGCAATTAAATAGTAATAAAATATACCGTTAAAATGATCCCCGTACTCCTTTTCGTTGCCGAGATATAGAGTGGGTGCTGCTAGCTTTACCGTAAAGCTAGCCGCACCCACTGTTTCTCGGAAACGGCTACAGCAAGCAATAAATTTTTTTCTTTCCGTAATAAATTAGCAATAAATTAGCAATTAATTCCTTGGTGTTGAATTTTCGATTTTCATCATCTTTTTGGGGGTGAGTTTTACGCTAGGGGATGATGGGATAGTTTTTTGGGTTTGGTTAATATACCAATCAAGAGCAATTAAATAGCAATAAAATATGCCGTTAAAATGATCCCCGTACTCCTTTTCATTGCCGAGATATAGAGTGGGTGCTGCTAGCTTTACCGTAAAGCTAGCAGCACCCACTGTTTCTCGGAAACGGCTACAGCAATAAATTTTTTCTTTCCGTAATAAATCAGCAATAAATTAGCAATTAATTCCTTGGGGTTGAATTTTCGATTTTCATCATCTTTTTGGGGGTGAGTTTTACGCTAGGGGATGATTGGGTAGTTTTTTGGGTTTGGTTAATATACCAATCAAGAGCAATTAAATAGCAATAAAATATGCCGTTAAAATGATCCCCGTACTCCTTTTCATTGCCGAGATATAGAGTGGGTGCTGCTAGCTTTACCGTAAAGCTAGCAGCACCCACTGTTTCTCGGAAACGGCTACAGCAATAAATTTTTTCTTTCCGTAATAAATTAGCAATAAATTAGCAATTAATTCCTTGGGGTTGCATTTTCGATTTTCATCATCTTTTTGGGGGTGAGTTTTACGCTAGGGGATGATGGGGTAGTTTTTTGGGTTTGGTTAATATACCAATCAAGAGCAATTAAATAGTAATAAAATATACCGTTAAAATGATCCCCGTACTCCTTTTCGTTGCCGAGATTGTGACGTTCCGCCCCTTATAGAATCGATTATTGATGGGAAGATATTATTTAACTATCCAAAATATTATTTAATTATTTTCAGAATTATTTTCTTTCAATGTTTATTCAAATAGAACTTAAACCCATCTCAGAATTTTTAAATGCTTGATGACGTCACATTTAAAACGTGGCAACATTGGTTTCCCCACTTTGACAGCCAATGCTTAGTAGAGGGGTACGAAGGATTCAGCTGTGAACGTGAGCCTTGGATTGCCATTGTTTCTCGAGTGTTCGGTCTGAATCGTAGTGTGCGGGGTCATTAGACTCAATTATTCACCTCTAATTCTCAGTTCCAAATTGATTAAATATTACAATAAAAGTATAGTGAAGTTATCCAGCAGCAGTGGATTTGAAGAATTTTAGAGCATACTATATCCAATGAGTTCTACCCCGGTAAATACACATTTTATTAAGTATTTTATTCAGCCATTTTGGAAGTCCTTGACATTTGCTAACTAAGTTTCACATAGTCTATTTTCATGGTTTTTATGTTTTATTTTCATGGATCAAACTCATCTAGAGATAATTCAATATTCGTTGTTAATTTGTGCTTCCAGTTGGAAAATAGAGCTAATTTAAACTCCATTTTTTATATTCCTTTCAAGTCTACAGAACTCCTATCTTTTGAACGATGATCAAATAAGTATCCATCGCTTAGTCTTACTATATTTCATCCTTGTATAATATATCTATATACCGGTGTATATATTATAATAAAATATTCTTTCACAGTAATTATATTTTGTATTTCAATTGGAAATTACTTGTGTTATTTGACCAAGGTCATCTGATAGCAACCTGATAAAAGGTCAAGCTGTCTAGTCATTCAAGTTTTTGGACTTAATGACCTATTTCTTCTTATTCCCATAGGAATAAAAACACCTCCTCGTATCTCTTGCTTCTTTTTTTTTGACATTGGTAGATTGGTAGTAACACCACACTGTGTTTTTTTTAGCACCTACCATGAAATCTTAAAGCCACCCTACAACAACACCAAGGCCAGACCACACAGAGAGAAACAATCAATAGGCGACCAGCCTGGATTATTTCCACATTTTCTTTTTTTTGAGTACCTCCAGCTGCTTTCCAACAGTTTTGAGTACCTTCAGCTGCTTTCTACCAGTCTTCCTCTCCTGTACCTCCAGCAGGACAGCTGCTAGCGAGAGTTAGCACCCTTGGGTGCTCATTACATCAACTTCAAGATTAGGAAAGAGTGGTTTGTTTGGGAACATTTACTGTGCTCTTATTAAAGACAGACTGGTTTTGTGATATTTAGTACATTTTTTTTTTATAGTTCAATTGCACACACAATTTTCCTGCTTTATATTTTTTATAGGTTTTTTTTCTTTACAACATAATATTTAATTGATAGCGTTCCCCAACACTCTGCAATCTATAAAGGTATAAATTTCTGAGCTCAGATATTTTCCCTGATAATAGTAGTCGGTACTCTTATCTTGATTATTTTTAGGCTGTGTTCCACTTTTGTATAATTATTTAAACTCATTCCATTATTTTAGTATATGTTTAATTAAATTTTTAAAAATTAACTTCACATATTAGTCAAAATTGTAATTATTAACTTTATTTAACTCGAACTTATTAACTTTACTTAACTTTAACTTATTAACTTTATTTAACTTTAACTTTAATTTATTAAATTCATATGAACTTCTGGATTCTAATCCCTCAGATTAGTTTTTGGTTTCACTTGTTATTATTACTATTATAAACCACGAGTTAGGAAAAGGATCTGTGTATCCACTCGTAGGTTTATTTATTCAATAAGGCTTGTGCCTGTCCCACTCACAGTGAGGTATTTATATGTTATATATAGTATCAGGTAGTATTTAATTAAGGTGTACGTATTATAAACGTACAATTATTATTTGGTGAGGGTTCTACTAACCTAGTTGTAAGTTGTACTTCCTGTATTAGAGGTACCCGTAGTCAGTTTTTCTAACCTTATAAAGAGTATTCTTAGATCATAGTTGTATGATGATTTTGTAATTGACTTTCACTAGTATCACTTTTTCCTGTCATGTTAGAGTTACACACTAGTTACTTGTCCTAACTCAGAGATTGTTAAAAAGATCTAGTAGTTACATTCAATAAATATACATTTATTGTGATTTTTTTTTCTTATTACTCCTTTATTTTTAGTAGTATATTTTATAATTTAATAATCTTTAATAACTTTTCACATACTTGTACTACAAATTTAACATACTCTATAGCAGCGTAGAATACCTGGAAGAGCGTTAACCTAGTTATCCTTCTTCTGGCGCCCAAAAATTCATTCTATTTTCAGTATATTATTATATTTACTCTATCTATTTTCTGAACATTATCTTCATATCTTCTTTTCGAGCCATCATTGTCACTTCCTTTAATCTATTGTCTGGCCAAAAATAGCCGTGCAAATTGGCCGAATCCTTCCTTGAGTGTCAAGTGGCCCTTCTCATACATATTTAGCTAGCCATTCAAGTTATATCTATCTATTAATGATTTCTCATCTCTAGTCCTGTATCAATTCGATATTCTTTGTCTTGGCATCCTTCCATACAAATACTACTACAAAGTTGTATTTTAGTTACTCCAGCTTCTTCAACGGAGAAGCCACACATTTTTGTCCTTTGGCTACATTAAGTAGATCTTCTTCTTTTTACTACTTCTGTTGGAGTTTACCACTCCCTTTTCATTCACTCCAACAGAAAATCATCAGCTAGTTGTTACATCGGCTTTCCAACGTGGTGGCTTTATTTTTGGTCTGAGACAGTATTCATTTAGGTCAATTCTTCTCTTTTATCTGAAATCTCTTTGTTATTTCCGTTTGGTATCCTATACACATATTGTTACTTATTTATTTTATTTTTAATTTCTGATACATATCAGGTATTCTTAAACGCTGTTTTGATTTTTGTTTATATTTTGGGACCTCATTATAGTATATGTTTGTGCAGCTTACATTCTGGGTTAGATTTTGAATTTTTATTGGGAACTTATATTTAATATTGCTATTAATAATATAATTCATATAACAATTTTATTTCTTCAGTCAATAGTGGTATAGTTGGAGGTACAACTAAGTGTTGATTATTATTATTATTATTATAGATATATATTTTTTCTAGAGTGGTGGTAAGTTACATATAAATAAAAAATTTACTTCCAGTATTTAGGTAGTAGGTTTACTTGAGTATACAATATTTATTGGATTATTTATCCATTTATTTGATCTTATATATTTATTTGATCTTATTTATTAGATTATATACTGCATTATATATATATTTTTTTTTTTTGCTGGCTATTTTGATTTTGTTGGTGTGTTGCTGATATTTTCTCGGTTTATATTATATATATTTTGCGTGCAAACTTTCATATTTTCATATTTTTCATATTTCTGTTCTTTGGACTATTTGTCAATAACTTTGCTCTCATCATGTGTGCTTTTAAAGCTGAACATCTTCTGGTGGATGAATTGGATTATGAATTAAAGATTCGGGACATAATGCCAGAGGAGTCGACAACTGTCGATAAAAAACGCAATCTTTTGAGAGGTGCTTTGAAACAAGAAGCTGGCAATAGAAGTTTTCTCCAAATTTCAGCTGTATCCCTTCCTTTTGAGGAACAACAAAAAGGAATCACTGAAACATTGGACAGCTTGTCTAAAAAAATCGAAAAGTTTAGGGGAACTGTAAAGGATACAGAGTATGCGCGATTAACATCTCGTCTAGGCCATATTTCTGCCCGTGTACACTTGCTACACTGTCCTTCTGAAGAACAGGAACCGTTCAAGAGGTCTGTTTCTCTTAAAATATTAACACTAGAGGGTGAACTTGATTCTAGAGTTAACCCCATTGCTACCTCTACTCCTAATGCTTCAGTCAATGTACCTAGCTTTACGTACTCCAAACCTGTTCAAGTACACAAATGGGGTATTTCATTTTCAGGTGAAAAACAGCACACTGATGTGATGTCATTTTTAGAAAGGGTTGAATGTCTTCGAATATCTAGAGGTGTTTCTGAAGAGGATTTGTTTGCTGCTTCTGCTGAGTTGTTCACCGGGACCGCTTTTACATGGTTTATGAATAACAGGGGTAATTTTTCTTGTTGGTCTGATCTGATTAAAAAGTTGAAGTCAGATTTTCTTCCGTATTCATTCCAGGATGATTTATTAGATCAAATTAAGAATCATAAGCAGAAACCTGGGGAATCTGTTACTATGTTTATTAATACTATATTAGGTATGTGTAGTCGTTTAGACACTCCTTTGTCAGATTTAGCTAAAATTAAAATCATCCTTAAATGTCTATTGCCCTTTTATCATCAACAATTAGCTCTTATGGACATTCAGAACATTGATGACCTTACTATAAAATGCAAACGTTTGGAGGAAACGTTATCCTGGTCTTCTCAACCTCCATCCACATCTCGATCCTCTTCTAACTCTTCTTCTCAGCCAACTTCCTTTAGGCAACGTTCTTGGCTAAATAAGGGTCATGAACATAATGTTTCGGTTGTTAGTTCTCTTGTCTGCTGGAATTGTGATCAGCCTGGTCACCCATTTTACAATTGTGGGATTCCTCAAAATCGTATTTTCTGCCATGGTTGTGGCCGAGAGAACACCCTTAAAAGAAACTGTTCTAAGTGTTCGGGAAACGACACGTCGGAGGTCCGTCCCCTGAACGTTTCTCCGTCCAACATCCAATCAGGGAATCAAACCCCATCGTCAAACGAAACTGCTGGACCAAGCACATCCAGCAACCCAAACCCATCTTCACGAAAAGGGAAAGGGGTGTCGTTCAAGAAAGCAGCACACACCACAAAACAAAATTAAACCAGAAATTTATTTCTATAGATAATACGTTAGATTCGCTTGATTCAAATGATCACAGATGGTCATTTACAAACGCTTCTTTGATTGGTAGTGTTCAACGTAACAATAATAATTGTGATAGTAATGTGGTTCCATTATCTATATTAGATTCTAGTTTTGTTAATGATGATGATACGTCTGGGTTAGTTCCATATAACGGTTGTAGACAACCAAATACTTTAGATCTAGATATTAATTCGTTATTAGTTAGGAAACAAAATGATAATAGGCCATATCTTCCTATTCAAATTTTAGGACAATCGTGTTTAGCTTTGTTAGATAGTGGCTCTAATATTTCATTGATAGGGGCACATTCGTTAAATTTATTGAAAAATTCTAGTATTCCCATTATGCCCATTTCATCTTTGCAAGTATCTACTGCAGATGGTACAGTTCAGTCCATTACGGGCAAACTCCAAATTAAAATCACAGTGGCAGATTTATGTAGGGAAATTACATTTTATGTTATTCCTTCCGTGCAGAATTCTATAATTTTAGGTATGGACTTTTTCAATGCTTTCAATAGTACCTTAAGTTGTTCTGATTTTTCTTTTTCCATATCTGAATTTAATTTATCTACCCTTAGTGCTATTCACGATTTTGCTAGTTTATCAAGCTCTGAACAAAGGCAATTAGAGAGTATGATCTCTAAATTTACTACTCTTTCTTCAAAAGACAAACTAGGTCGTACGTCGTTAATCTCTCACACTATCGAAGTGGGAAATCCCACTCCTTTCAGATTATATCAGTACCCCATACCTCAAGCCTGGCAGGCAGATCTAGAAAAGGAAGTAGATTCGATGCTTGCTTTAAATATCATAGAACCTTCAACATCGTCCTACTGTTCTCCGCTCTGGTTAACGAAGAAGAAGGATGGATCCTTCAGGATCTGCTTTGACGGTCGAAAACTAAACAGTATCACAACTAACAGGGATGCTTATCCTATCCCCAGAATAGATGTGATTTTGAGCGAACTTCAGAATGCCAAATACATCTCTTCTATTGATTTGTCTAAGGCCTTCCTACAGATCCCACTGAGTGAAGAGAGCAAGAAGTATACTGCTTTTGCTGTCAGTGGTAAAGGATTATTCCAGTTTGTCACCATGCCTTTCGGTCTTGTTTCTGCTCCTCAGACAATGTGTCGTCTGATGGATTTAGTCATTGGTCCACCGTTAGAGCCCTATGTTTTCTATTATTTAGACGATATTTTGGTTGTCACTCCTGATTTTTCCCTTCATATGGAAATTTTAGATAAGTTATTTTTACGTCTTAAGGAAGCTAATCTAACGGTCAATCTGGATAAATGTCAGTTTTGTCGCCCTAGTCTTAAGTTCTTGGGTTATGTTGTGGATAACCAGGGGCTGAGGACTGATCCTGAGAAAATAGTTGCTATCAAAAATTTTCCTATACCAAAGACCACCACCCAAGTCCGTAGGATATTGGGAATGTGTGGCTATTATCGGCGATTTGTACCGTCCTACTCTACTTTGTTGTCACCTCTTACTGATCTTTTGAAGAACAGGAAAAAGGGACAGACCATTACTTGGACTCCTGAGGCTGACGAAGCTTTTAGGCGCGTTAAAGATGCTTTAACGAGCGCTCCGGTTATGATGTCACCTAATTTTGATGAGCATTTTTATCTAATGACAGATTGCTCTAATACAGCTTCTGGAGGCGTATTATTTCAGTTGAAAGATGGCTCCGAACACCCCATAGCGTACACTAGTAAGAAGTTGAACAAGGCCCAGAAAAACTATTCAACTACGGAGAAAGAACTCTTAGCTATCATCCATGGGTTAGAAGCTTTTCGTTATTATCTGGAAGGTCGTAATTTCACTATAATTACTGATCATAGTTCCTTAGTATGGCTTCATAGTATGAAAAACCCTTCACAGAGGCTTTCTCGATGGATATGCAAACTGGCTGCCTATTCATATAAGATTGTCCATAGAAAGGCAAACGGGGTAGTGGTCGCAGATGCTCTTTCACGTGTCCATGATATTAATGTCCTAGATCTGTCCTCTTTTAAGTCCTGATATGTGGTATCAGAATATGATTGATAGGGTCACTCAAGACCCACAAAAATATCCTGATTTTAAGGTAGAGAATAATATTCTGTACAAACACATCTTAAGTCCGATAGAGTCCTTATCCAATATGTCGGAGTGGAAAATAGTTGTACCTACGCCAAATAGGGAAAATATTCTGCATATGTTTCATGATGAAGTTACGGCGGGTCATTTTGGTTTTTATAAGACTTATCACCGTATTGCCGAATTATATTATTGGCCTGGTATGCGGAAGTCTATAAAAAGGTACATTTCTAAATGCATGGTTTGTGCTACTTGTAAACCAAGTAACCTACCACAGGCTGGACTTATGGGTTCCTTCAGGAACATAAATTTTCCCTGGCAGATGATCTCAATGGATCTCATTGGACCTTATCCTCGGAGTTACAAGGGTAATACCTATTGCCTGGTAGTTGTGGATTATTTCACTAAATTTCCTTTAGTTTGTCCCCTTCGCCAGGCCACAACTCCAGCAATTTTAAAATATTTGGAGGAACAAGTCTTTTTGGTGTATGGTGTTCCTCAAATTGTGTCATGTGACAACGGTCCTCAGTTTGTATCGAAGGCCTTTAAAGATCTTCTAGCTAAATATAAGGTTCAAAAGACCTTTTATAATGCTGCCTACCATCCACAAGCAAATCATACTGAGAGAGTAAATCGCAGTATTGTCACAGCTCTAAGGTCCTATACTTACCCTGATCACAGAGCTTGGGATCAATATATTCATTCCATAGCTCAAGCCATAAGGACTTCTGTCCATGAAGTTACCCAGTGCTCTCCAGCATATTTGAATTTTGGTAGGAATGTGGCTTTATCAGGTGATTATTTTGGTGTAATTTCAGACAATTCCGAAAATCTTCCTCAAATATCTGAGAAACTTCATCGCTTAGATGATCTCCAGACGTTACCTCATATTTTCGCAGACATTAGGAAGAAGTTAAAAACTTCTTACCTAAGGAACCAGCAGCACTATAATTTGAGGAAACGAGATCTGCGATTCTTTGTTGGTGATCGAGTCTTAAAGCGCAATTTTGTCAAATCCAATAAGGGTGATGCCATTTCTGCAAAGTTTTGCCAGAAATATGTCCCATGTACTGTCTCAAGGGTAATATCTCCTTTGATTTATGAATTAAAGGACAATTCGACTAATAAGCGAATTGGTCAATTTCATGTAAAGGATTTACTGCCTGACAACACCATGGACGATGTGGATTCTTCAACAATATCTTCCTGTGTTTGCCTTTAATTAGTTTTATTATGGTATAGTATTTTAGTTTAAATTGTTAATCACCAGATAATGCCTGACCATAGCAATTTTTATCCTTCGGCATGGCTTGATGATTTCTCACGTATTAGTTATTAGGTACCGAATTCTTGTGTAATACCGCTTGTATGAGTTTATTATTATTTTTTTTGTATTATAGATTGCATTTGAGTCATTATCGACAAATATTCTCAAATACTAATCCAGCCAGTAGTATTACCAAGTTAATAACCTCCACTTGTACTCTTAGTTTTGTACTCAACCTCTCAGAATAAAAGGGCTGTTGATTATTATATATTAAGATATTTGGATGTGTGGGCTCATACAAGTATTCTTGCTTAATATAGATGGAGCTATGTTACACTACCATATCTTAGATTATGTGTTATATCTTGGATATTTGATTACATACCTATTATTTTTTTTTATTGTTTTTATATCATGTCATTGGATTTGCCATATTGGAAAGAAGTTGTGGTTGTTAATTTGTTATTGGGTTACTTTATTGATATTTGTCACAGGTACCTTAAATACTTTATATTAATTCGGATTCTTACTTCCTCCACAGGATGATTCTGGAATGAATTTGGAATTTTGATTTATAAATGAATTCTTGAGTCCTTCATATTTCTTCTTATGAACTAGTCTGTTAATGCTCAAAGTTGGTGAATACGTGGGTTCGAAGTTCAGCAACTGATCACTGCTATCCGATTTCGTAATCCATGTCTTTCTTGTCAGAGTAGGCAGATGTTTATCCATGATAATATTTCTGGTTGGGAAATGGTGTACAACACTTCCTAACCATTCTTGTGCAATTGTTCCAAATATTCCAGGCACATTTTCACACGATAATAGGGAAGTCTAGTTTGCTTATTTTATGTCTCTTAGTTCATAGTATATAGATGCTTGACTTTCCATAGACGTAGAGTCGTAATGTTAGTGATTAACCCACTGGGACAAATTATTGATTTTCTTTTTAGTAGATTCCCTCTTCTTTCCTTAGGCATTAATTGTTGCTTAGATTCAGGAATATCTCCTGGATAATCCTATGTATGTTCACATGAATATACAGTCTTATGAAAGATTGGGAGCTCGTTCCCGTCATATTTTGTATTTACCATGGAGTCATAGAACTTATAAGTTCATCCTTTATTTTTACTATTTAGTTTCGATAGGCTCATATTACCGGATGAGGGTAGATCTAGAGCTAATTTAGTTAGTTATTTAGTATTAGTGAGAATTGGTCCATAAATCTTCCTGATCGTTCTTCTTTGGATATGCTCCTATAAATCTGGTGTCCATTGCTAGTCCGATTTTGGATTAAGTGTCCGATTCTTCACTTATTTTGTTTATTTGGTTGTATAGGTTCGTATTACCGGATGTGGGTGTACGTAGACCTAATTTATTTATATGATTTAGTATGGATGTGAATTGGTCCATAAATCTTCCTGGTCGTTCTTCATTGGATATGCTTTTGTGAATCTGTTGTCCATTGATAGTCTGACTTTGGATTGAGTGTCTGATTCCACATTTATTTTGGTTAATGTGTTTGCATTCCTTTGGTATGTTCACTATTTATATTAGTTGGTATTGGTGAAAATTATTCTATAAATATTCCTAGTTGTTCTTCTCTGGATATGCTATTACGAATCTGGTGTCCATTGCTAGTCCAATTTAGGATTGAGTGTTTGATTCTTCACTTATTATAGTTATTGATTTCATTGGTGACTTTAGTATATGTACTTGCGTTATGGTATGAATTGGCTCTCACCTTTGCCTGGTTGTTCGTCCTTGGATATACTCCTTATAAATCTGATGTCCATGGATAGTTCAACTTTGGATTTACTGCCAATTCGACACTTATTTGTCATTATAAATTATGTCTCATCTTTAGCACTTTTACTAGGACTTCGGGTCATATTTTGCAATTTCCGTTATTTGCTGCAGTGACCATCCTACTTTCCCTTGATTATTAGTGGTGATTATTTGTAATCTTGCGAATCAACGGGGAATGATACACTAAGCACTACTACTCTAGTTTAATATTTTGAAAAAAAAAAAAAAAAAAAAAAAAAAAATTTTTAAATAAAATTTTTTTTCTGGTGGTTGAAAGGGAATGTGACGTTCCGCCCCTTATAGAATCGATTATTGATGGGAAGATATTATTTAACTATCCAAAATATTATTTAATTATTTTCAGAATTATTTTCTTTCAATGTTTATTCAAATAGAACTTAAACCCATCTCAGAATTTTTAAATGCTTGATGACGTCACATTTAAAACGTGGCAACATTGGTTTCCCCACTTTGACAGCCAATGCTTAGTAGAGGGGTACGAAGGATTCAGCTGTGAACGTGAGCCTTGGATTGCCATTGTTTCTCGAGTGTTCGGTCTGAATCGTAGTGTGCGGGGTCATTAGACTCAATTATTCACCTCTAATTCTCAGTTCCAAATTGATTAAATATTACAATAAAAGTATAGTGAAGTTATCCAGCAGCAGTGGATTTGAAGAATTTTAGAGCATACTATATCCAATGAGTTCTACCCCGGTAAATACACATTTTATTAAGTATTTTATTCAGCCATTTTGGAAGTCCTTGACATTTGCTAACTAAGTTTCACATAGTCTATTTTCATGGTTTTTATGTTTTATTTTCATGGATCAAACTCATCTAGAGATAATTCAATATTCGTTGTTAATTTGTGCTTCCAGTTGGAAAATAGAGCTAATTTAAACTCCATTTTTTATATTCCTTTCAAGTCTACAGAACTCCTATCTTTTGAACGATGATCAAATAAGTATCCATCGCTTAGTCTTACTATATTTCATCCTTGTATAATATATCTATATACCGGTGTATATATTATAATAAAATATTCTTTCACAGTAATTATATTTTGTATTTCAATTGGAAATTACTTGTGTTATTTGACCAAGGTCATCTGATAGCAACCTGATAAAAGGTCAAGCTGTCTAGTCATTCAAGTTTTTGGACTTAATGACCTATTTCTTCTTATTCCCATAGGAATAAAAACACCTCCTCGTATCTCTTGCTTCTTTTTTTTTGACATTGGTAGATTGGTAGTAACACCACACTGTGTTTTTTTTAGCACCTACCATGAAATCTTAAAGCCACCCTACAACAACACCAAGGCCAGACCACACAGAGAGAAACAATCAATAGGCGACCAGCCTGGATTATTTCCACATTTTCTTTTTTTTGAGTACCTCCAGCTGCTTTCCAACAGTTTTGAGTACCTTCAGCTGCTTTCTACCAGTCTTCCTCTCCTGTACCTCCAGCAGGACAGCTGCTAGCGAGAGTTAGCACCCTTGGGTGCTCATTACATCAACTTCAAGATTAGGAAAGAGTGGTTTGTTTGGGAACATTTACTGTGCTCTTATTAAAGACAGACTGGTTTTGTGATATTTAGTACATTTTTTTTTATAGTTCAATTGCACACACAATTTTCCTGCTTTATATTTTTTATAGGTTTTTTTTCTTTACAACATAATATTTAATTGATAGCGTTCCCCAACACTCTGCAATCTATAAAGGTATAAATTTCTGAGCTCAGATATTTTCCCTGATAATAGTAGTCGGTACTCTTATCTTGATTATTTTTAGGCTGTGTTCCACTTTTGTATAATTATTTAAACTCATTCCATTATTTTAGTATATGTTTAATTAAATTTTTAAAAATTAACTTCACATATTAGTCAAAATTGTAATTATTAACTTTATTTAACTCGAACTTATTAACTTTACTTAACTTTAACTTATTAACTTTATTTAACTTTAACTTTAATTTATTAAATTCATATGAACTTCTGGATTCTAATCCCTCAGATTAGTTTTTGGTTTCACTTGTTATTATTACTATTATAAACCACGAGTTAGGAAAAGGATCTGTGTATCCACTCGTAGGTTTATTTATTCAATAAGGCTTGTGCCTGTCCCACTCACAGTGAGGTATTTATATGTTATATATAGTATCAGGTAGTATTTAATTAAGGTGTACGTATTATAAACGTACAATTATTATTTGGTGAGGGTTCTACTAACCTAGTTGTAAGTTGTACTTCCTGTATTAGAGGTACCCGTAGTCAGTTTTTCTAACCTTATAAAGAGTATTCTTAGATCATAGTTGTATGATGATTTTGTAATTGACTTTCACTAGTATCACTTTTTCCTGTCATGTTAGAGTTACACACTAGTTACTTGTCCTAACTCAGAGATTGTTAAAAAGATCTAGTAGTTACATTCAATAAATATACATTTATTGTGATTTTTTTTTCTTATTACTCCTTTATTTTTAGTAGTATATTTTATAATTTAATAATCTTTAATAACTTTTCACATACTTGTACTACAAATTTAACATACTCTATAGCAGCGTAGAATACCTGGAAGAGCGTTAACCTAGTTATCCTTCTTCTGGCGCCCAAAAATTCATTCTATTTTCAGTATATTATTATATTTACTCTATCTATTTTCTGAACATTATCTTCATATCTTCTTTTCGAGCCATCATTGTCACTTCCTTTAATCTATTGTCTGGCCAAAAATAGCCGTGCAAATTGGCCGAATCCTTCCTTGAGTGTCAAGTGGCCCTTCTCATACATATTTAGCTAGCCATTCAAGTTATATCTATCTATTAATGATTTCTCATCTCTAGTCCTGTATCAATTCGATATTCTTTGTCTTGGCATCCTTCCATACAAATACTACTACAAAGTTGTATTTTAGTTACTCCAGCTTCTTCAACGGAGAAGCCACACATTTTTGTCCTTTGGCTACATTAAGTAGATCTTCTTCTTTTTACTACTTCTGTTGGAGTTTACCACTCCCTTTTCATTCACTCCAACAGAAAATCATCAGCTAGTTGTTACAAGATATAGAGTGGGTGCTGCTAGCTTTACCGTAAAGCTAGCCGCACCCACTGTTTCTCGGAAACGGCTACAGCAAGCAATAAATTTTTTCTTTCCGTAATAAATTAGCAATAAATTAGCAATTAATTCCTTGGTGTTGAATTTTCGATTTTCATCATCTTTTTGGGGGTGAGTTTTACGCTAGGGGATGATGGGATAGCTTTTCAGGATTGGTTAATATACCAATCAAGAGCAATTAAATAGCAATAAAATATGCCGTTAAAATGATCCCTGTACTCCTTTTCATTGCCGAGATATAGAGTGGGTGCTGCTAGCTTTACCGTAAAGCTAGCAGCACCCACTGTTTCTCGGAAACGGCTACAGCAATAAATTTTTCCTTTGCGTAATAAATTAGCAATAAATTAGCAATAAAATATAGTCTTAGTCTGAATTTGGTCTTATGAAGTGGTGCTGCTGACTTTAACGACATAAATTTTATTAGAATATTAATTTGTTAAATTAACTTTCTAACATGTCTGATAAATTAACAAAAGCCAATTTAAAGCGAACTACTGCTTTTAAACGATTACAAGAAACTTACGAGTGTGGTCTTAAAGTTTCGAATGATGAGTCTTTAAAGCCTGAATTTCTTGCTAGAGCCAATGCTATTGATGGCACTTATAATGAATTTCAAAGTAATCATAACACTGTTATTTCATTAATCAATGATGATGAATTTTCTTCCTATGATGAGATGAGATTAAATGCTGATAAAGCCTTTTATGGAGTTTTATCACTAAAACATGATTTTTTGTTAAATAACTCATCTTCTCAAGCGGCAAACATGTCTACTGTAGATAATTCTAATTCTTCTAACCGTAGAAGTGTCGTAAACCTTCCAAAGCTTTCCTTGATGCGTTTCGAAGGTTCTTATAAAGATTTTCCTACTTATTTTGATGTCTTTAACAGTCTAATCCACAATAATCCTGACATATCTAATGTTGAAAAGTTTCAGTATCTGCTTACTTCTTTGGGTAATGAACCCCTAGCTTTAATCAAAGGCATTCCTCTTACTGAGGGCAATTATACTGTAGCATACGAAAAGCTGGAAAAAAGATATAAAAATACACGTATCTTAGCTAGCCACTATTATAATGAAATTTTTAATGCTCCCTCAATTTCAAAGGCAAATTCTTTTGAACTAAGAAAATTATTAAGTGTCTTTTCAGAAAATGTTGCTGCTCTCAGGGTAATGAAGTTGCTTGTAGATCATTGGGATTTTTTGCTATTTAACATGCTTCTTAATAAATTAGATTCAAAAACCAGAACCAATTTTGAACTGGAACATAGCCTTAGCCAGGAATTGCCAACTTATAGGCAGTTAATGTCGTTTTTAGATAGACAATGCATCGCACTGGAGTCTGTTCAGTATATTGCTTCGTCATCTCACAATCCAAAGGTGAACAATAAAAAACACGTATCTAGTTTTCTGGTGGAATCCAGCCCTAATTCAGTTGAGCAGTCTAAGTGCATCTTATGTTCTTCGCCTCATGCCTTATATAAGTGCGGAATATTTCTTTCTAAATCCCCTCAAGAGAGGTTTTCTATTGCTAAACAACACAAACTTTGCGTTAATTGTTTAGTTTCGCCACACTCTATGAGGAATTGTGGGTCATCTCATAAATGTCGTGTTTGCAAATTCCCCCATCATAAAACTGTTACGCGGTTGACTCTACTATTTTATTTATTTATATCTTTAGTCACTAAGTTTAATTTAAATAAAGGAAGACTTACTTATATTATTTTATTTACATCACTTATTTATTTTAATAATTACAAATAACACTAACTAACACATCTAATTTATTTACAACTCAAATTTATGATTTAATTAACTACACATAATAACTTCGATAACAACTAATATATACATTTCATTAAATCCGAATCGAGTACAATTATAATGCGCGTCGCGGCTTGATCATTGACTGACTGGCCTGTCCTCGAATTCTGGTCCTATATATACTTCGGCAGCGTTCGGCTGGCGTTTACTGGCGTTTACTCGTAACTTGGAGAAACATCGAGAAGAATTAGGCCGGGTTGTGAGGCGTCACATTGCCCCCTCCTTAAAAGATGGTTCCTCCTGGAACCTTGTCGGGACTGGAACTGGATGCTGGTATCTGCAACTGGACCCTCTTTTACAATTCCCAGTTGTATAAAAGTGACAGGGGACGGTCTTCTCTCCGCACCAGTAACTATGCGGATTGCAACAGACTAACACCTGGACCTCGGTGTCTTTAAAAATTTCTTCTACCATATTTCGGATAACTCTCCAGTCTAATTGGCGGCATTCTAACTTTGGCATGGCTAACTTAGGCACGTCGGACTCCAACACGTGCTCTCTCAATTGAATTAATGCATCCCATACATCTTGGTAGGTAGGTTGGTCATGGACAGTGTCTTTTGTTACCAGATAGAATAGGTAACGTGATGCATCTTGGAGTTTCAATGCTTTGCCAGGAGCTGGCAGTTGGCATTGAAGTTCTGCAACTCGACCAAACTTCCTTCGGAAGGCGGATGCCAACCCTCGTGCGTCTTTGATACTGGCCGGGATGGTATGGGCCAGTGAATAGTCATCGGGAAGTGCGAGAAGATCTCGCTTTTCTTCAGTGGTAACACCATGTCTTGCTTTACCGGTACCTCCGTAGGCACCCATGAACTCTTCAAAGGTAAGGTCAGGTATTTCTCGAACTTGGTTGACTTCCACTTCTTCATCTACGTCGTGGTCTCCCTCGTACGGCGCCAACCGGTTATGGTGGACTATCATCGGCTTTCCCCTAGGAATCTTGCTTATTCGGTAGATAACGTCATTGATTCTCTTGACAATGAGGTACGGACCTTCCCAGAACTGCTGCAACTTGGGAGAACAACCTGTTCGCTTCTTTGGATTATAAAGCCAGACTTTGTCGTTCTCCTTGAAACATCCCTTCTCAGCTTGGGTATCGTATCGTTTCTTCATTCGGTCGCTAGCGATCTGAAGATTAGAACGGACCAACTCATGTATATCGTCCATTCTTCTTCGTAATTCATTCACGTAATCCTCACCAGCAACATCTTCTCCAGGTCGACATCCAAACTCTAGATCACAGGGTAGACGCATCTCACGTCCAAATAGGACTTTTGCTGGTGTTTGGCCAGTTGATTCATTAACAGCAGATCTATAGGCCATTGCGAAGAACGGAAGGTACTGGTCCCAGTCTCGTTGATGATTGGACACCATCTTTGTCAAATACTTGCCGACTGTCCTATTCATACGCTCCACCATTCCATCCGATTGCGGGTGATAGGCCGTGGTTCTTGTCTTCTTCATGCCTAGTTTATCACATATTCCTTGAAATAGATCGCTCTCAAAGTTCCTTCCTTGGTCACTATGGATCTCCAGAGGTACTCCGAATCGGCTGATACAGTCTTTGATTAGCACATCTGCAATAGTGGCGGCCTTCTGGTCAGGAATTGCGTAGATCTCAACCCATTTCGTGAAGTAATCCATTACCACCAACATGTACTTGCATCCATTGTCACTTTCTGGAAATGGACCGGCAATATCCAAAGCTATTCTTTCAAACGGACTTCCAACATTGTACTGTTTCATAGGAGCCTTTCTTTTCCGGTAGGGTCCGTTACTCGTAGCACAGGTAGTACATTTCTTACACCAGTCCTTCACATCGTCGGAACTATTCATCCAATAAAATCGTTCCCGAATTCTCTGAAGGGTTTTCTTTGCACCAAAATGCCCTCCTGATGGACTGTCGTGTAACTGACGAAGTACTTCGGCTATTCTGCTCTTTGGAATCACCAACTGTGTTCTCCTCACTGAACCATCATCATTTTCTATTACTCGTTTGAGCAAGCTGTCTTCCAAGATAAATGAGTCCCACTGGGCCCAATACGTCTTAACTACTGAGCCTAGGCTTGATATTTCTTGCCAAGGTGGTCGACGATTTTCTTCTTTCCATTTTCGAATCTTCTGTAAAACTGGATCTTTTTCTTGTTCTTCCTTGATCTTGGTAGGCGTCCACTCGTCGTTGACCACTGTTGTTCTTAGTACTGCTGCTTCCTTTGACTCTGTTTTGTTGCAATGGGAACACTCTGCTGGGCACGGCCTTCTAGATAGAGAATCAGCGTTCCTGTGGCTAACTCCGGCTCGATGTTCGATCTTAAAATCATATTCTTGAAGTCGTTCAATCCATCTGGCTATCTGACCCTCTGGATTCTTAAACTGCATCAACCATTTAAGGGCGGCATGGTCGGTTCGGATTAGAAACTTCCTTCCGTAGAGGTATTGATAGAAGTGCTCCACTGATTTTACTACTGCTAGAAGTTCTCTTCTCGTGACGCAATAATTTCGTTCAGGTTTTGAAAGCACTTTACTAAAATATCCAAGGACTCGTTCCTGTCCTCCTTGGATCTGCGACAGCACTCCTCCAATTCCCACATTACTTGCATCCGTATCTAAGATGAACTCTCCTTCTGGCAGTGGATACCCTAATATTGGCGCTGTAATTAA
The DNA here is from genome assembly GCF_917563875.1 of Diabrotica virgifera virgifera. Lineage (NCBI taxonomy): Eukaryota > Metazoa > Arthropoda > Insecta > Coleoptera > Chrysomelidae > Diabrotica > Diabrotica virgifera. The sequence continues at coordinate 242,341,015 of NC_065443.1, read as the reverse complement.
ATGCCTCTTCAAAGTTTCAAAGGCCGTTTGGCAGTCTCCATCCCAGCAATAATCTCTTGCTTCCTCTGTAAGTCGAGTTAATGGCTTAGCGATATCTGCAAACTTCTTAATGAACCTCCGGTAGTAAGTACATAGTCCCAGAAAACTTCTCACTTGATGTTTATCAGTTGGTTCAGGCCATTCCTTAATGGAATCGATTTTTCCTTTGTCCACGGCCACTCCTTCTTTGCTGACTATATGGCCTAAATAATTGACTTTACTTTGAAATAGCTGGCATTTCTTGGGGTTTAACATTAACTTGGCAGCTTTAAGTCGATTAAAAACGTCTTCTAAATTCTTCAGGTGGTCTTCAAACGTCTCCCCCAAAACGATTATGTCGTCTAAATATACCAGGCATGTTTTCCAAGATAACCCTCTCAACACATTTTCCATAAGCCTCTCAAATGTCGCAGGAGCATTACAGAGTCCAAACTGCATAACGTTGAATTCCCATAATCCAGATCCTGTCGTGAAGGCCGTCTTCTCCTTGTCCACTGGATCCATTTCTACCTGCCAATATCCAGACTTCAAGTCCAACGTAGAAAACAATTTACTTCCAGCCAATGTGTCCAACGTGTCGTCGATCCGAGGCAGAGGATAACTATCTTTCTTGGTAACATTATTCAACAAACGGTAGTCCACACAGAACCTCGTAGTTCCATCTTTCTTCTTGACCAGGACCACTGGAGAGACCCATGGGCTCGTAGAAGGTTCTATCACCCCGTCTTTCCTCATTTCTTGAACAATCCTTTCAGCTTCCTCTCTCTTCGCCTGTGGTAATCGTCGAGCTGTTTGACGAATTGGCCTAGCGGTACCAGTGTCAATTTTATGTTTGACAACTGTCGTTCTTCCTGTCTTTCCTCCTTTCGGTACGAATATGTCACGATATTGCCGAAGAAATTCCCTTAATTTCCTTTTTTCCATTTGATTTAGAGATTGGCCTGCAACTGCAACCATTTGGTCGAACTTATCGTTGGAATTATCTGATGTTGTCGTCTGACGGATTATGGACGTCACGGGTACACAAGTTCCTACTTTTGTCTCCTTCTTGATGGTCACTGGGTAGTCATTGACATTAATCAATCTCACGGGAATTTCTTTAGCAGAAGTAACCAATTCCTTTCCAATTATGATTCCTCGGCCAACCTCCTCGTCGTGGTTCCATGGCTCCATCATAACAGGTGTTCCTTCTTCCACAATTCCCTGTAGCCGCGCTACGATGATCGTTTCACTCCTCGCAGACACAACTGTATCTTCTTTAATGGCTGCTAGCACAGTGCTGTCATCATGTGGATGAAGAAATACCTCCTCGTTGCCAACTTTGATTACCCTGTTCTTAAAATCCAATTGAAATCCATGCAAATTCATTACGTCCATTCCTAATATAACATCTTCTTTGATGTCTGCAACTATGACAGTATGGACGAACTTTTCTGCTCCAATCCCCAATTGTATCTGGATTTCTCCGTGGATGTTGGCATTTTCACCTGTGGCAGTCCGCAGTCGCAACCTCGTTGGTAAGAGTTTCTTACGGCTGTTTATAACTGACGGTCGTATAATGGTCCTGGTCGCTCCGGTATCCACCAACAATGTATACTTTTTACCATTTATTTCTCCATCTACATATACACTATCTTCACGACACTTCAAAGAAGCTATTAGTATGAGAGGGTCTTTGGAAAAGTTGCGGGTCGAAGCTGCCCCCCTAAGGCCGACCCGTTCTAGTTTTCCTGCTGGTGAGTCTCTTGATTGTTATTGTACCTAGGGTACTTACATGAACTCCGTACATGTCCCATTTCACCACAGTTCCAGCACCTTATGGTCTTCGTTTTCTTGGATGAAATGCCCTTTATCATATTGACAATCTGGTCCAGTTTGTCTTCATCCTCTTCCTCTTTCACAGTCCTAACTTTACTGTACCCGCCAGATGCCTGGGTAGCTGATTCGTATTCGAGGGCGGCAGACAAGACATCAACCAGCGTCTTGTGACGAGCTAATCGCAGTGTTCTTTGCATTTCATGATCACGAAGGCCATCAATGAATGTTTGAACAGCCAACTTTTCCATCATGTCTTCGGGAGCTGTTGGATATGCATACCGTACTAACCTGGCAATATCGACCTCGTATTCTTGAAGAGCTTCATCTTTCTTTTGTCTTCGATTTTTAAACTGCGACTGATAGACATGCTCTAAATGTTCGTGCCCGTATCGCATATTCAGTCTCTTTTTAAGCTGCTCGAAGTCATCTGTCTCCTCTACGGCTATGGTCTGGAGGACATCCAAAGCGTCGCCTCGAAGAGCAATAGTGAGGTTTACAGCCTTTTCTTTTTCGGACCATCCGTTCGCTCTGGCCGCCGATTCGAACTGTTTCATGTAGTTGTTCCATGATGACTTTCCGTCGAAATTTGGCACCTTAACACGAGCATGACCCACACTCCCTTCAGCTATCGACCGTGGCTCCAATTTGTATTTGGTTTCATCATCTTTAATGTCTGTTATGATGGGTTCCATACCTTTGTCTACTTTTTCCGTTTCCTCCATTTTCTTCTCTATTTCCTTGATCCTTTCTTCAAAAGTAGATTTTATGGACGATATCTTGTCGTCAAAATCCGAAGTGACTTTAGAGATCTTGTCAGTCATCTTGCTTTCAAGGGATGAAATATCACCCGAAACTTTCAAAATATCACTAGAAACTCTATGTTCTAACGATGTAATGTCTGTCGAGACTTTGTTCTCTAACGATGTAATGTCTGTCGAAACTTTCAAAACATCCGAGGAAACTTGGGAGATTTCACTAGAAACCTTTTTCTCTAACGACGTGATGTCTGCCGAAATCTCTTTAGAAATTGACGAAATTAACGCAGTTTGCCTGTCCTCAAACACGTAGGTTTCTGGATCATGACCCTCTTCTTGTAATGCGTTCTTCAGACGAACCACTAGATCAGCCTTTTTTCCCGCTGCGTCGAGCTCACGATTTTCGAGTTCTGTTCTGAGCTCCGTAAGGCGCAGATCAGAAAGTTTCGGCTTACACTGTGAAGACATGGTCACACTCTTTATTTATTACGATTTATATTTTATTTATTTTTAAAGGTTCCACACTCTATTTAAACCGAAAATTTACGTTGATATTTATTTCAAGTATCTCACTTCTGCACCATTTTGTTACGCGGTTGACTCTACTATTTTATTTATTTATATCTTTAGTCACTAAGTTTAATTTAAATAAAGGAAGACTTACTTATATTATTTTATTTACATCACTTATTTATTTTAATAATTACAAATAACACTAACTAACACATCTAATTTATTTACAACTCAAATTTATGATTTAATTAACTACACATAATAACTTCGATAACAACTAATATACAGTAGGAAAAATGAAAGAATACCCATGAACGAACATATAAAACACGCTGTATTTTCTTCTCACCGTGTCACACAAGAAATTGACCAGCGCAAATACATGTAATAATTATTATTACCTGAACTTGCGCTGGTCAATTTTCTTTGTGACACGGTGACAGGAAAATACAGCGTGTTTTATATGTTCGTTCATGGGTATTCTTTCATTTTTCCGACTGTATACATTTCATTAAATCCGAATCGAGTACAATTATAATGCGCGTCGCGGCTTGATCATTGACTGACTGGCCTGTCCTCGAATTCTGGTCCTATATATACTTCGGCAGCGTTCGGCTGGCGTTTACTCGTAACTTGGAGAAACATCGAGAAGAATTAGGCCGGGTTGTGAGGCGTCACACAACATTGCACTTTGATAAAAAATCAAACGATACAGCTTCTGAGCAGAATTCAAACGTTCAGGTTACTTCTTCCAACCCCTCTGTTGGTCCGTCAGTGGGTTGCAACCCGTCTACTAGTTCTTCGATTACCAATACCCTTGTAAATACTTACATCAATTCTGATTGTATTACAAGCACCTTATCACTTCCTCAATCAACTATTTTATTGTCAACCTGTGAAGCGGAAGTAAAGGATATTCGAGGTAACTTTACCACAATACGAATTCTTCTTGATACAGGTTCTATGGCGAATTTTATTTCTGAATCTTGTGTTCAACGTCTTGGCCTTTCAAAAAGAAATTTTTCGATTCCTGTTGAAGGTCTCAATGGAATATCATTGGCTGCAAACAGTGGTATAGTGCAGTGCACAATGAAACCGTGTGGACAAATCGATCCAACATTTTCATTTGAAGCCATTGTTCTTCCTAAAGTATGTTCAAATAAGCCAAAATTCCTAATTAATCCTTCTGAGTTGACACATCTTCAAACTTTAAAACTGGCAGATCCTAAGTTCCACATACCTGGTCCTATAGACATGTTAGTTGGTGCAGAACTCACTCCGTTTATTTTAAAATCGGGTAGAATTTTTGGAAATCCAAATCAACCAGTGGCATTAGAAACTGTTTTTGGATACGTTCTTCAAGGTAAAGTAAATTGCCTCCCTAATGATTCTTCTATAAATACTCTTGTTAATTGTCATATGTCTCTTGAAACAAATATCGACACGCAATTAAGAAAATTTTGGGAGCTTGAGGAGATTTCTAAATCCTTACCTTTATCCTCTGAAGATAAAAAATGTGAAGAAATATATAAGTCTTTAACTCTTAGAGATTCTACAGGTCGATTTTTTGTCCCGTTACCATTTCGTCAAGAAAAACCTAAATTTCTTGATACTTATTCTCAAGCCCATCGACGTTTTTCGATGCTTGAAAATCGTTTTAGAAAAAATCCTGATTTACGCACAAAATATTGTGATTTTATGCAAGATTATTTAAATAAGGGTCACATGTCTCTCGTTCCTACAGAGCATAACCATTCTCCTTCGGCCTATTATATCGCCCATCATGCTATATTTAAGGAACAAATTTCCGAATCTGAGATTGTATCTAAAATAAGGGTAGTCTTTGATGCAAGTTTGCGTGACATAAACGGTGTATCTCTAAATGACACTTTACTTGTAGGTCCCAAGCTTCAGAAGGACATTGCTAGTCTTTTACTTAGATTTCGATTTTATGCCTATGTCTTTGTTTGCGACATTAAGCAAATGTACAGACAAATTAATGTGATTGCCGACTATTGGGACTATCAACGTATTCTATGGCGTTTCTCCCTATCCGAACCTCTTCAGGAGTATCATTTACGCACTGTGACATATGGTATATCTTCTTCACCATATTTGGCATTACGTACCTTGTATGAACTCGCAGCTTCTGAAGAAAATAATTATCCTCATGTAGCTAAAGCTTTAAGAACTCAATTTTATATGGACGATGGTTTACTGGGAGCTAATGATATTCCCTCAGCCTTGACTCTTCAATTTGACTTAATCGCAGTTATGAAAAGAGGAGGTTTTGAACTTGGAAAATGGGCTAGTAATCACCCTGATCTAATTACTCATCTTTATGCTTCCGATTGTCAGAACTCATCTTATAGTTTTGATAAGGACGAACCTTCATTCATCAAAATGTTGGGATTAAAATGGGATCCGTCATCAGACATATTTTCCTATTCCTATGTCCCTTTTGATCGCTCTTGTACCAAGAGACACATTTTGTCTGAAATTAGTAGGATTTTTGATCCTCTCGGATTTATTTCACCCTGTCTTCTGCTTGCAAAACGTCTGCTACAAAGATTGTGGGAGCTCAAAGTCCCTTGGGATGAAATCTTATCCGACGAGATTACCGAAATTTGGACAAAATTCAAAACGGAATTACCAAATCTCGCTGATATTAAAATTGCTCGTTATTTTGTTCTAAAGCCATATCTCGCATCGAGTTACATGGCTTTTGTGACGCCTCTCAAGTAGGTTATGCTAGTGTGGTTTACTTTCGAATTGAAGAAACCACTGGTAATATCAAAACCTTTTTGGTTAGCGCTAAGTGCAAGGTTGCTCCATTAAAGACCCAGTCTATTGCTCGTTTGGAGCTTTTGGCAGCAGTTCTTCTGGCTAACTTAATTAATTTTGTTCAAAGAAGTTATGAGGGCTTCATAATGTTTGACGCTGTATATGCGTGGTCAGATTCTATGATAACTTTGGCTTGGTTGTCTTCTTCACCAAGTCGATGGAAGACTTTTATAGCTAACAGAGTAAGTCATATACAAGAAACTGTCCCTAATTCTAGTTGGCATCATGTGGCGTCTTCACAGAATCCTGCCGATTATGCAAGTCGTGGTCAAAGTCCGCTTCAACTTCTAAATACTTCTATGTGGTGGTCAGGCCCTCCTTTTCTTTCTATGCCTAGAACCACTTGGCCCTGTCAGCCTACAACTGAATCTTACTCTGATTTATCAATAGAGATCCAAAAAGAGGAAAAACAAGTTGCACTTGCGGTGACAGTTAATAGTGACAATTTTCTATTTAATTTACTTAACCGATTGTCTTCTTTGCTTAAAATTCAAAGAATTTTAGCTTATGTTATAAGGTTTATAAAAAATTCTAGGTCTAAACAAAGACTCAACGAAAACAAAATCCTTACTCCTCGGGAAATAAATTCTTCACTTATACCGATCATTCGATATGTTCAGCTGGATGTTTTTTCTGATATTTTTCTTAAGATTAATCAAAATCAGTTACTGCCAAAACCTTTTCGTAAATTGGCCCCATTTGTGGACCCAGATGGTTTACTTAGAGTTGGTGGTCGGCTTAAAAGATCTTCTTTTAGTTATGACATTAAACATCCTATCCTTTTACCCAAACCACACAGACTGACAGAATTGATAATAGAATCAGTTCACAGCTCATATTTTCATCATGGTTTAAAGACTTTGCAATACTTGTTGCTTCAACAATATTGGATCTTATCCCCTAAAGCAGCAATTTATAAATGTTTATCTAGATGTATTACATGTTTTCGTTCTAAACCCAAGTCATATAATCCGTATATGGCTGATTTACCCTCGTTCCGCGTTTCTCAGTTAAAGGCATTCTCATCAGTTTGCATTGATTTCGCTGGTCCATTTTCGCTTTTGATGAGCAAACATAGAGGAGCAAAAACTTTTAAGGGTTATGTCTGTTTATTTGTTTGTACCGCTACTAAGGCCATTCATTTGGAGGCCACATCTGATCTTAGTTCAGAGTCATTCTTAGCAGCTTTTAGACGTTTCATTGCCCGAAGGGGTAGGTGCAATCATATTGTAAGTGATCAGGGCACTAATTTTAAGGGTGCTAATAATCAATTAATAGAACTTGCTCAAATTACAGCACAAAAATTAGACATTTCTTGGAATTTTAATCCTCCCGCTTCTCCGCATTTGAATGGATTGGCCGAGGCTGGCGTCAAGTCATTTAAATCATATTTTTACCGAGTTATGGGAAATCAAATTTTAACCTTTGAAGAATTCTATACAGTTCTAACACAAGTCGAGGCTATTCTAACTCCTCGTCCCTTGTGCCCCATTAGCTCAGATCCTAATGATCTGCAGCCACTTACGCCTGGACATTTTCTGATTTTCGAATCGTTAAATAATCCGATTCCTGAACCCAATTTAGAGCATTTAAGTCTTAACAAACTAAGTCGTTGGCAGCTACTGCAACGTATCCAAAGCGATTTCTGGAAACGTTGGTCTTTAGAGTATATTAACACTCTTCAACAAAGACACAAGTGGACTAAACAGTCTCCTCCGGTTTCTAAAGGAGACCTGGTAGTTATTAAGAATGAGCAGCAAGCTCCTTTGCAATGGGAACTTGGTCGTATTGTTAACGTATTTCCGGGACAGGATGATGTAATTCGCGTTGTCGAAGTCAAAACTTCTCGCGGCACGATGAAACGACCGGTGGTCAAGATTTGTCCTCTTCCAGGTAATTAGGCAATGTAACTGCCTTTTTTTTTTAATTAAGTGTAATTAAGTTTAACTTTAGTTTTATTTTTTTTCTTTCTCTGTTACTTTGAAAACATTCGTTTTGGCGGGGTGAATGTTCGGGAATCCTTATTTCTTTATTTTAATATTGCTATGATTCTAATATTTATTTATTTTCGGGTAGAATAAGCTGTAGACAATTTAATTATATTTAGTTATTTTGGTAGACCCCCTGTAAAATGACGCGGAATAACCTTCTTAATGTCAATTTTTAAAATTATCCACAAGCTCAAAGCATATCGCTTTAAGTACGCATGTATCAAACTGGACATGCGTTAAGTACTTTAAGGACAAGGTACCACTACTGTGACTTCGCTTCAAGCTTTCAACGAAAAAGGTACTCCCTTTCGTGATCTTTGACGGTACCGTCTCGCGTTCCAAGTGCATCGCGAATTCCATGGAAGGAGTCCAGAATTGAGTCACCCATTGGATCTACAAGATTACCATATCCTAAACATCACCGATTTCCAGGTAAGCGATATTGTGCAAAGCTTGTGGAAACATAATTTTAAATTCATTTTTTTTTACAACTCAGTTTTCATATTTCCTGCAGTTTTCATAACATTTTGAAACAGAGAGCATCCCTTGTACCTAATCCTTTTCTGAATCCCATCTGTGTATCGTTAATATCGATGTCTAGTTTTTGATAGATTTGGTTGTGGATGACTCTAAGAAATATAGTCTACTAGTGTTAATCATTAACAGTATAGTGAAATGTTTAATTTTAGTATACAGGGTGGGTCGAAACTCGAAATGAGTATTTTCTGAGTTTTCTTAAATGGAACACCCTGTATTTTAGTATTGTAATGAAATGATATTTTATGGTACTTTTTTATTTCTTACGCATTCCCTATACCTAAGTGCTTTAATTTGTAAGTTATTCGTGGTTCTTTAAACCAAGCATTAATTGCAAGAAAAATTACGTGAAATTTTATTAGGTGGCCGTGAAAATATCCAATCAAAAATAATTTTTCGAAAAAAAAATACATAATAATCTAGCCTGATTCTTAATTTATTAATATTGGATGAGATATTCAAATACATTCGTAGTTAAGGTTGTTGGTGCTTAAAATATTAATCAAACATACAAAATTCTCCCTAGTTGGCTGTGACACAAAATTTTCTTAAACATTTGACATTATACTATTTATATATTTCCAGTTGATTTGTTACCATTACTAATATTAATTTTTCTAATGAGGAACTGATTAAAATGGCTTTGTGCTAGAAGAGTATAACAAAAATGAGCTAGCTGCTTGCAATAAAAATTTATCATCAGCAATTCCCTGATAGACGACAACTAAAAAGAGAAACTTTTGAAAGTATCGAAATTGTTACATTGTTACAAACGTTTTCAACAGACTAGATACTCAGATTGTAATAACGGTTGTACTAATATGCAGATCCTCAGTGACACTAAGGATTACATTTAATTCCTGTTTTCTTCACTTACAATAGTTTTTGTTCGATCAGATTTATCATAATCTAAGTGTCCAGTCCGTTGAAACCCCTCTAGTATATTTTTAACGTTTCTCTTCTTAGCTGTCGTCTATCAGGGAATTTCTGATGAAAATTTTTTATTGCTAGTAGCACATTTTTGTTATACTCCACTAGCACAAAAATTTTATTAATCATTTCCTTATTAGAAAAATTCATATTAGTAATGGTAACAAAGCAACTGGAACTATAAAAATGGTATAATGTCAAATTTTTAAGGAAATTTACTGTCATAGCCGACTAGGTAGTATATTGTATGTTTTTATTAATATTTTGGGCACCAACAATCTTAACTATGAATTTATTTGGATATTTCATCCAATATTAATAAATTAAGGATCAGGATAGATTATGATGTACTTTTTTTTCGAAAAATTATTTTTGATTGAATATTTTCACGGCCACCTAATAAAGTTTAACGTAATTTTTCTGGCAATTAATGTTTGGCTTAAAGAATCACGAATAACTTAAAAATTAAAGCACTTAGGTATAGGGAATGCTTAAGAAATAAAAAAGTACCATAAAATATCATTTCATTAAAATACTAAAATACAGGGTGTTCCATTTAAGAAAACTCAGAAAATACTCATTCCGAGTTTCGACCAACCCTGTATACTAAAGTTTAACATTTCGCTATATTGTTAATGTTTAACAATAGTAGACTATATTAAAAATCGTTTGAACATAAAATAAAAATCTGATGTCAAATCACTACAATTCTACAGGGTGTAAATACTGCTACGAAATTAACAAAAAAACGTAATTATCTTTTAAACTACCTCGTATAATATTACAAAACCCTATATTTTAAGAATGGAAAGATTGAGAAGAATCCAAAAATGTAAAAATATACAGGGTGTTCCATTTAAAAAAACATAAGTTTGAGTCACCCTGCCAATACGCACGCCCCTGTATATTTGAAAATATTTTTAAATTATGGTCCTATCAGTGCCCCAACTTTTATCTAAATAACTTTTTTTCGTATCTCTTACGACAAACGAGTAATTGGACTTTGTCACACTAATGCCCCACCCTGTATATACCTATGTGTTTGAAACTAAAAACATTTGAACTGCAAATATTTAAATTTATATTTTTATAAATTCTCGGAGGCCATGGCCCCCATTGGCTCCTCTCTGGATCCGCCCTTGCTATATCTATGGTGAACATTTTCAAAAATCAATGCCATTGATTTGGTGGAAATCTTTAACTATTAATGACTGGCTTTCAGGAAAACTGTTACGATTCACTTTTTACTTTTCGTATATTAAATAAATAAAAAATAATGTGTGTGTACTTTGTACGCACGTAAGAAGTTATACTTCTATTATATGATTTCTTAAAAATAAATATACTTTAACAGTTTGTTTTAATTTTTTTTAAACACCAAACTAATTTTGTGCTTACCGCTTTCAAAAAAATAAAAAAAAATTATAGGATTGCTCCGGATTCGAACTCAAGACCTCTCGATCTCTAGCCGAATGCTATACCAAATACGCTACGATGACCGTGTCTGTATCGGTTCGGACGTACCTAATGACAATTCACGGTAACAAATAGACAAGGTGAAGTATAATAAATATACAATAAAATGTTTTAATAATACTCATCTTACTCCTGAGGAAGACAAATCCAAAGACACAAAAATTATAATAAATATATTTACTAAAAACACTAATATATTCTTTTCACACCTTTTCTTGCACTGATATATTTATACATAACTTGAAAGATTTAGCAAATAAACGCCATACTGTCTGTGTGCGCATGCGCGCAGTATTATGTAATTTTACTCTCAATCGCGCCTAAAGAAGTATAACTTCAATAAAATAAGCAATATAAAATAATAATAATAATTTAAAATAATAAATAAATTTGGTAAATAAAACATGGTATGTCATTGATGAAATAACTTATTGACGCCCTGTACAAAATTCGATTATCTATTACGTAAGTATCTATAAAGTTTAACGTTTATTTATAGAACACCCGGTATTTTGCAGAATGGTAAAAAACATTAAATTGTTATTTTGATTTAACAATGTTTACATTAAAAATTTGACTTATATTTGACAGTTGACAGTTATAATGCACCTACTTGTTAGTTTTAGTTCTCTAATAAATTTTGTTAGTCAGTTACATAAACAAATTATTGAAAAATTAAAAATAACTAGTTACTTGAGGAAGGTGCAAAAATCATAAGTATAACAAGGGAGAAAAGTGGCTTTTCCTCCCTTGAATGATTACAGTACACGTCATTCTCGGGACGAAAAGTAGCACTTTCCTCTCTTGTTATACAAATGCGCTTGTTATACAAATTACTGTGTAGAAAAGTGGCGTTTCTGTGCCGGAATAGTATATTGTGCAACAAGTGCAGAAAGGTACTAATTTCTCACGAGTTTGAAAAGTTGCGGTACGAGCGCAAGCGAGTGCCGCAATTCAAACGAGTGAGAAATTACCTTTCTGCACGTGTTTCACACTATACTTTTTCTACAAGCACAGTTTTTCCTAAAAATAAAAATCACAATTTCCAAACGATGATTAATTATAATAGGTACCTATGTGATAAATTTTAAACTGTATTTAATTAATACCTACTAATCAATTTAAATTCCTTATACCTAAATAAATTGCACAGAAATCAGTTAAAAAATTAATGCACTGCCTTAATTTGTTTAAATTTAAACAATTATTACACATTATTGACATTATATTTATGCAGTCACGGATTTACACAAAACCTACTTCATTCGACGTCTCTTGCACAGGTTGCTAAATCCTTATTGGTTATTTGATAATTATAAAATGTTTAATAAGAATAAAATTGTAAAATAAAACAGTTGTAACATCCATAATTTAGTTTCTATGCTATAGTTAAATATAATAATTGTCTTATAGGTTATATATTTGTCTAAAGTTTAACCACGGATGTAAACAGAATATAACGTTACTCAGAATGCGGTAGTCCACGGATGTAAACAGAATATAACGTTACTCAGAATGAGGTAGTCAACTGTGCAGAAAAGAACTTTGCGGCACAGAAACGTCACTTTGCGGCACAGAAACGTCACTTTTCTGCACACTAATGTCAAATATCTTATACTGTGAGAAAATATCAAGTTTGCTAACATAAAACCGTGCAGAAAAGTGCACTTTGAATAGTGGTTGTAGAAAAAGTTCATTTCTGCACAGTACCGTTACATTCCACAATAAAATTATAAATATAATTATAACATCTTTCGATGAAATGGTTTTATTTAAAATATTAGATTTGATAGTGCTTTT